>NW_025942634.1:19828-420908 GCF_000764305.2 Hyalella azteca
CCCCCCCCCCGCTGAGCCGGACCGGTCGATGCTCTTGCAAACGCATAAGTACTCACAATAATTCCCTGCCACCATGTCCTCAACACTTACACAAGCATAGTGGCAAAGCAGAGAGTTTTTTAGACTCTCCCACAAGTTCAATTTTGATTACTATAAGTAGACCAGTAAACTCGAGTAAAGTATCATGGATACCAGCATTATCATACATAAGAAATTGGTTTAAATATTGAGTAATTGAGGAAATTAAAAATGCACTGATTCTAAAAAATCTCTGGTTCGCCACTATGTACACTGTAGTACACAAGCCTCAGCTGCTCCAATCACCATAGGCGGGCCAAAACCTGACCCCGTAAGGCAGATAGAAACTTCCATAAGGAAGAGACAAAACAAAAGTCAAAATAAACAAAAATATCAGAAAACAAAACCATCAAAATAAAATTAAAGGGGCAGAAAAAAGAATGGGAAAAGGAAAAAAAAAAACACAATGCGGACCGGCAAACCTCTGAGGGAGAAGGCCCAGTCGGGTTAGTGAGGAAACAAATATGATGATAATTACTTTTAGAAACTAAGAGTCTTCAAATCACAAATTTACCGGTTACTTTAGAGATCGCAATCCACACACGTGCTTTCGCCGTGAACGCAACTGACTTTCTCAAACTCGGGCAACATCATTACAGCTCTGACGGCTCATATGGTGCATCGGTGCATCCGCGTTCTACAACCATGTTTAGCGGAAAACGTGAATGCAGTACAGTTAAGTTGCAGCAGCTTTTTAGTATGTAGTGACTAACTTGACATAATACGTTATAGAATTTTGCTATTTTTTTTATTACGAATTTCGTTTTTACATGTTATTTTGCATAAGTAAGGCAGTAAGCTATTACCTAGTAATAATAAATGAGTTGGCGAATAGTTTGTTTTAACTTTTTGAACAACTTTTATTCAACTGTTTAATAATATAATGTAGGTAACTATAGTTTACCTTTTTCAACAACAGCTAGCCTATTTTCAATTAGTTCCCTACATTTCGACTGGACTAGGTTTTTGTGCGCTATGGATATTCCTAGCCAAAAACAGTCATTGGAAGACGACCTCGTATCAGAACTTCACTTCGAAACAGAAAAAAGGTATTTAACAATAATAATGAGTTTATGGAAATTGGAATCATTATTAAAGAAACAAAAATTGAAAATTTTGCTTCATCAATCAGTCAATGAATGTATGTTTGTGTCTTTGTAAAAAAAATCATGATTTTAAGCATAGAGTTAATTTATTCAATTGTATACTAGGTCTAGGTATAGTATATAGAGGCAATAGGGCTAAATACATTTTTGATGAGAAGTGCATCTTGATCTTGGCATAATAACTGAAATCACTGTATTATCTGATAATAGGGCTAAATAGGGAGCTTTTTACAACACTCCTCTTTAATTTCACTTCTTGTTTGTCTGTCTGTCTGTCTGTCTGCTACAAATCTTATAATCGATATTCAACCCTTTACGCCCTGAATTTCTGGGACAAAAATCATAAAATTCACTTTTTTGTTTTAAGTCTTGCTTTGAAGCTGACATTCTGACCTATCCAATGGTACCAAAATCATCTCTGTACGTTGATTTATGCCTTGACAACAGTTTGTGAAAGTGTTAGGGGTGGGTGGGGGTGGGGGAGTTCTTTCACATTTAATATAGGCAAAAATTACTGGTTGGGCACATAAATATGCAACCTGAAGACGCTGAGCTTTAGTTACCCGGCTGCTGTTGTGTGGGATGGTGCTCATGCAGTCGTTCCCACTATCCTTGACTGAATTTCGGCTCCAGTCATAGTGGCAAACCACAGATTTTTTAGAATCAGTTCATTTTTAATTTCCTCATTTACCCAAGATTTAAATCAATTTCTTATGTATGATACTGCTGGTATCCAGGATACTTTACTGGTCTACTTATAGGACTCACAAATGAACTTGAGGGAGAGTCTAAAAAACTCTCTGCTTTGCCACTATGGCTCCAGTAGTGTCTAGTCTTGCATCCATGTCACCTTGAATGCCTATTTTGAGGCGCTCGGGACTTTGTCGCGCTCTACTGAACATTCACACTTATTGTCACTGTAAACCTATTTCCTCCCAGAGTTTTTAAGCTACAGCAATGAGTAATAAACCGTTTGATTCGCAAATAAAAGATCTAGAGATTGGTCGAAGCTTTTTTTTCAATTTCGTTGAAGTTTTGAAAATATTTTGAAAAAAGGGGAGGGGAAGTTTGAAAGGGTGGGGGGAGAAATAATTTTTTTTTCAAAAAATGCCCACCCCACCGGGCCCACCCACAAAAATTAGAATTTCGAAAAACAGCAAGAACCAATCGATAGATACTGTCCTTACGCATCGAATGATATGCAACTCGATGTTGTAGCTTGAAAATCATAGGAGGAGATAGATTTCTACAGTACCCCCTTTTTGGCGGTTTTCTAAGAATTTCACATTTTCTTTCACTTTTTTTGAAAAATTCCTACAAACAAAAAAGTCTTAGATTTATCTTTTACATATGTGTACCAAGTTTCAAAGTTATCTGTTAGTAAATAACCGAAATAGAATTTCCATAAGAAATTGGACATTGCCATTGGAAATTGGAAATTATATTTCGGTTATTTACTGTCAGATAACTTTGAAACTTGGTACACATATGTGAAAAATAAATCTAAGACTTTTTATTCCTGTGAATTTTTTGAAAAAATGACAGAAAACGTGAAATTGTTGGAAAAGTTAGCTAGTCCCTGGTGTGACGAATTCGTCACGCCAGGGCGTAAAGGGTTAACACACTTTTACCTGTCCAATCGATTTGAAATTTGGCACACTTGCGTAAAGTTGGAGACAATGCATGAATCAATTGACAGAATAAATAATTTTATTAATAAAAAAAATTTTTTCAATATTAAAAAAAAAATTAAAAAATAATTTCATCTACAAATCTTATAATCCATAAATGACACAATTTGACCTGTCCAATTGATCTGAAATTTTGCACAATTGCATAAAGTCAGAGAGTCAGAGACAATGCATGAATCAATTGACAGAATAAATAATTTTCAAAATTTACAAAATTTTGATATCTTGAAAAAATTTGAAGAATAATTTTTGTTCAATATTTGAAAATGAAATTAGAAATTCATTGTACATGTGTAACATCCAAGATACTGGATTGTTCAGAAGTGTTGTCTTTAAAAAGCAAATTTTAAATGCATATTATTATTAAGTCTTGGTACTAGCCAAGGTCACACTGTCACAGTGGCAGGTGGCTGGTGCCTGGTGGGAGATGCATACCAAAATTCTATTTAAACAATAACCAAAAATTTATGTATTACCTGATTTACTAAAAAAATTGCATCTTGATTAAATAAAGCATTCTCTGCAGCCAGCATTGCCTAGTGCCTATCTGTAATCTTGATTAGAATTTTCCATATTTTCCAGGCAAAAAAGATTGTTTTATATGTAGATTTGGAAAATCTTTGGTAAAAAGGTGCTGTTTTTGTCTAAAGTTATTTACATTAAAAATTTTTTTTTATTGTAAATCGACACATTTTTACTTTGGTAAAAATGTGCTGAATGTCTGAAGTTATTTATAATCGCAGGCATTTTTCTTCATTCATGGATGGCTTCCATCAATTTTCCAGTTTGGCTCAGCCCAGCAGCAATGTAATATGCAAATTAATTTTGGAATATTTAGCTGTACCGTATGCTGAAATGACATCTCATGGTTCCAAAATTACATAGATATATTTGTTGAAATTTAATTGTAAAGCTCAGTCATCTAGTTTAAAAATTAGAATTTGAATGGACCTAGCCTATGTTTAGTATGTATATCAGGCTAAATGGCTATAAAGTCTGTATAGGTAGCAAGGTAGAAGATATTCAATCCAAGTTAGCTATTTATAATCCAAGTTGCTAGAATTGGAATTTTCAAACTTAATACTGAAATTTTTGGCCCTGAAGTGTAAATTTTTCCATAAATTTGGAATATTGTAGCCTCAACTTTATCTTTAGTTAACAATAAGATAGTAGGTAATTCATGTAGCAAAAGTCTCGTAGGTTCAAAAATGGCATGAAAGCTATTGTTTTGGCTCAGGTAGATATATTTTACCCCTGTAGGTTCCCATGCCAAAACAGGAGGCTTTGGATTGCACACATTTAAAGAAGCCATCACCAATGATACAGGAAGCTTCTCAATGATTAGTATAAAAGTTGCCATTTTCAGTTGCTGCTCATTATTCTTTACTTAATGTGATTTTTCATTTACTAAATTACTGTATTATTGTGTTTAGTAACTATGATATATATGCAAATGTCAAAATTTCCTAAGAGCTAGAAATTATTTTCAAGGTTTTATGTAAATCAATGTTTTTCAGGGGGAAAATATTTGCACTTTCCTGTCATATTTTCCAGAAAGAATTATTTCCTATTTTACAATTCCAGAAAATATGATTGGGTGTCGAATGCTGAGGGCATCTCATGGGAGAGCTTCAGCGCCACATTCCCAAAGCACAGATTGTGGTTCTACACTCTGCTTGACATCTCCCTGGATGATGGGACTGGCTGGCAGCAACTTGCACAGAATTTTGGCTTGAATGCTGATCAAATAAAGGTTCATGACCAGCTATAGCTTGTATTCTAATACAAAATTCTATGAAAATCAGTAATTCTTTTTATGTGGTTCCTAATATTAGTTTATATTCATATCCTGATGTAGCAGTTCTGTAAATTTAATGGTTCCAATTGCTTATGGTTTGTTTACATTGTATCCAACAGTTTATTTTACCCACTTAATTTTTTTTGTTTTTACTTCCAGCAATTAATTGTTGGTTGAAATTAGTAGATTGAAGAAATTGAAATTATGTTGTTTGTGAAAGTGTAATTAGCCTAAAGATTGTTAGTTACTACTTAATTACAACTTTGAATTGAAAAATATCAAAACTTCACAATCCTTTTAGTTAAGAGGTCCGGTAGTATCTTTAGGATTGAGGTATTGAAATACGTATGAAAATCATATTGATGTTCATTTTCAGTGGTGCAGCAAGTATTGTGGTCCTGCTGGGCCCACTGCTGCTGTCTTCTCCAAGTTACAGCAGCAGAAGTTAACAGATGATGGCATCCCTCTGTACCATCTCCTTAAGCATCTCATCAGCTTAGGGCGTCATGACCTGCTATCCAGGATACCGTGGCAACAATGCATTGGTATGATTCAACTAATTAAGAAAATTATCTAAAAATCATAAAAATTTCTATGAATGTATGAATATGCAACCAAGTAATAAAAATTCTCTGAATGTGATGCTTTTTTTATGTTCAAAGAATATCTAAAAACCTGAATGAAATATTTCTTCTAAATATTTTTCATGTTTCATAGTAGTTATTTTGATATATGTATCATATTTTAAACTTGCATCAAATTTCATACGATTGTATGTAGACATGCTTTTTTATTTGACATTTATCTGTTGCAAGTAACTGTAGCATCTGTTGTAGTAACTGTAAATTACTAGCTTCCTTCTGTTTATTGGGAAGTAGGTACTGTGTATTCTCCTTTCTGATAATTTTGTGTTTAACTTTTGACTTGTAGATCAGCTAAAAGAAGAAGCTTGTAAGCTCCAAGCTGTTTCACATAACCTGGCTTTGAACGAAAGGGATGAGGTTGAGTGCAAAGATGCAAATGTAGTATCCTTCAGTGCCTCCTTTACACCTAGTCAAATAACAAGTCCTAAGAAAAAGACCACACCATATGCTTGTAGCATCTTGATGATCTATGCCAATGACTCCAGCGAATTTGCTACTAAGGTCAGTACCATCCAATTGATGAGCTCGTATTTGTAAATCCTACATCTAACTGTTAATTTATTGATCTTGTATGCAGTGCTTTAAATTAACTTTCTTTATTCCCATAGTCATGAACTTAATTAATAAAATATTAGGGATTTGAAGTTCAATCATTTTAAAAAACTATCATGAATAAAGGCTTGATTGGGAATGCACCTGAGTCTCGAGCTGTTTAAAAATCATTGCTTAATTACCTGCAATGTATTATTTGTGTTGCAAGTTATTGTAATCAAGTTACATACCTATATATTCTTTTAATTTTATTCAATTTTTTATGTCCGTTCAACTGAAGTCTGATGCCTGTTGCAGTTGTACGGTCAGTTGCGTTCTAGCAATGGTCGAGGGCGCATTGGAGTCCTTGTGCTGCAGGAACAGCAGCACCTCCTCATGCAAGATCCTAACTCGCTCCTGTACAAATGGTTCACTCAGGTACTACTTTTGACTTTAAACTTGTCACTTCTGACGTGCCACTTTTGACTTCTGACTTGTCGCTTTTGACTTCTGACGTGTCACTTTTGACTTCTGGCGTGTCACTTTTGACTTTTGACGTGTCACTTTTGACTTCTGACATGTCACTTTTGACTTCTGGCGTGTCACGTTTGACTTCTGGCGTGTCACGTTTGACTTCTGACGTGTCACTTTTGACCAGGGTTGGCAATGATTAAATCAAAATGATTAAATCATGTGATTAAATCACTTGATTTTTTTATAAAAAAATCATGATTTTTTTGATTTTTTCGATTTATTTGATTTTTTTGATTTTTTCATATATTTAAAAATATTGAGTGGCAGTCTTTAATTTATATTGAGGTATTGTTATTCATGGTTTATTATAAATGTACTATGAATGACAAATTGGTATATAAATTTGTTGCCTTTAGTGTGTATTAGGTTCCAATAAATTGAATGTTTTTGGTACAGAGGCATCAATTGTGCAGTACATTGCACATAGCTAGCAGCTTAGCTAATTCTTATAAAGGTATAAGTAGTCTTCAACTATTTGACTATTTGTTATATATTGATTACAATATACAATTTAAATGTGTTAGCTAGCTTATACAGGGTGGGGCAGAACTGATTAAACAGTTTTGGGGCGAAATAAAAGAGTAATGAAGGTACATAAAGAAGAAAGTTTATTTCCCTCAAGATTAGCAAAACATACCATTTAAAATATTGTTTGAAAACAATATCAGGAAGAAGGGGTTTGTTAGCTGCATCACACTGTTGGAGTCGTTCTCGGAAGTTTTCTACAGCACATTCACTCATATATATGGCGAGGTATGACCATAACCTCTGCTGCAATAATCCGTTCCCTTAGCTGTGGTAGGGTGTGAGGGCGACTTCTGAACACCCTTTCTTTTAGATGTCCCCAAAGAAAGAAATCGCAAATGCTCAAATCAGGTGACCTTGCAGGCCACTGTAAATCGCCCCTCAGAGACACCAGACCTACGGGAAACATGCGTTTCAAAACATTGAGTGACATTCGAGCTGTGTGAGCTGTAGCCCCATCCTGCTGGAATCACACGTCTCTCAATGCTTTATTTTCAACAATGTTTTCCATCATGGACTGCAAGAAATTTTGCAACATTGCAGCATAGCGATCGGAATTCACTGTTGGGGTTACTCCCTCTTCTGAGAACAACTCCAACAGTGTGTTGCAGCTAACAAACACCATCTTCCTGATATTGTTTTCAAAACATAAGTATTCTAAATGGTATGTTATGCTAACCTCTAGGAAAATAAACTTCTTCTTTATGTACCTCCATTACTCTTTTATTTTATCTCAAAACTGCTCAATCGGTTCTGTTCCACCCTGTATATTGAGAGGTTGAGATTGTATTGGCCTTTTAGGCAATTAGAAAGATTTTCCACCCCAATAAGAGTATTCTAATTAAAATATTTTATTTCAATATTTAAATATGTGAATTTAAAACTAGAAACAAAACAATTACAATTATAAGACTATATATAAAATAATTAAAAGCAGTGAATGGATATAAAATATTTGAATTGTGCACATGTTTATTTCAAACAGTGTTAGCTTTTCTCATAACTTAAGTCTTGTTTCAAGTCGTATGAGGTTTGTTTGGTTATCGTTCAGTTTATGTTTAGTATTGGTTTATTGGTCTGAATAAAATGGGAACAGTGCAGTCAGTCACTCAGTCACTACTAGTCGGTGTGTATAGAATGTCACTTTTGACTTCTGACGTGCCACTTTTGACTTCTGACGTGTCACTTTTGATGTGTCACTCATGACTGTTGACTCTATGACTTTCTTTACAGTATGAAATGATTAATTATCTACCATCAATGAGCTTTGCATGTAGACCAAAACCTTTTTCATAGTTAATGTATCAATCATGGCCAAGATTTTTTGTCAGTTGGGTGCACGAAACACAGATATCCCTTCTGATAACGTCAAGTCTTGCAAATAAATATTGTTTTATATTGAATTTTAACTTTGGTAGGTAGTGTTATTTATGGGGTTGCATAAGTAGTCATTTGCTGTGTGATTGATGGTTCTCATATCTAATCGAGGTCAAGGAAACGAATGTGTTATTTTTATTTAATCCTTACAGGTCGACTACATAGTGCCTGTTCTATCACCTGACCTATTGAGCCAAATATCAGGATGGTCTGCTGCATCAGAGACGTCCGCCTCTGCTCACGGCCACGTCACTGCGCTGCTCAACCGCTATGTTTACCGCCTGACTCTCGACCAATACGTTGCCTTGGCATCCAGAAACAAGCGATGCAGACCAGTTGTTTCTGCTACTCATAGTCGAGAGGTGACTGCCTAAGTAACTATGTGTGAATACTGTGAGATCTGTACACGATTCCTTCTAATTTTGTGTGGAACGTCTTCAATCTTTATTTAAAATTTTGTGATCTAAAAGAATATTTTTCACTCACGATCTTTCTTTCAGATCATTAAGTCCTACCTAACCTGGTCTTGGAATTACTTCCATAAAGATGTTTCTTTCATTATTCTGTAGATTTCTTCCCATGTGGCATCCAATTAGAACAACATATAGATTTAGCACAAACTCTCAGAATTTGGTGTCACAAAAAACTTCAAGATATGTGTATGAATAACGTAGCAATATTTTTGATAGACTTTTGATGCTGACGAATTAACAATCTCTTGACGACCCACGCAGGTGTGCAGTACCGAGTTGGTGAGGACACAAGGGCTGCTGCAGGTGGTGACGGTGTGTGACGACTACGACTCTTCAGGTGCCGTCAATAACAGCGTCGAGAAGTTTGCTCATCTCCTCTTGAAGACTCATGCCATCTCGTCTTGAAATCTTCTACTGACCTAAGCTGTCATACTTAGTGTCACTTACAGACCTAAGCTGTGTTCCCTGATATCTCCTACAGACCTTACCCGTCTTACCAAGGTGTTGCTTGCAGACATAAGCTGTCTTGGTTTGATATCTCCTACCGACCATAGCCGTCTTGCCTTGGTGGCGCTTGAAGACCAACACTGTGTTACTTGCCTCTTGGTATCACCTGCATACCTATGCCGTCTTGCCTTGATAATTTTTATAGTCATACTTATTCTATGGCCGTTGGCCATATTGACATTTACTTTTGTATTTAAATATTAATTTCCTTCTTTCACATTGAATGGAATGGAAATGAAAGTATGAAATTATAAGCAATATTAATTGTATGAAATTTTGCATATTGAAATGGAAAATCGCCGTCACTGCGTGCATTGTTTGTGGTAACTATTTAGATATTTTTCGAAATTACTTTTGTAAATATGGATTTAAGTGATACCACTATACTTTGTTATTAGCTGGTTAATGACAGCTTGAGTCAATAACCGAGATTTTATCAAGTTACTAATAGTGCTTGGTGAGAGATGATTGCTGATTTAATAATTAAATAAAAACAGACAAGAGCTTAATTAATTTTACTAGGTCTAGTCTTTTATTTTCACATCGTCTTCTAACTGTCACAGCGTAGTATGGGGTGGTTATATGAATGGTATGATAGGGGTGATGCTGATGATGGTTTTCATCATAGCGCATCACAATGATGATGACAACGGAAGGTAGCTTACATCATCACTTTTAATGCCTCTTGCAATCTCTCTGGTGAATAGTTCAGTGTATGTGCAATGACTTGAAGAGTACATTTAAATGTGTATATTATTAGCATTAAGTAGTGAATATATCTTCGGTAAGAATTTCTTCGTCGCACTTTGAGTGCTGAGTGGTGTTTATCCTACTTCGCGTTCATGAAATATTTTTTGTGTGGGTTGTTAAAGTTCATACAATGAGGCCTTATGTCTTGATACATGAATATCTTGTTATTGAAAATATATATTTATTCTTTATATGTTTTATATCTAGTTGTGTTGGAGTTTATTATCATTTGGCAGAGTGTGCAATATCTATGATACTATCTAATTTTTAATAAATATAATGAAAACTTTGAAAAGATATTAAGAATTGTTTCATTTTTTGAGGGAACCGGGAATTTTGATGAGTAACTTTTAAACTAGGAGGATCCTATTTTTAAATGATTCTAGACATGTAATAGGCTCATTATTCCTTTAGAATAGAATAGAAGTGTCGGCACGGAAGAAATAGGCCCATGGCCTGTTGCCGATTTTTGAACTTTTCGTGACTTGATTCACAAGGGATCCGGCTTTTGGAACCCGATCTTTCCATAGCTGACGATTGATTGAGATAGCTGCTGGACTTATTGCCTGCTCCGTAATTTGCTAGGCATTTTAAGACTGAACAAATGCTCCTGCATAGCTAGGTTTTTATATTCATGATGAAGAGGAAAGTGAACGGAATGGTTCGGTTTTTTACGGTTCCAAAAACCACCATCTGTCTTGTTATAAGTAAGAATTTCAATGAAATACTGTGAAACGTAAAAACACCCGCTGCTCCCATTTTACAAAGATTTCTTCTCTTTTATTTTCAATCTGCTGTTGATTCGATTTTTTTTAACTTCAATTTCAATATTTACTTAATTTTGGAAGATCTAGTTTTATGTTTGCGTTCTGTGATTACGCGACACTCTGTCGAGATGAAATTCTAGGTCCATGTTGAATACGTTGCTGGTATCGTGGATACGAGCACGAATAGCTCATATTTTCTTTTAGTGTTAGACATCGGTCACGGACATGAAATAGAAAAAACTTTCGTATTTATGTGATGTATTTTGGAAAGTTTTTTAGTGAGTTTGAAGCCTGGCACTATCTACACCAGCCACATACCTATCATTTCGTAATATCATATGGGTCTGACATTTTATTGTTTGTGATGGTATCCTGGGGGCATCAAAGGAAGTGTAATCGAAAGTGTAAATTTAATTTGAAATTTGATAAAATTAACGTGATTCTAGAGTAAGAAAAAGCGTCTAATTTCAAAACTGGATTTGAATGGTATTCTTTGTTGATTGGTGGCTATATGTTGAATTCGGGCTTGAACAGTTTTCTTCAATTAATATATTTTCAATTTAAAATGCATGATTATTGGATTAAAGGTCATGAAGGGGTTATTAAAGATCAATATTTATCTATCTCGAGCAACGCCGAGCTTCCCTGCCAGCATATAAGAGTAGATACGAAGTGTCCTTTAGTTTCCTGTGAACCCTCTTGATGAAGTTCAATCTTCCAACGCCCTCTCGTCGCTCCTCCGTATCAAATGGAACATTTCGTTTCAAATGGCAAACGAAAAAATCCACAGTGCGCCGTGAAAACCGTCCGAAGTTTTTAATTGTGTCGTTTCAGATCTATTCCTTCCATGATTATTTCCTTAGTGTGTCTTGATCCCTTGCGTGAAGAGAGTTCCACAAAATCATGCCTGGAAATTCCAAGCACGTTTCGTTATAGGACAATAAACGATAAAAACCTTACACGTCGTCCTGCTGAAATAGAACACGTGATGCCATGTCTTGTCTTGCCGGCCAGCTGGAGCCGACTTTAAACTTGTTAGCCCAATGAAGCGTCATTACAGAAGCGCTACCAGAGTACGAACTTAAGGGCAGAACTGATTGAGTTACGATCTAGAAACGATGAGGAGTGGACGAAATGAGTGGCCGCATCTACAAGATGAAGGCCATTGACTTCCTTGCTTGCAGTTTATCACCAATACAAATGAAATTAATCAAAATTATTTTGTAAATTCACTTCCGATGTTTGATAGGAAAAAGGCATTGTATATATGTGGAATTAGAAAGAAATTTGATCTATATTGAACGTGCACTCTAACCTTGAGCTCGGCAACGCCGTGTGGTCAACGAAACTAGAAAATAACAAAAATTTTGTCCAGAGTATTCAAAGACGTGCAACAAGGATTATTCCAGTCTTAAAGGGCAAGTCTTATGAAGAAAGATTCGAGATTATGAAGCTTTCAAGTCTATATTAACGAAGTCGGCGTGACGACCTCATTAAAGTATATAAGTATACTCATGGTTGGTACAAAGTCACAGAATTCCTAGAATTTAAAACAAGAACCAACACCTGGGGCCACGACTATAAACTAAAAAAAAACTTCGTTGTAACTCATCCATGCGACAACACTTTTTCTCGCTTTCGAGTCACCGACATGTGGACCTGCCTCTCTAATTGACGCTCCGAGTAAGAACAGCCTAGACAAAGTTATGCAGGAGCATATTTTCATTGTTGAAATGCCTAGCACCTTATGGGCCTGGTAAAAGTTCATTTGTTATTTCTAAGCAACGTCAATTTTTGAACTTTCTTGTCAAAAGGCCGGTTTTTAGATCTCTGAACAAGTCACAAAAAGTACGAGAATCGGCGACAGGCTATGGGCTTATTTATTTCTTCAGCTCCGAATTATATCAAATTAAATTAACAAATTAGTTATTAGTTCATGTCGTAATAGTATTAAGTATCTGGAAAGTTAGTCATGCACTTGCTATAATTCACAACTTCTCATTATTTTTAGCGCATTTTAGCGCATTTTCTCATTTATGGAAAAAATGAAAAATGCACTATTGTGCTCGCCATGTCCGTCTGTCTGTCCGTCCGTCCGTCTGTCCGTCCGTCCGTGACCTCAAGTTTTCGTCGACGAGAAAATGCGCTCTCTGTCACTCACTTCAGTGAGTACAGAGTTATATTTTTTCTTGATAATCCAAGGGTATTGGAAATACGAAGATTCTAAATTTAACGAAAATGCTAAGCAATATAAATATGCTTGGAAATATTATAAACTGGTCCTTATTTTGACTTTTTAATTTTGGAAATGCGCTGTAAAAATAGAATTTATCACAACAAATCTTTTTAGTTGAACTATCTGCGAGCAAATTCTCAGAACGTAAAATTCCGTAACACGATTCCACATTGACCGCCGTACAAACTGACTGCATGTCTGTACAAGTTTCCATCTTCAGTTATTATCCCTATTATTACACTACTATTAATTATTCCTCGATGTTTGTTCGCCCAACTTTCTTCTATTTTTCCATAGGCCAGCAAGATTCTGCTTGCTGGCAAGGGCATCCTTCACTTTTTATGACCACCAAATCTGACGTAGAGCTTATTTTTTTCTTACCCGGAAACGCGCTGCTTTCCATTATGCGGTCGGGCGTGGTTCCCGTCTGCAGGTAATTATTCTCATCTATTGAATGGTCGGCACATCGCCTGATATTCCCTAGGGAGAAATACGTAGGTAAACTACGGTATATTTATTCCCGCGTACGCAGAAATGAATGGAAGAAATTTCTGGAATTCGGAGCGGCTTTTGCAAAATTTCTTGTTTGCGAGAAGTTAAGATTTAGAATAAAGATTCTTAGCTTTGAGCTGATGAGATGTTTTTTATGAAATAACAAAAAATGTTTTTTCAAATGCCGTAAAGAATAATTGAATGTTGTCATTAGATTTTATTGTTGTCTGATGCCTGAATTTGGCATTAGTAATTGTATAGATTGATTGGGATAAATGAAGGATAGTTAATTAAAAGTTTCTCGACTTGGTGATCCTCGCTAATAAATGCAAGAATACGCTTTTCTAGTAATATTAAAATCACTTTATATGTTTTTCGTTTCCCATTCATATATTTAATTGTTGTTTGCTGCTTCCGATGCCTATAAGAAATGCGTACCTTAATCACCATAACAGTATTACAGTTACATTGAGAAGAACCATCAGGTCGATTGAGAAGAAGAAGAAAAAAATATAACTCAGTACTAAGTGCAGTTGCTAGGGACGCACTCCAACAAAAAGAAAAACAAAGCCATCTTCGTCCCTGCATTGTTCAGCCAAGTGAACATCCTATCCAATCCCTTACACAGTGAGTGACAGAGAGCGCATTTTCTCGTTGACGAAAACGTGAAGTTACTGACGGACAGACGGACATGACGAGCACAATACTGCATTTTTTCCATAAATGAGAAAATGCGCTAAAAATAAAATTCCAAGCGATCCTCGATCCCACCTTCAATTTAAGTGACTGTGATTCCTGTGGCGTGGCCGCGGAGGTATGCAGCTTTAGCAGCTATAGGGCCGCAGCTGCTGCAGCTTGCAGTTGCACGTCGGATGGTGCAGGTGTAACAGCTGTAGCTGTGAGTGCAGCTGTCGAGCACAGCTGCCCCGCGGTGGGCGCTCTAACAAGTGGGATTTACGAAGCAACGTACAGTTATTATTGGTTATATAATAACAGCTGAATTACTAGTGATTTTTCGTTGTGTTGGTCTTAGGACGCGCACGTGAGAGCTTTTGTTCAGTTTGTAAGAAGGTTGTCCTGTGGACGCGCTGTCGAAAACTTGTTGTTAAAAGTTCTTCTTTGCAACAAGTATATAAAGTTGGTCACTAGCATTTATACGTGGCATTACTTTCCTTGCCAAAAGTTTATTTCGAAACCTGGATATTTTGAAGCGTAAGAATCACCTCTTTGATTGTAAAATACCGAAACTATGTTAAAAATATCAATGTTGAAAATATGTTCGGCATGAAATAACTGAGATGATCCACAGTTAGATTTTTTTACAAGAACTTATGAGCGTTTTGAATGTTTTTTTTTCTTTATTCAACGAAAGGAATTTATTTTCAAAAATTTGAGACTGTGGTGCTAATGGTTCTAAAATCAGATGCTATGCTATGGGATATTCAATAAATTATTTTATATAAGATAGTACCTAGTTCGTTCAAAGACTATATTACTGTATTAGAGCGGTGAAATTGGCTTAAACAAATTCATAATATCATTTTTGTGCAATTACGTGTAATATTTTCAGGCAATACAAACGTTTAAAAATCTACGGATAACGAACGGGGAATTTCATTTACTTGCTATGAATTTTTGTAAGTGCAATTTCAGAAGCCTATGGATAGCATATCCCCTTTTAAATAAAATCCGAAGGTTAATTCCAAGAAAATTACCTACATTTAAAACGAAAAATTTTACTAAGACAGCGCCAATATTAGTTAGAAAAAAATAAAGCGAATGAAATTGAATATATTAAATCATACAATGTTAATTAAGTTTCTTGGAATTTTCTTCGCTTTTAAATACTTTTTTATTTGAGTTTCAAGTAATATCATGAACTTTATGCCAGTAACCGTATCTTATATACACATGTATGTATTTCACAGAACCAGAAAAAATACAATATGAAATTATCAGAACAGTATCGGTAAAGTTATTGTAAATAGTGCGTTAAGTTTGGGAGGTTTGATATAGGTATATCAAGTTTATTTTTTCTATCAAGTCCGATTTAAAGACAATTATTTTGAGTAGTCTTACGATGAGTAGTTCGTTTATATTTATATCCAAAGGAAACAAATCTTGATTAAATTGATTACCCTTTAGAATTATGTCGAAAGCGTGTGAAATTTGTGATGAAAACAAAGTAATGTGTTTTAAAAAAGTAGCAAATGGAAAAAAATTGTAATATCTCGTGCATAAATTGTGAAGTATTTATGCCATTAAATAATTCAAAGTGCGACAAAAAATTAGCCATTATAAGTTTTCAATAAATGAATTCCCTATTTTAAAAATCTTTATAAGTTAGATCGAGTGATTGTGGTTATGTGAGAGCGTACAGCAGGCGTTCTGATTTCAAATATTTCGTGAGTATAACAAGAGAGTTACAGAGATGTTGTAATTATAAACATGTAAGAAATTGCTCAATGTTGTTGTACACGCACGAATTTCTGCTCGTGGCTTGCAAGTGCAATGCGAGTGCATGACAGCACTGAACCAGGACCTCAGATTTGCGTGTGGAAAACTGCCAGAAGCATGGCAGAGTCGAGCCTACCTTCATTTAGCGCAGTCCTCGCAGCAAATAATATTCCGGAGCACACTTCTCCATCGTCCCGTCCAACAATTCCAATCCGAACTGTCAGTCTCGAAGTGGACAAGCACACATCGTCCCCCGGTGAAAGTACTCATCTAGTGAAAGAAATTAATGATTCAAACTTAACTGGTTCTCAGAGCAATGGTCTCTTACCAAACAACTCAAACTTTTGCTCAAGTGACGGAGGAAACCCTGCTCCGCCTCCATACATTAGATTAGCTCCCTCATCCTTGCCGATCATATCGTCTTCAGATAACACTTGTCCAGACGGCAATACACTTTCTCCGGGTCCTCTTCTAACGACCACACCAACATTGAGCTATACAAGCTCTAGCTTCAGCAGCGCGAGCATGGCTAACCCTCCCAACCCTTACCGTCCCATGGACTCTTGCTCGAACCAGTCCTGCAACGATGTCTCCTTGAGCATAACATCCACCAACAAAAAAACCATCGGAGAAGAATCTTCGGCGGAGCACAAGACGACACCGACGGCCCCGAGATCGCTCACGATATCGTATGGAATGAACGGGTCCACGAGTCCGTTGACGGACGGACGGTCGCGGGGCAACAGCTTGCTGCCGTCCGCTGCCCAGATCAGCAATACCGCCGCCCTGGCCGACATCTCTGCACCTGGCGGGCAGGAGTACCCCAACGTGTTCAGGTGGAAATTCGCTTGATGTACAATATTGTGGACAATTATAATTGATTTACTTTATTCTACGTTTTTTCCAGAATATTATCAGGGGTTTTATATACATACAGAGCGGTGTAATACTTTGCATGTTTTTCGTCCATCTATGTTTTCGAATAACTTCCAGGTAATTTCGACTGCACATAAACTAACTCCTAAGGAACTCATTGCAGTGCACCTATTGTACCCAAGTGGATTTGTATTATTCCCTGGGCGTTTGATATCTCGCTAAAATTACAGCCATAGAACATCGCTGAAACGAATTTCTAAGTTAAATTTAAAGCCGCATATTTCCATTGACGAGGTTGCGAACTTAGCGCCTCATGACAGATTTCAGGGTACAAGACCTCGAGCCGCAATTATGGGATCAAAATTTAACATGGGCATGATTTTTTCTCGTGCCGATTTTCTTTCCTTCGAAGGGCGGCTGTCGTCTCGAGCAAGCGACATATTGTCCGAAAGTCTTTGTTCCAGTTGGTTTTAACTGAAGTCTTTGTCGTTTTTCTTTTATCTGATATGCAAAGGCTGCTTCTTTCTCGCCGATTTATCGTACTGCCTATTTGAGGCCAATCGCCATTGTGTACATTTAGCGAGCAGGGATGACATGTTCGTCTGAGAGACATAAATGGCTTCATCAATACTATTTATTATTGCACCAATCAAAACTAGCAAAGCTCACTTAAGTATGTTCGATACGGGTAAAACTCGTGACGAAAATCGTTGATACGATAGACAAAGAAATGCAATTAACACTCATAATACTCAAGCCGAGGAACCTTAGTAACTCTCGGGGCAGGAAATATCACTAATGTTTTACTCAAAATCCATAGACACACACCAGCACATCCTCTTGTCAACTTTAGGCCCAGGACTGTGTGTGTAGAGGTCCAGGGCGGTGGGGGTTGAGACTCGCGCGATGCAATAATGTTCGCTTTCGGCGGTTATATCCTCTGAGCACCGATACATTTGTGTCATATTTTGTTTACGTGGGTATAGCTGAATGATATATATTCAGTCAGGAGTATCATCTTAAAAATCCAGTTTAACTATAAAAAATTATAACAGTTAACTGATAATTGAGTTAAAATTTCCATTTCATTAATTTTCAATGTCTTTGCTTTGCGAGAATGATTTGATTATGACTCATTTGATTGTGTCACGTAAGAAGATCATAGTAAGAAGACGCTTCTGTAATTAATTCTAATCTGCAATTTATATATAATGGCCGAATCGATTTAATTTAATGAATCAAGCAATGTATTTAATGATGGAATCATATTATTGAATGACTGCATCATAGTATTCAATGAGAATAATGTCCTATAAAGAGATTAGCATCTTATAAAGGGATTGCAGATTAGAATTCAGAATATATTGCAGATTAGAATTCATCATTTGTGTAGAACTATACAAGCATATAACTTCTTGAACCATGATAGTGAAGTTATAGTAACAAATTTAAGTCGTTAGGAAGTAAATGAACAAAATTGAAACAATCCAGGGTTTAATATCGGCAAAATAATAAAAAAAGAGTCAAGCAGTTTGTGTTCGAATTCAAGTTGGAGACGCAACTTGAAACGAGGCATCTGTAGCGAATTCGTCAACCATGAAAGTGGAATTTTTGCATAATAAAATCAAGTATAATTTGCATTAACTACGCCGCTAATATCATTTATAACTTTAACTGGCAAGTTTTAAGGCCAGTTTATACACGATAGATGTTCCAACCTAGGGTTAAACATCGTGATATTGAAGACCAAATGCAAAGTACGACAGATTTCTCGAACGCATCATGGCCGCATTTGTGTTTGATAGCGCAAATAAATTTCATTCATTAGAGGTATCATTCATTTATTAATAATCTATGAGTTAACCAGAGTTTGTATTAGCCCTACTTATAGCCTTGCCTAATTAAATGAAAAAGGATCACATCGGAAAACGTTAATCCGATGACTTTCATAAATAAGTTGCGTGGTTCCGTCATATACTTCGTTTGATTATGTTCTTATCTTAACAAATTATTCGTTGCATAAATACGAGCAATATGATAATAATACAAGTGTTAATAAAATTCGGCCGTGCAATTAAAACTTTGTGCTAATCAATCGCAACGTTCAACTTAGTCCTGTAAAATTTATCCTTATATTGTTATAGGACGCTCAGAATATTTACTGACTAATTGCCACTACTCAGAATAATTACAAATATTGAATAATTGCCACTACTCAGAATAATTACAAATATTGAATAATTGCCAATACTCTGAATAGTTACAAATATTGAATAATTGCCAATACTCTGAATAGTTACAAATATTGAATAATTGCCACAGCCTTGAAGCTAACTGTACTCTCATCCGGCGATGTGAGCACGATTGCGTTATCTATCTATTTTGAGTAATCTCTTAGGGAACGTCGTGTTTCATATCTCTTTTAATATATTTATTCATATATTTGCTGAAATGAAACATTACACGTATAATTAAAAATTTATATTATGGTCATTTATATTAAGCCAATGCGTAAAATCTCAACAAGAATTACATCACTGCTTGAAGACATTTTCTACTAAATACGAAAATTTTACAACAAAAGGTCTATGCTTTATAACAAAAGGTCTATGCTTGCTCGCAGATATTTGAGCCGCTGCAACCCCAGAGGTCGAGGTCGCTATCAATAATGTCGTAGAAGGTCTCAGGTAACGTCAACGAGCGAGGGCGTGACACGAACGCCTCCTGCTCGTAAAAACCTCATAATTCGCGTCCAAGGATCGAATAATTCTTTCATAATATATAATTCATACTTTCATAATTCACTTCTGTTCATGCTAACATTAGTTCCTCAACTGAAGTGCGAGTTCAACCTTAAAAACAAGTATTTAAATATATATAATGATATTTTATCAGAATAAAAAAAAAACAATACGAGTATACGAGTTTTAAATGAATTGCTCGCGTCGATCAAATTGCTTATTTGATCGACGCGTTTTTCACTGTTACAAGAGTCGCAGAACAATGCCGTCATGTTCATTGTGTCGTCACACACAATACAAAGCGCTTGAATATTGACCGAATGTTTGCGATCAAAATGAAGTTTAGCGCAAATAGCGTAAAACGGAAGCGTAGCTTCCGTTTGATTGGCGAGATCATTTGTGTGCACGCCGTTGGCCGCCTAACTGGTGCCGCAATTTGTTGTAGGTGTTCAGGAATTTTGAAACTCCAAAGGAGGGAGAGGTTTATTTTTGTTAGTGAACTACCTATTAGATACTTTAAATTTGTATATGATGCGCCATTCCATACTATGAATGTCAATGCCAGTCTTGCATTAAAAGCGCTCTAGCGGACATGCTTTGTAGAGAAGAAGATTACGGAAAAATGAAAGTTATAGATGTCGCCAAGTTTACGTCCTAATCTGTAATGCTCTAAATTAACTTCTTTTAACAATAAATATTTATAACATTTAATGAAATGAAACATCTTTGATCATCGACACGTACATTTCGGAGATCAGACAGCTGTACGCAATCGATTAAAATCATTAATTTGAACAAATAAAAGGCGTGGGCAGGCGCCTGAGGACTCAATAAAGTCCACGAACAACATCTTTAAAACGGGGCGTTGACCTGCGCATTACGGCGTAATTCTAGACGGTTGCTAGACGGATATATGTTTTGGTGGCATGAAAGGTGTGATAAAATAGAACGTTCAAGTGGCTAACTAAATTTCATCGGCCCACGCCAAGATCAAGTCAACGGTCGATGGAATGATGGGAGGATCTCTTCAGTGATGGCATTGAAAATTAAAGATCCTGTGCCTTCCTGTGAGCGCTCTACGGCTAGTTGGTATTGTGTGATGTCGAAATAAGACATCATTTCGACATCATTTAAGAGTGATGTCAAAATATGCTTTGTAATTATCACAGAATGATAATAAATTGTTTAAGTTAATCTTTAATGAAAACACTGAAGAGGGTTTCATGCTCAGAGTTAGCGGATCGAATCGTATATGATTTAACCACCGATTTTTACGTTGTACACAGAGATAAGATTTTTGAGCATGAAAGAGTACGAGTCTGATGTTCACTGGCTGGAAAATTTCTCTCAACGAAAAATTTAGCAGCTATTGTTTTCAGATTCGTTACGTCTATCGAATATCATTGACCCGATTTTACGTCGCGGATTGACACATGTCCAGGAATGATGAGTTCAGAAACGAGAGAATAGATTGTGAAGAAGACAGAGAGGAAATTTTTGTAGTAGGACAAAGAGCATGGAGTTAGAGAGGCGTCTGTTTGCTCGCTGGTCGCTTGATCGATACGAGAATCGACCTGAGGGCGGCTTGAAATAGCATGACCTACCCTGGGGCTACCACGGCACTGACCTGTAGGCCAGGGGAATGAGCGCCCACGGGGTGTAGGATAATAGGAACCTTGCTGACCCAGGATGACAATCTCAGAAAATTGAGATCCTGTTGAGTGATTTTAACCTGGATGAGTGATTTCAGAAGATGCGAAAATTGTTATCAAATTGGGGGGAAATTCGCCGAGTAATGTTAGGAGGGAAAATCTGGTCAAATGATGAGAAATGCACGTTTTTAGTAAGTTTGTTGGATGACATTAGTGGAAGCTGAAAATTATATTAGGATGTAGATATCATTTAAACAACGATATTAGAAGAGGGATTTTAGTCGTGTCATAAAAATATAGCTGCATAGACATAACAATTACCTTGATCGACCGATCTTGCTATAGCCTATTCGAACGTAAATACAAATTGAGAAAACTGACTTGAAAGTCCAACCTTGGTGCCTGAGTCTCCT
Organism: Hyalella azteca; assembly: GCF_000764305.2. Lineage (NCBI taxonomy): Eukaryota > Metazoa > Arthropoda > Malacostraca > Amphipoda > Hyalellidae > Hyalella > Hyalella azteca. The sequence goes on from NW_025942634.1 coordinate 41,477, forward strand.
GGTGTGCAGTGTTGCTATGATACATATTAGATTATGCATGATTTCTTACATTTAAAAGTCTCTAACCTGAGTTTGAAGTATTGTCGTTCTAGATGAACGATACCGGTCAGTTATTGGTTTTCCCTCAGGTGCCTGAGTGGCTGAATGATAACCTACATTGCCTGATAAGACTTCGAGGACAGTTCGAAACAAAATATCTCTTGTCTGATAAGACTTCGCTGATAGTTCATTGTGCAAACATTTCATGGGTGACATAGTTCTAATATCGTTCACATTTTAAACACGCAAAAAGCATGTCGGCCGCCATTTGCTTGTAACTTTTCACAGTCAACACATACACTCCATTTAGCCCAAATTTCGTAGTCCAACCAATAACTTCGTTTTTTTTGCAATATTACTGCTTTCTCTATTAATTCTTATCACAAAATAATTATTTCCTCTCATCATTAAATGAAGATGAAATGAAAGATCAAAATTTCAAAGAATATTATAACAAAAAAATAAAACAAAATACATAGAGTCACAATTATGCATTTTGTGGATGTTTAACGGTAGAGGATTTTCAACAAACATGAGTCAGAAACAAGTAAACGAGTTAATTCGATGCCTACTGATTCACAGCTTGGAATTTATTATTTGATAACAAGAATATTGGACATAACTGGATGGTACATATCAGAACCTCAAAAAGTAGATTTCCCAATGTTTGAAGAGCGTTGAATAAGTTTGAATGCGACCAGGTTACAATATTGATGGTAGCAGCTGACGAGTATTCGAGTATCTACAATTACGGTGCTTATGGCATAAAAAAATGCAATGAATTTACATTCCATCCACTATTCTTTTATAACGATAAGAAGAAAAAAAAGTTATGAAATTGGGCCTCATTTATTGTATATACGATTCAATTAGCTGTGTTCTCCTCGGTATTATTGTGAACTAAAAATTGATTGATCTTAGTCAAAATACTCAGCCGGAGCTTGAGAGAAATCTTTCGGGATTTACCTAGTCATTTTTGCATGGTTTGAATACGCGTTGCATATATGACGACAATTATATAGAGATGTGTTGATATATTCCATAAGAATCTCTGATTTTTATTCTTTTTTAATTAATTCTAAAGTTCCTATGTCGTTTATCATCTTACGCGGTAAGAACCCTACAAATGAAATGCCACTTCTTAAACTTGGAGACTCTCATATTCTTGTCATTCCTCGCAAAATAATGTATGTTATAATGACCGACATTTACCTGGGAACATCTACTGAGATATGCCGGGCCACGGACCTCGTATTTGCGTGTGCAGCACAGCAAGCGCAACGTCAACAAGCCTTCAGAACCTACAGCTCGCATCGCCTTATGATGTCCTCCGGGACCAATGTGTCCTCTGGGGAGGGTTGAGGATCGATGCTTTAACCTTTAAACCTTTTGCAGTGCAAGTTATCGTCTATAATGCCAGGTTATATACCGTCAATGCAACAAACTTTGCCAAAGCACAAATGTCGCCGACTTTCAAAAGAAACGATCTGGTTTGATTGAAAGTCAAAAACTAACTAGCGCTATTAAGCGCCACCGAAAAAGTTTTTCAGTTTTTATTTGGAAAATGGAAACTCTAAATTCTAATTTTGACCGGCATTATAAGGATTTTATTGACGAGCGGCGAGTTAAGTGTAGTAGCTGCTGAGTGGCGACTTAGGTGGCAGTGACTATGGTAGTAATGGCCACGTCGCAGGATTAGTAGTATAAGTTCGATGAAAAATTTCAAGGTTTGTACAAGTTTCTAAATAGAATTTTCTTCACACATTTTAAAAATCAATATAATATTGCATGGAAATCAACGTTGCAAAGAAAATAACTCATTTTATGAACATTGTATCGTACAACGTTTTCTAGAATTTATTACTATTCACGAGAAAATTGCTTAATATATACTGGAGTTAACATGCACTGATAAGGAATCGAAGTAGAAGTAGAAGTAAAATATAAAAATATGAAAAAGTATAAGGTATGTATGGAAATCCTTAAAAAGAGCATTCTCGTACTTTAGAAACAGGATCTAGAAGCTGAACAATTTACCGACTAGACTAGCAATTATAAATCATCGTTTATGATCATTGAACACTTGCAGCCCTTAGGAGAAGAGCACCTGGTCTATAGATAATGTAATTCTTGTTCTCTAAAGCGAAGTGCTCCTGCATCAACGATGCTAAAATTTCGCCTGAAATTGCTGCCGTCAAGAGGTCATGGCGTGGAAATTCTCCGAATACTCGAGTCCGAAAAAAAAACATTTCGTGACGAAATTCATGATGGGGTAATTTTGAGGTCGGACTAGAAGGTTGATTCACTCTGTGGCCCTATCGCACAAAAGGGATTTCAAAAAGAAGAAAAGAAAAGGGTGCAAATATACTCTGTCATGTGACTTACATTTTACAAAACATATATTCATGCATATTCATTGAACTAATCTCTTTACATTTTTAAAAATATCCTGCTTCCCACCTACTAAACCTGACAGTAAAATAGTGAAGACACAGACGGCAATGCACAGAGCATACTCGTTATAGACTAGCGTAGTAGTGGAGCAGCATTAGAACAGCATTTGGGCAGCATTAGGGCAGCAACGGTGCAGCATTAGAGCAACGAACGAAGCAGCATTAAGGCAGCAACGGAGCAGCATTAGAGCAGCATAGGAGCAGGAATAGAGCTGCATTAGAGCAGCATTAGAGTGGCGCTAGACCAACACTGGGGCAACAATTTATTAGTATTAGAGCAGCATTAGAGCAGCAGCAGCATTGGAGCAGTATTGGAGCAGCATTGGAGCAGCATTAGAGAAGTATTAGAGCAGCAATAGAGCAGTATTAGGGCAGACACGACTGCATCAAATCTTTCTTGCTGGAGGGGGCTCGCTCGCGGATGTCGCTTCCTGCGAGCTGCAAGCCTTCGAGTGTTCCGGCGCACAGACATGCATTCACTCGAGCAACACTCAGAGGAATAAGGGAGATTTTGTCCAGATAGTGATGAATGTTTTGTCCTTGTGTGGGCTCAAAATGACCTAGTTGGGCACAGCAAAAAGGCACATCAATGCTACGTACGTGCTGTGTGAAGAAAGTGTTTCACTATTTGAACAATGTGATACAATCATTTTTCGGGTAAAGAGTCCAAAACCTGCACTCTGATTTACTCTCACTCACTGCTGAACTCTGAGCTGGTCTGACACTTGCTGTGAGTGCCGAAGCCAGTTAAATACAGGAGCGAATAAAATACACAAAATCACCGGAGCGATTCAATATACTACTCAGTATCACTCATATGCGCTGCAACAGGAGGAGTTGAATGAATGTTGGTCTTAAGATATTATTGCATCAATAAGACTATAAAAATTAAGTTAAGGATTGTAATCGATATAAATTTGTGTCGATGTGTGTTCTGATTTCCTTGACTTTTTTTTTAAATTTTCCATATGTGAGAAGAATGTATCGTAAGAAATTACAATAAATATTTATTTATTAATTTTTTTCCAGTTCATATTGCTCAATTAATGTGTATTGAATAAGTAATGTTAAATTATAAAAATGAAGCCAAATGAAGCGTGTCTGGACTGATATCAGAAATTACAATTTTGAGTAATCAATAACAATACAGTAGGTATTGATAATCAATTTTTTTATTAATCGAACAAAATAGGGGGATTTTTCGTACTATATATTAAAGTCGTCATAACTTGACGGCTTCACGCACGAAACTATGGATTTCAGCAAGCTCAAGAAATTTGGTCAGTTTCTCGTATGAACGACTTTTGTGGGATCGTAAGACTGAAGCAAAACCTATCGATTCTGCCGGATGAAAACAACTCTCGTAACTGAAGACCACTACTGTGGCTTATAAATAAAGTGAAAGCTAGTAAATATCCGAGTTTCAATATAACTATTTTAGCTACCTCGATTTAATATTATCCAAAATCTTTTTTTACTGCTTGTGATTATTTTACGTGCAGATGCGAAGACGAAATTTTTAGCAATGTATGTTCATGAGAAAGTTGAGCGACAATAATGTGAGGTTCATTACATCTTTCATTCTGATCGGGCGATTAGATTCTTAACACCCCGAATGTTATGCAAGAGGAAAGTATTGCTGTGATCCAAAGTGCAGTATATATTACAAACATTAAAAAAATTAATCAATTTTCCATGTACTAATTTGGGCTAATTCAAGATGAATTTTTTTGAAAATTTATCACAATTTTCGCTAGCGGAATCGCAAACAGCGATTGCTGAATTCATGAAATACGGACAATATATCAGAATATATCATGTTAAGCAAATTCACTTACATATTGTGAAATAAATTCAAGCCGTTTCGAAGAAGCTCTAAGTTTTGTTGAACATAATTTTGTAGTTTAACATAATGTGGTTTTCAACATAATTTTGTGCGAGTTAGGGGGCTAACTTCATGAAATCTACACAGCCTGTCGTGTGAAGTAGTCTCGTATAGAACCACCTTCTACATTGTAGCTTCCCAAAACAGATTTTACAGCGTAATCCAAAGTTCAGCAAATTAGTGCTCACCGAGGTATACGATTTTTTTACACCGGAATAGTCAATTTCTTGCGAGGAGTTCCGTTGATAACACAAAGTACCGCAGCCTAATGCCTCCATCATAGGCCAGGGCAGCGGACCAGCATTTGGTGACACGCTCAGCGCCGCATATATGAATAATAGTGACGGGAAGGCTTGCGCTAAGACGTGATCACCACCGTGACTTATATCTCTTAGCATCTGCTTATGAAATGGTACGGCTAAGTTCTACATTAAGCACTTAGTAATTTAGTCAAGAGATTGATAAAATACCTTGATTGAAAGCATAGGGATAAAATGAAATAATTTATGAGCATAATATTGCTCAAAACACTTGTACGAAGTTTCTGAAAAATCAAAAATAGAGCAAAATAAAAATCCTTTATAATATGGTGAATAATATTACCAATGAGTTGAGTTGAGTATGAGAAGGTAAATGTTAGTTTAATTGCTTTACAATAGATATTCTAACGTATTGATTTTTAGAATAGAATAGAAGTGTCGGCACTAAAGAAATAGGCCTATGTCCTGTTGCCGATTCTTGTACTTTTCGTAACTTGATTCCACTAGGGATCCGACTTTTGAAATGTCAGTTTCATATTGGCGGTTTCAAAGAAATGTTCAAGAAGTAATGTTCGTTATTGCGCAATATATGCATGCTTATGACCGAACAAGCCTCTAATTTGATGCACCTCAATTTCTGGAATTCTAGTGAACAAATTACATTGATACTCGCGACTTGTTCTGAGAAAAACTCTAGTGTTAGCAGATGCAAGGATGTTTGTTTGCAATGCCATGCTAGCAACGCGAGCAAATTTTCCGTTTTCGATTGCGTGCGCGAGCGATGTTTTGCCGTCAACTTAGAAAAATGAATGGGTCACATCATCCAAATAGCGGACATGTTATTGATATATACTTTTTTGTCAGACCTTACTGGGTCTGCGTGACCCACACTCGAATCGCTTTTTTAATATGGGCTTACTCGTTGCTGTGAGTGAGTCTGAAATAGTGTCTTTCTCTCATACACGTGTAGTCTTTCTCTCATACACGTGTTGTCTTTCTCTCATACACGTGTTGTCTTTCTCTCATACACGTGTTGTCTTTCTCTCAAGCACGTGTTGTCTTTCTCTCATGCACGTGTTGTCTTTCTCTCATACACATGTTGTCTTTCTCTCATACACGTGTTGTCTTTCTCTCATACACGTGCTGTCTTTCTCTCATACACGTGTTGTCTTTCTCTCATACACGTGTTGTCTTTCTCTCATACACGTGTTGTCTTTCTCTCATGCACGTGTTGTCTTTCTCTCATACACGTGTTGTCTTTCTCTCATACACGTGTTGTCTTTCTCATCTTATTATACACGTGTTGAAGCTCAACATTTCGGCGCGATGAAATAAGAAAATTCGTTCGATGCCATACGTCGTCGCTTCAATTTCTTAATTAAAAACCATCAGTACAAGAGCTTCTGAATCGAGATTCAATGTAAAGCTTACTGAAATAATTGGATTTTGATTCAATTTAGCAAAGTTAATCAGGTAACGGAGAATAAAATTTTTCACTCTTCTCTGACACCTGTTAGGGAAGAGTGAACACCTGTTCACTCTTCTGACATCTGTTCACTCTTCGTTAAACCTAAGGGAAAATTCATATTTAGCGACGTTGCATTACCAAACTATGAGGTAATGTAGCCTGGAAATCACAAAAATTGAGGTTAAATAAGGTTAAATAGAATAATTGTGGTCATCTTGAAGGCAAATACCATTTTGAATCGAATCAACCAAATATTTAGAGGTTAATTGCTTGCGATTAGATAAAGCTTATCAGATCGGTTCATGCTAAACAGAACAGATATTATGAGTTAGAAAAGAAACTGTAACTTACTCTCATTTTTATATCCTTATTAATTTCTACTACGCATGTTGCTGGCATATTCGACTTTCCGGTTCAAAGAAACGCTTCAAAGTCCACGATCGTACTTCTGTTCGCTTGGATGCAGGAAATAAGCCTTCTATAATTTTCAAGAGGATGTTTTCCTAGTCAGGATCCTGGACTCTGGTCAAGATCAAATGTCTTCGTCTTTGATTTTTCATTTATCGGCTCCTTAGGTCGGACCTCAGGTTCTTGTTTTCGCAATCTGGCTGAAAATAAAATATTTTGGATTCCAGAGCGAACAACTACGCCCGAATTAATAATTCTGTACTTTTATTTTAGGAATCTCCTTGGCTGATATCTACACATAGAATTCTGGTGGGCTTATAAGAAAATTACATTAGCATCACATCCCCTTTTAGAATTAACGATATAATTTTTTTTAAATTGCTAAGCATCGAATGCTCATCGAATCTCATACACGTGTTGTCTCATACACACGTGCATGAGAAAACACATGTGTATGAGATAACACACCTTTATTGCTAAAAAAACATTATCCGATTGAACTGAACACTTTTCCAGATTAAAATTTCATGCACGTAATGCATGTTCCTGCGCTACACTGCCATGGGATCAAATGTTCGCCCCTTACATAGAAGAAAGCAAATAATGTCTAACCGAATGACATGTATCTGAGCGTAAATTTTTTGTTTGGTGTACTTAAAACAAAATTATTCTGTTGTTATGCCTGCAGGGATGTATTGAATTAATACACTTTTTGCGAATTAAATACTTTTGCGCTCATTAAAGTTTCTAATATTCATGAAATTTTTACAGTATTTTTTGTAAGAAATTTCCAAACTTAAATTAGAATACAGAACTCGCAGTTTATTTCAGACCTTTTGCCTAGCTCTTCACGATTAGAGATCCTTAACAGAGAATTCCAGTTTGTGGTGTCTTAATAACCTTGACTTCAGCATAAAGTTCATATCCCATGACGTTCGTTTGTTCTCGCCATGAGAAATTGGTAAATTTGGGACAAAGATCTCATGGCACCGCATTATCTTGCCTGAAAATCGTGGGTGCTAAAATGCAGATCAAAAAACTTGATTGCTCAAAGGTGGGCTTCAAATTCGAAGAGAAGCGAAAACCTCGGACTTGTTGATATCACGAATTTTTTTATCACGTATAAAATTTAATATAATAAGTCCAGCAGCTATCTCAATCAATCGTCAGTTATGGAAAGATCGGGTTCCAAAGGCCGGATACCTTGTGAATCAAGTCACGAAAAGTACAAGAATCGGCAACAGGCCATGGGCCTATTTCTTCAGTACCAACACTTCTATTCTATTCTATAAGAGCTTGAAATACTCACTGCAATCTTTTCATACATGCAAAAAAATATAACTCAGTACTCACTGCAGTGAGTGACAGAGAGCGCATTTTCTCGCCGACGAAAACTTGAGGTCACGGACAGACGGACGGACAGACGGACAGACAGACAGACGGACGGACGGACATGGCGAGCACAATAGTGCATTTTTTCCATAAAAAGGCAGAACGATTTCAAGTGAAGATGTTATGCGAAAATTTTATGCGCTCATATTTCGTCCAAAAATTTATAATTTCGTGCAACTCCATTTATGCACTTCAAAATTTATTATACACATTCATTTTGCGCAAAGTTTTTCCCCTCGAGTATTATACTATATCCCTTTCTTCCTCGTTTTCCTTCGCGATGCAGTGAGCTTATTTATTCACGCCAGATGTGAATTTTATAGAAGCCTTCAATATACTGATACCTTTATTCAATGACATTGTCTCCCAAAAAACTGATGTATGCATCGGCTTTTACCATCGGTCACTTTTTCAAGTTTCTACCCTCCCAAACATCTAAACAAGCCACGCATTTTTTTGTTTCTCTTCCTTCTTCTGTAAAATATCGACTTTTATTCATCGTTGAATTGATAATTTTCTCATTAAGAATCATTTATACCAGTCATTATGTTGTAGTCTTGACGCTGTTGTTTCAGTACAATTGGCCCTGTCGCGTGTTTCCCGCCGTGATGGAGGACTTCGTTATAAATAGCTCGGGATCGCAAACTAGTCCGCAATGACGGATTCTGATCGAGGATTGTAACTCAATTTCGCTCCGAGGGCAGATAACTTGGACAGCCTGAAACTGCAGACCAGTTGTGTAGATGTGTGTAGATCTCATCAGTTGTGTAGATATGTGTAGATCTCATCAGTTGTGTAGATGTGTGTAGATCTCATCAGTTGTGTAGATTTGAGCTACACACAAAGACACACGCACAGTACCTTGTCCTGAGCTCTGTGATCGAGTAAACACGAATGTTGACAGAACTGCATTTTACTTTAAATAAAAATATTGAAGTGCTTGGTATTGGTGCAGAATAAATATGAAAGCACTTAATAAAAACTATAAGTTTGGGTGCAGCGTTTGTACGAAAAATGAAATTAGATGAAGACTGATGACATAATTCAGGATTGAATATTTTTTATATTTGCGAGCAAGCCATGTTTCATAATTTTGTTTAGCATGAAACATGTTATGTTTGTTTAGCATGAAACGGAAAGGATCGAGAAAAAAATTTTGTCGCAGCTGGAAAGAATGAATTTCCTAAACTTTCGACTATGAAACGCTTCGCTTCAAATATAAACATAGATAAAAATTTTATTCGCTTATTTTTTAGTACAAATAGAGGGAACTGTGACGGACGCCGAGCTCTTCGACGTCGCATGTTTTAACGACTTGTACGAGTTTCGTGAAGCGAGGTGAAGAGTTGTCAGAAGGTGCGAAATTTTCTCTTCTAAATGTGCACCTGGGGAACGAACTACGTACGCCTGAGTTTGGACTCCACAAAAAAAAAACTACGCGCTGATTTTCCTCATGAGTTATTTTCAGTAATGTAACCAAGTTCTCATATAAATTAATTATAATGCTTAGCAGTATGTTTCTCATAATTTCGAGCGATTGGTTGAATTACTTCCTTTGATTTTGCTTGAATTGAGATGAAATTTCAAGTTATTATTATCGTTATTTTTTATTTTACATTGGGATCCTGCGCATGTGAAATATGACGCAAAAAATTAAAATCAAGATAACCCTAAATTAATCCATTATATTATACATCATCGTTCAAATGATATGTTGATTTTTCATATGTCCAAGAGATGCAATGCATTGAAATAAACTTGATGAAAGCAATAAATTACACTGCTCTCATGATTAGTAACAATTATTAATTCTTCCCTTACATTTTTTTAATAAAACTTGATCAACTCATTCTTTATCTTGTGTTTATAAACTCCATTATTCGACATTAACAGTTATTGAATATATTTTGATGAAAAACCCTCTTATTAGCGCATTTTCTCGTTTATGGAAAAAATGCGCTATTGTGCTCGCCATGTCCGTCTGTCCATCGGTCTGTCTGTCCGACCGTGACTTCACGTTTTCGTCGACGAGAAAATGCGCTCTCTGTCACTCACTGCAGTGAGTACTGAGTTATATTTTTTACTCATTTTAATCCATTGCTGTACGGTTGACAGTCTGAGCGTATACGCTCTGAGCCTGTCTAGCACGAGTCACGCTCGCCGTCTGGCAGGCTGGCAGCAGCGTGCGCTGCTGCTGAAAAAGTGTCATGTATTTCTTAACTAAACTGTCACGTCTGCTTCAACAAAGCGTGACGGTTGGGACACTACTGTCATTGTGTGATGTTTGGGACACTATTGTTATTGTGTGATGTTTGGGACACTATTGTTATTGTGTGATGTTAGTGACACAACAGTCATTGTTTGATGCTAGTGACACAACAGTCACTGTTTGACGTTAGTGACACAACAGTCACTGTGTGATGTTAGCGACACAACAGTCACTGTGTGACGTTAGTGACACAACAGCTAGTCACTGTGTGATGTTAGCGACACAACAGTCACTGTGTGATGTTAGCGACACAACAGTCACTGTGTGATGTTAGCGAATCAACAGTCACTGTGTGATGTTAGTGACACAACAGTTACTGTGTGATGTTAGTGACACAACAGTCACTGTATGACGTTAGTGACACAACAGTCACTGTGTGACGTTAGCGACACAACAGTTACTGTGTGACATTAGCGACACAACAGTCACTGTGTGACGTTAGTGACACAACAGTCACTGTGTGATGTTAGTGACAAAACAGTCACTGTATGACGTTAGTGACACAACAGTCACTGTGTGACGTTAGCGACACAACAGTCACTGTGTGACGTTAGCGACACAACAGTTACTGTGTGACGTTAGCGACACAACAGTCACTGTGTGACGTTAGCGACACAACAGTTACTGTGTGACGTTAGTGACACAACAGTTATGCATTGAAATCGTAGGGGTCTACTTACCGTTTCCTGTCGTGAAACGGCTGTCGTATTCGTCAGTTTATATATCGTATAGATGCAGCAGAAAATTATTATTTTTTAATGATTTGCTACTAATTAAGGTAGCATGCAAATAAAAATCACAAATTGTTCGTGCGGTGAGTTAACTTTGAGATCTTAAGAATTTTTCTTTAATTTGAAAAGACATACCAGCCAACATTTTCTACTGTGGCGCTCATGCTGAGTGACATTTATTGAATTTCTCTGGTGCAATACAAAAGAATTCAATTTAGAAAGACTCAGATGCTAATTTTGAAGCAAATAGCCAATTTTGCTACAGAATTTTTTGCTTATAATGCTTCACGCAAATTATATCAATTCCATTTTACATGAAAAATGTGTAATAAGTGTGATCTTTTTCAACAAAATTGGATTTATGTTCTAAAAATTTTAAGAAATTTTCCGTCATGTCAGATTATGTCAGTATGCAAAGAAAATGGCAACCAGTAAATGAGTTAATAGGCAAAATGTGGATAATGTAACCCTTCTATTGATGTTCTTATATTCAATAACATTTTGAACACTAAAAACGTCATAAATTTTTTCATGCAGTAACTCTAGAAATAATCTGCTTGGAGATGGTACTCATGTTGTTCAGTGTGGCATGCTAGGGCACCTGCTCGTCGGGCAAAATGGCTGTCAAATGCAGGCAATTCTGAGCCTATATAGAAATGCCACAATGAATGCCACTCAGAATAGGCCTACATATATAGAAATGCCACGGCGAATGCCACTCAAACTAGGCGTTGTACCGCCAATAGCTTCCGGTGGCTTGAAGGATTTTATTTCTCCTCCTGGACTGAATTTCAGGCGAAATGTTTGCCCACGACTTCCTGGATGCCAGCCAGTATAGTAATTGGAGATGAAAGTGCCCGAGACGAACTCGGTGGATCGAAACCGCCGAGGAATACGACACAAATGACGGGCTCCAAGTCACCGCTTGCAGGGCGCTGCGTTTACGGAGGAGCTATCCTTCACAAAGACCCGAAATTTGCAATTTAATGTAGCGGAATCGCAAATTTGTAATCCAGATCTAAAGCGACCAAAAAAATCCCTTATGTTTCCGTTGAAGGAATCACGTTATTGTCATTCAGTAAACACTCTGCCTAATTGGTACCGAATAGCACGAAAAGCTTGTAAAATCACTGCTGAAATTTGAAACAGTTAACCTCGTGCATTGATCATATAATGAGGCTTCGAATACCTCACTGCACAATCAATATAATGCTTCTATAGACACGACGTATTTGGCTTGTAAATTCAAGTTTGCAAATAAAAATTCGCTGAGCGTTACTCTACGCTTGACAAATAATAAGACACTACACAGGAGTCGGAAACTCTCGTGGAAAAAACGCGTTTTGTATCTGATCAAATAGAGACGATAATTTTGGTATCTTCTAAGACCCCATCCCCCAACTATCAATTATCAAGCCTTGGCTTTAAATTACGGCCGATCAAAGCGGCTTCTCTTCGCTTTGATCTTACAAAGACTACATGAAGAGCATATATAAAACCTGCTGGATAATGTCCATCATCAGCGGCAGCACTATAGGTTAGTGCAATGGCTACATCAATTCGCTCCAGTTCTAGTTCAACCGCTTATGGCTAAATAGCAAAACTAATTCTGCTGAGTATTCATTAGGCCATTGCTGTATGAATACTGTAATTTGTTCTACTAATATATGGTGACAAATTATCACAACATATCCTACTAATATACGGCCGACGAATGACAAACTTCTTCTAAATTCAAAATTGAACACGACTACCCATAACGTGGTGACCCTCTTCGATCTTAAACAGAATTGCAACGTGCAGTATTCAGTCAGCATTGACCACGTGATGTATGGGGAGTCTCATTTAATTTTACTCAATACTGACAGCGTGTAATCCGTGGCAAAAGTGCCAATATATTGAGAAATTGATCATTTTATTTATGATGGTATTCCGGTTAAGCATATATAGTGCACTCTACATAGGGTAAATCTTCTGCTTGTATTACTATATAATTTAGGGAAACTCTTATATAGGTACGCGGATGTTAATCTGAGAATGTTCGTATCTTAGCTAAACACGATTTTTAGAAAGAAATATGTGTATTAAGAGTTCATTGACATAAAATATTACTAATTTGGAATAAAGCATTGCAGTATTGGCCCAATTCAATCTAAATGGCGGTTTTTCACCATCTAAAATTGTTCAAAGGTACGGTTTTGCAGATGAGAGTTCAGTAATTTTCATTTAAACTTGTAATTATTCGTAAGTGTCAATACGTTGTTTACGTACAGATGCTTTGCTCAGGTGCAGATATTATGTTCACGTACTTAAACGTTGTTCGCTTTGTTCACTGCTGTTCACGAGCAGACAGTAATTAGTACCAATTCAATCTACGAATTGGTTTGCATAATTAAGCCATACAAAATTCACAGCATCGACATATCAGCTTCATTTGCTCAGGAAATCTTTGTTGTAGCCTGCCGGCAAGTGTGATCACAAGAAGCAGGACATCGCGACATCGCGTGACTCAGCCGTGCATATACAATGCATCGTATAACCATAACACTTCATCCAATGCCATTGCTACGGGAGAAATTACATGCAGAAATTACGTGCAGCAGGCTTCAGTCAACTTTGCTGGCGTGTGGACTTCTATTTCAAATATATTTTTGATGTGCTCTGAATTTTTTTCAGGCTTGAATGTTTACAGTGCATAACAAAAGGATTTTTTTTGTTCTCGATTTGACAATGAGAGAAAGAAACGAGAACAAGACACAATCATATCAAAAATTTTTTGGAGTGCATGAAAAATAGTAGAACTACAATAAATCTAATCTCGCAACCCACACCAAGGAATATAGACTTCTAATTATTCAGCATCAATTTGGGATGCGATATCCAACAAATTCTAATTATCTTAATTTGCATTATCACCTTTTTGAAGGTCTATTTGGCTTCTAGTTAATTTTAGTGTTTGTTTGCCTACGTTGAGTCACGAGAGCTCGCCCACTCGTTAATGCTTAATTCAAGTCTTTGCTTAAAAATATTAACTGGATTTTAGAATATTAAATATTATATTACGTGTGCGCAGCTAAAGTCTTATTTTATCATGAGTTAGAGACTTCCATAAACCGGTATAATTAGATAAGAAAAGCCTCCATTATTCCAGCATATTTCAAAGAATTTAATTAACAAACTCCATCAAAAAGCAAGTTTATTTTACTTATTTTAATGCATTATTCTCGTTAGTGAAACCGCCCGAAACTCTCATGACTGAACGGTCAAAAGTTTTATCCGTGAGGGCTTTCAACGGTCAAGTTTTTGTGATGTTATTGGCAGGCGAGACAATATCCAAAGATCAGCGAAGTATCCATGATACTCACGGGATCTTCAACAGGAGTTGAAAGAACTTCTTATTTTGAAAATTTATAAAGCTTACGCCTTTCAATCATACAAAGAACTTTCTTTATTACATTTGTTAAGATAAATACTTGCGATAATTTCTAACATTTCTAGCACGTCTAAAAACATTAAAACGTTTGTCATTTGAACATGGATCAACCCGCCATTAAGTCACGATGCAATATGAAAGCGAGTTGGTTGAGTGGCTCAATGATTGACAGGTCGTGATGGCCTATGGAAGCAATTCCATCAAGAGAGTTGCTGAGAATCTTCGAAGGCCACTGGAATCGATTGAAGGCAGACCAGTTTGAGGCCGCGAGCAATAAAGAAGACCACTATAAGCCTATATAAGATTACCAATGATGGATCCTAAGCCAACAGGGCTCGATGAAGGCTTTTACAAGGCCCGATAAATGACAGTGAAAGCTGATGAAGGTCACCAAGAGCCACGGAGAATCTGAGGGAAGCTTCTGTCAGTGAGAGGACGAGAATAGCGAGCCTCATTTAAGCGACTAATGAGGGCTGTGCAGATGATGGCACTGTACTGCATGTCGGTGTGAAGTGAGCGGCATCTTCCCCTATAGTGCTCTGCATTACATCAAAGTCAAGCGCACAGTATTCATCTTCGCTGCACTGTATCTTCTGGCATCTTGCAAGCCGCTACCATGCATGGCCAATTTTGAGCATTTTCCGTCATTATCGAAATAGGCTCTGATCAACCTGCATGACCGCGACTGTCAGCTGTGGAAACTAAAATTTAAGACACTCCCTCTCATTATCGTCACCTTCTACTCTTTGGCGAATTTATTAATAAATGAAAGCAAAATTGTTGTTGAACATCACACTATACCACACTATACAAACTACAGCACACTACATTAGACCGTAAAAATGTGGGGTCATTATTAGAATAAGGTGAATACTGATGATAATGAATTATCATTATCATCAGTATTATTTACTCGTATTCTTCCGAGTAACTACAAAGTAACCGTAAATGAGATCACTAAGTAATTACAGTTCCATGGCAGGATAGCTTCAGAGGATCGTGACCTTTGCCTGTCAAGTGACCTGACCTGCAGGACCACAAAAAACGAGGTCACGAAAGCCTCAAGATCAGGTCAATATTGCCTGAGCGGGTCGGGCTCTATCCTGCAATAAAATTAATAAGCTCGATTTGTTATACTATCGTAAATCGGAACAAAAAATCCGGTTTAAAGCAAAGCTCGCACAGGAGCAATCCGCCTTAGCGGGAACAAATGTTTAACCGATTTTTATTGAAACGAAGTACTATTTAAGGTTATGTTCCATTTTTGTGTTTATTTTATATCTCATATTTTGAATTTATTATACGGGGTTATTCTACATGATAGACCAAATTTAGTAAATTCGTATTTATTTAAGTATAAATTCAAAATGAATAATTCATACACCAACGGAAAGCGGATGATTCCATTTTTTTTTCATCCCATTCAAACGTTGAACTCTTGATGAATTGTATTCGGGTATCTTGATGTCCAAACTTTTTTTAATCATTCACTTCCTGAGCGTTGGGTAGGATGCATAGGAAATAAAGTTCCGGCTTTACACTTCTGGCCACAGATCGAGATCACCTGATCTCACCCCATGGGACAATTTCTTAAGGGGTTACGTCACGGAAGCTGTTTACGTCCCGCCTCTACCAGCAACTCTGTTTACGTCCCTCCTCTACCAGCAACTCTAACCAGCAACTCTGTTTACGTCCCGCCTCTACCAGCAACTCTGTTTACGTCCCGCCTCTACCAGCAACATTACTACCTGTGCCTGTCACGTGTCCAAGAAAGCAGCCTTTCACAGGAGTCTATTGCTCGCAGTCACGCTCTAAGAACACCGATCCTAGCATTCTTAGCATGACTCCTCGTGAATCAAGTCCCGAAAAGCACAAGAATCGGCAACAGGCCATGGGCCTATTTCTCCAGTGCCGACACTTCTTTTCTTTTCTATTCTATGAAGTCCGTAAGAAATTATCACAAAGCAAGCATACAGTTGACCGGCGTCTCTAAAAGCTTATCGGCAACACTTCTCTTCGTCGTCTCATCAGAATGATTCCCACTAACGATATTTCTTTGCTTGCAATGCAAGCCGTCTATTTGAGTCATTAGAGATCTGCAGAGCGATCAAGGATTGGCAGTGCATGGCTGCCTTGTGGGCCCTAAGGAGACCACGGCGGGCTACCCGTACTATGCTAAGCGAACCGGTGCCTTCTGCGCTTAGAATAGAATAGAATAGAAGTGTCGGCATTTAATAAATAGGCCCATGGCCTGTTGCCGATTCTTGAATTTTTCGTGACTTGATTCACAAAGGATCCGGCCTTTGGAACCCGATCTTTCCATAGCTGACGATTGATTGCGGACTCGTAACTGACTTAACGCTTGCGGAACTTCTGAATCCGGACTCAGCATAAGGAACGTCTAGTTGACATAGGACATTAGTACCACGGCGTCTGGAGGATAGCTAGCCAAGCAATCGAACGGATTCTGCATTCTGGGAGTTAAGCTTCGAAAACTGATGCGCGGTGTCCCTCCATCGGAGGGTAGATTTTTTACTCGTGCCCAAATAAATTAGAAAAATAGTTAGGGATGTCTTTAAATTGACGTAATGATACAAAATTCAACGTGCAAACTTGAGCAGCATCTCTTTGCAATATATCAATCTAATACTTATAATCTCCAGTTAGTGCATTTAGTTAATATTTTCTATTTCAATATTTATCCCAAAACTAGTACTATTCGTTTACCTCCGAAGTTCGGACCTCGATTTTTTGTTGACGACTGTCGAGTGCCACGATGCTCGGGAGGCGCGTCCAATCGTAGCCGCTGTTAAATACCCGGTTCTTGTGAAGCAACTTTAGGGATCATCATATAATTAATAAATTCAACTCGTTGCCTCTCGCATTATTTATTCCCACACTGGTTCATGTTTTCAACAGCTCATTTTTCTACCTCGGAATTCCATAATTAGTTAACTAAACATTCACTCTATAGAATTGTACTATATAATTTTCAAAAATTTATTTCCAAGTTCAGCTACTGGAATAAAAAATTTATGATCGGTCATGCCGCGGCCACTTTGCATATTAAGGACTCGAGTTAATTGGCCGTGGCGGGAAAGCCACGGCCATCAATGGCATTTGCGGCAGTAGTTCCAAAATAAAAAGCTATTAATTTCGAGACCTAATCAATTGAAAATACTTCACGTTCCGTTGACGTTCCTGCCCTGATGTGTTGGGATTTCTGTGGGCGCTTGTAGGCTATAACAATTTTTCAATCCCTGGAAAGTTGGGAACAATTGCGAGTGGAATTAACTCGCATAAAGGCCCCGTATGCTTTTCCTTTCAAAATACAGAAGTGTTGTTATCAACCAGCTTGCTTGAATTTTTTCTTTACTATGATAATCTGTAATTTGAGCTCTTGAAAAGTATGCGAAAAATGGTCGCTGAGATGACGCATTTTCACCTCTATTTTCCACTACACGCTGTAAAAATCGAATATTTATCAGCCAGCTTTTTACGGTGATGCCGAGAGCCGAGTTAATATTTGCGAGAAAATGTTACCCTTTCCAAAGTTACTGTCATGACGGGACGAGCATACTCAGCTCACGACTGAAAATAAAATATAATAGAAAGTATATTGAAATATGTGTGAAGGGAGCAACGAGAATTCTGAATATCTTTGAAGTCGTGTCGGTATTTTCTTGCTGGACTCTGTTGATTGTCCTGTTTCATTATGCATTTTGTATTTTTAAGAAACTGACAATGTTTTATTGCGCGATTTTACCAGCACCTTATTTCGTTCGAATGTTTTAATACAGAATAAACTCCAGATGGCAAAGTTACTAAGATGATCATACACATACATTCTAAAAGTAAATCTAATTACTGACCAATTGAAATAAAATTTCTATTTCAGGATATCAGGTCTGGTCGTTATAGGACTGTCAGGATATCAGGTCTGGTCGTTATAGGACTGTCAGGGGGTCAGGTCTGGTCGTTATAGGGCCGTCAGGATATCAGGTCTGGTCGTTATAGGGCCGTCAGGATGTCAGGTCTGGTCGTTATAGGGCCGTCAGGATATCAGGTCTGGTCGTTATAGGGCCGTCAGGATATCAGGTCTGGTCGTTATAGGGCCGTCAGGATATCAGGTCTGGTCGTTATAGGACTGTCAGGATAGCATGTCTGGTCGTTATAGGGCCGTCAGGATATCAGGTCTGGTCGTTATAGGGCCGTCAGGATATCATGTCTGGTCGTTATAGGGCCGTCAGGATATCAGGTCTGGTCGTTATAGGACTATCAGGATAGCAGGTCTGGTCGTTATAGGACTGTC
The DNA here is from genome assembly GCF_000764305.2 of Hyalella azteca. Lineage (NCBI taxonomy): Eukaryota > Metazoa > Arthropoda > Malacostraca > Amphipoda > Hyalellidae > Hyalella > Hyalella azteca. The sequence goes on from NW_025942634.1 coordinate 60,127, forward strand.
AGGATAGCAGGTCTGGTCGTTATAGGACTGTCAGGATAGCAGGTCTGGTCGTTATAGGACTGTCAGGATAGCAGGCCTGGTCTTATAGAGCCGTCAGGATATCAGGTCTGGTCGTTATAGGACTACCAGGATATCAGGTCTGGTCGTTATTGGACTGTCAGGATAGCAAGTCTGGTCGTTATAGGACTGTCAGGATAGCAGGTCTGGTCGTTATAGAGCCGTCAGGATATCAAGTCTGGTCGTTATAGGACTATCAGGATATCAGGTCTGGTCGTTATAGGACTGTCAGGATATCAGGTCTGGTCGTTATAGGACTATCAGGATAGCAGGTCTGGTCGTTATAGGACTGTCAAGATAGCAGGTCTGGTCGTTATAGAGCCGTCAGGATAGCAAGTCTGGTCGTTATAGGACTATCAGGATAGCAGGTCTGGTCGTTATAGGCTGCCTGATCTCTCACGAATTTTCGTTCGATCGGGCATTGCACGCGCTTTGCTCATTATTGGAAAATGAATGTAATTTCATTAGATATGAGCAATGAACATGTACCTGCCGTGACCGTTGTCACGAGACGTGATTCAAACTAGTAACATTTGTGCGTTGATCACAACTTCACAGTGGGCTAAGTAATTTCTTTAAAGAAATAAAGATGCTCTGAAATTATTTAAATTATTTAAATCTAAATGCATTACCATGATAATTTGGAAAATGTTTTTTAATCTTTGTGGCCGAATTAAAATCGAAAAAAACTTCCTTGGGCAAGGTGAACACCACAACAAACTTTTTCCCAATTACCAATATTTTGTCCCTGCCGTGTCGATATTTTCCCTACCGCGTCGGTCTGTAATTACATGCGTACGGATTCACGGAGAGAATAACTCCGGATTTAAGGATAAAACCTAACCTAACCGCATCACTTGTGCCGGGGTCTGCAGTTGCGAGGGAGGGGGCGATGGACGTTGCATAATTTAAATGCGTATACATTGACCGAGGCGAGGTAACACGTGTGGTGAGTTCAATGAAACCTTTTATGAGAGCTCGGAAATTAATTGCATGTGGTTTCTTGTTTCAGATTTTTTCTACTGTTTAATATCTTTGAGGTATGTAAAATTATCTTCAGGTATTTTTCAGTGATGATTATTATATATTTACCTAAATTAAAAATTATTCAACCCTGCATATTAAATTTGTTTGTATAATTTCTTTTAAAACTTTTGTGTCCTTTCCTTTCAAATGTAATTTATCTGAATCACAAGTGCAGATAATCTGAAAAGCGTAGTAAATGCTAATGTCGTTATTTTGTTGAGAATTTTAGTAATAATAACTAAACATACATTTACTCTATTAACACAAAAGGTGAATTATGGCCATAACTCTACGTCATCTGCACTAACAGTTTCAAGTTCTATGAAGGAATGAATATTTCGACTACAAGTGCCTCCCACCTCATGTGCATGCCACTGTGGTCCTGCAAATGATGTACCTTTACCGTGCGTCCAGTAATAACGTATTATTATTATTATGTATAACTAAGTCATATTATGTAGCCAGAAACCGTTATTCTCTACTCCTAGGAACCCTGGCAGGAGGAAGAACGCAATGCATTTCTTAGCAGCTAACGGCTTTTATCGTCTTTTATCAACGAGCACGAGAAAGTCAAGAAGAGAAAATGTGATAGAATGAGACAGTTAAAGACTTTATGAAGGCAAGAAATGGAAACTCATCACATCAAGTCTGCTCTTCAAGGTCACGTTTTTTTAGTAGCTCGGCGAAATTTCCATGGATAATTCATGTTGATTCTTCGATATCGCGAGGAGAAGGAAGCGTTAAAAGATGCACATCTCTAATGCCTTTGTTAAGACTTTGAAGCGCTAAAGTCGTGTAGGTGGATACTTTTAAAGTTTGAGCGCAGTTGTATAAACTTAGGGGCGTAAAATGAGACCAGAATGCAATTTTATGCGAAATGAACATTAGTAAACTGAAGTCATCCAAGTTAACTTCTCCTCGAAAAACTCTTACTTTCATAACAAAAATCGAGAGGAAAACGATAAACGTGGCTTTTAATGTTAGTAAATTATAACTGAATTGTGTAACAAATAATAATATAATGCGTTACAGGATTCCATATCTTACTAAAATTGGGCGTGTTACGTCGCCTACTTTCTTCCCGTTTGATGATCTTATATATTCTGGCGCTGACGCAACAGATTATTGATAAAGACTATTTAATGAATGAACAGAATATTGATATAAGGTTTGAAAAATAGGGTGGGGCTGACCATAAACTGATCATCAGAACGCGTCAGTTTAGAAGATTGATAATATCTGCTCGGGGCGGTGATTGGATATAAGAAAGGCAACGTCGCGCTACCTTTTACATAATCCGCAGGGTGGCCACTTAATCAAGTATTTAGCTCCATGGACTAAGCGGTGTATCAATTACAATAACTTCCCATGATGCGAAGTTTCCCAGGATTATCTCTTGGAATCATTTCCGATTAAAGATACAGGGGTTTCTATTGAGAAAATCGTTCTCAATATCATGAATTTTTTATTCGGTGAAAAATAATTCGAATAATTCAATTCCCAGCAGCGAGCGTCGGAAGGACTCCAAATCCACAACCTTTATAACCTCCGCGTCGCTCTTTGCCAGTTAAAAATTAAACAGCCAAATGTTGTTCATGATAGTGCAACTTTTTTCTTGATACGAGATAATTAATCTTATTTTAAACTTTGCTGTTTTCATTGGAAAAAAATCATTTCCTGTGGGAGATGTTACTGTTACTTCATTGTTTATTGTGGGTAAGTGAAGCTCACTGAACATACTCGTATTATATCATATTATATATCATATTATAACATATTATATATCATATTATAATATATTATATCATATTATATCACAAGCAGAGTAGCAGAAATCATTCAAACAGGTTCACTGTACCGCTGCGATTGCAAGCTGGACAGAGAATCATACCACAATTATTAATGAAAAATTAAACGCGAATTATTATTATAAAAGGGCATATGCTCCTAAATAAGGAAAAAAGGATGATTATACGTTTGTATTGTTAACACAGAAATCTCGAAGTGCGTTTTACACTTTTATTGACTTTCCAAATTTCGGGACAGTTGTCAATATCGAGCGCCGTGCACTGCGGAAGCACTCGAGGGCTGAGCGCGTGCTGGAATCCGCCAGCGCAAAGTCTTGGCAAAATTTCCTTATCGGAATTTAGGTCATAGAACTTGGAAGGCCTTCGCTGGCTTTGCAGTCGGTACGTGCTTTGAATTTTTAACAATTGCCGTACATAATTTACAATTTAAATAGGAATAGTAGTACAGCAGAAGAAATAGATTATTTTTATTGGGATTGTTATAGTTGAAAAGAAATGGATGGGTTCTCTCTATAGTAGGTCTTAAATTAGATAAGATTAATTTTTTTATTAAAGATAACTTGTCGTTGTCGGATTTTATTTGTCGATGTCCGCTGAGAAAGAAGTCATAAATTTTTTCAATTCATCAATAAAGTTTAGTTGTCGTATTAAAATTTCTAAGTTTCCATTCAAATTGATAAAATGTCTTTGTCATGTGATTAAAAAGTCGAAAGGCCAGACGAAACGTTTAGACGCGTTTTTCACTCAGCCTTCGACGATGTCGATGCCAAAGTCAACATCACAACAAGTCCCGCGGGTCGAGTTCAAAGAGAATCTAAAGCGTGCAAATTTTGGTGTACAAACTAACATTTTGCTTCAATGATTGTGGGTAACTAAAGTATTAGGTACAAGAAATATTTCGGTGTATAATGAAAATCAAAACAAGATATGTTGGTCTTATAAGGACAAAAATTATCAATGAATAAACTATTTGAAATTTTAATAACTCACAAAGAAATAAATTATTACGGGTCATTAAAAAAAGTGAGCCGATGAATTATTGAATTGATACCTGATGGCATAGCTTTTATTGTAAAAAAAATCCATAAGTTCGCTAAGGTAATTTTGAACAAGTTTCCAATATATACTTGCTGGTATTTTAATCCATTTTTCTTTACAAACATGTATCTTAAGGAATATCGATGTTTAATATCAAATTCACACACATATTTGAATAGTATTATGATTTCACACGTGTACTAGTAACCCCCAGGATTGCCATGGATTTGTAACCGCATTTTGTTAACCCAAAACTCAATATTTTGTCACCCCAAACTTCAGCATTTTGTTACTACAAACCTCAATATTTCGTTACCCCAAACCTCAATATTGTTGTCTCAAAATCATTGTTAGCGACTAGTAGCGAAGTTCAAAGGAGATGGTCGTAAAATAAGCGAAGTTCAAATAGGAGATGGGCGGGACGCAAACAGAGTTCCACCGAAGTTTCAGCCATTTATGGGGTATTTGTTGTATTTTTTGAGCTTTCCCCACTTTCGAACAATAGTAGTAGTTACAATAAAATTTAAAACTCGAGCGATCGCGAGGCGCTTTTACATCTTTTTTTACAACGGCCTTTAATGAATTATCTTGTAGCTTTTTATAAGACACTTCTGATATTTTTCTTCTTTTATTTTTTTTAATGCCAGTTGTTTTTATTAATGTTGCATTCGGCCAAACAATGTAGTGATTGCTGTTAACCTGAAGTGGCATCCAAATTGAATAAACGCCATATAAAATTTCTCTCCATAGAATTAATTGTAAGGCGCACGTGCACATATCTTATCCTTTTGAATTATTAACTATTAGGTTCTTTTGCCTTAAAATCTTTCAAGAGATATTCATGATCATTCCCACCTATAAAATGATCACCTTGCTACATGTGTCTCTAGATATGTATGTGGGAATGTGTGTTCCTTGCTATACATGTGTCTCTAGATTTAAAATTCTAGCAACGTTTATTAATCAGTTTTAATGCTGGACCTAATTAATGTTACATATTATTCGGACTCCCCAACATACTAAAAATATTCTAAAATATATATACTTTACTCGATTAAGCTAATTTAGGTCTCTAATTGCAAGTTTTTATGATTGTATCTGAAATTGTTAGGCGAAAATAGCCTGCACGCCGAATTTCAGATCTCTAGAGCAATCAGAAGTGGGCTAATTTTCGTTGTCAATTTTAACAACAAACAAACAAACGCGAAGCTAAGCTAAGAAAAACGTTTTAAGAAGATATTGTGTTTGTTACTATAATACATTTGCATTGATAGGAGAGGTATGGGTAAGTGGTGAGAATTAGAAAATTTGCCGACCAATTACGCACAAATCTTTTGCGGGCTAAATTAAGATGGATCAGCTATAATTTTAATGATTCACTATTTGAAACTAAAAATGTCCCTAAATGGCCTCAAAAAAGGACAATGATAGATGGGACACAAATTTGCCCTAATCCAGCATATAGGAGCTGTCCAGCGAGCATCAATTGTTGTTACAGGACCGATGTCTCGGACCGAATATCTCTGTCTTGGGTCCAAATGGAAACCGATATCTCAGCTTTAGCCTTATGAAATATTTGAGCACTTGGATGCACCTCGAAGCTCCCAACGCCATGTTACAATAACCGAATGCTTCAAGATGCATGGAAAAATGCTTATCTGGTTATCTAAGTTATCTATTGAAAAATTCATGACACGTGCAATTGTGCTGTGATTTGAGGTTAACAAACTACCATCAAAAATTAATATATACAGAATTATTGTTCAAAGAATCTATGGTTTTTTATGATATAAGAAACTACTCAAAAAAAACTTTAAAATTTTCCTGTGAACTGATAAAAGCAATTTACTTCATCGACAAGGATGTACTGTGTGCAATAGCTCGGAAGAAGGCACTCTTGAATAGGGACATAAAATTGAATATCGAGTTCTTTTCAAAGTGCCCCAATTCGAAAAGCCTTATAGACGGCAAGGCCGTTAAGGTAAATATCCTCGATACTTCAGCGGTGCTACAGAAATTCAGCTACATTTGTTGAGGTTTTGCATATAAGAATTATTTAAGAAGCTTCTAGATAATGAAAACACTTCCCTGAAGATTAAACGAGAGTAAAAATGAAGAGAACCAACGAAATAAACTAATTGTAGCATCGTGCAAATTTATCAATTTTACTTGCAGAATGCCCTTCTGAAATTTATAGTAGCAGTATAGTTTATATATAAGGTTAAAAATGACCCAAATAGGTCTCCTTACATGTTTTTTTTCGATCCGGATGAATAAAGGAATATCTATGTATTCTACGAAGCCTCATGCATGTATCATCTATCATTACAGGGAGAAGCTCATATCATGAAAAGACTTGAAGCGATAAAGAAAAATTATGTCATTTTCAAGTCTCATTACTCATTCAGATTAGGCAATGAGATATGTTTTCAGCGACTAATTCATTTGTGAAGCTCTGTAATAATTTGTGGTTTACATATTTGTTAAATGGATGGAGTACATAGGCAGCGTTTTAGCGCATTTTCTCATTTATGGAAAAAGGCGCTATTGTGCTCGCCATGTCCGTCTGTCCGTCCGTCTGTCTGTCTGTCCGTCCGTCCGTGACTTCACTTTTTCCTCTTCCTCTTTTCTTTCCACTTCACGAGAAAATGCGCTCTCTGTCACTCACTGCAGTGAGTACTGAGTTATATTTTTTATTGTTTCCCTCTTGATTGCTTTCAAATGATAGGGACTCACATAATGAAGCAGAAAATAAATTCAGGATATTCGCCTGTTCTTAAGGATGGACGATAATGCAACATTTTTAAAATAGGTAATTCAATTCTTCGTGATTTATTTAATAAAGTACATTGCCTTAGTATATCGAATTTACTAATGTGTCACACCCTGAAGTCATAGTAAGAATTTATACGCAATATTAGTGCAAAGAACTTCATGTAATTTTTCTCTAGAGTTCATGTAGCAACACTAAAGTTGAAATTGTTTATTTATTAAGTAGTTACGAAGAAAATAAAGTTTGCTAGCGAAAGAAGTAAAATTATTTACTTTCATTAATATAAATAAAAATAGTCTGTCTATTCTAAATCTAGCATTTCTTACCCACCGCTATGGGTTGTTGATATAACATAACATAACATAGTGATGTCGGCGCTGAAGTGTAGGCCTGATGTGGCCTGTCACCGATTCTTTTCCTTTTCGTGCCTTGTTCATAGATCTAAACTCGTGTCATTTGCCCGGATCTTTTCATAACTGGCGATAGTTTGAAGTAGCTACTCGACTTTCACCGGGTTCGATAAGGAGCTAGGCATTTCAAATCTGAACATATATTTTTCCATAGCTTTATCTAGTCTGTTCTTGAACGCGTTCATGCTTGGAGCGCCAACGATGTCATCGGGGAGGCTGTTGATATGGGTTGTTGATATGGGTAGTTGTTGATATGGGTTGATTTGGGTTGTTGATATGGGTTGTAGCTATGGGTTGTTTAGGCGAACAACACCTCTGGATATATACGTAAATGAGTTTTACTTAAACAAACGATTCGTCACTGGCGTGATACTCGCAAAGGTAAATACGAGAGAAATATCATCCCTGTATCTTGTGGTCAAATTAAATGCACAAGGTGGCATCAAAGTAAAAAAAACTGCACAAGTAAATGTATTTTCAGTTTCATGTGGTCTGCCTGCTGACACTTGCGGTACATATGTTCATTTAAACATCTGAAAAACGCGATTTATTATCTCATTTTTCCCGCGTGGTGCAATTTAATACCTCCACCAAGACAAGCGCCCGACTAATCTTACTTTATTATCTTACTGTAAGTCTCCCCAGACTTTATTATCTTATACTAAGCAACTTTACTATTGGCAACAAGATTGTTGTTGTTGGCCGACCACAGTGCCAACTCTCGGGGTCAAGTGACCACCAGCCTTCCGTCTCTGTAATTACAACGCGCGACATATTTTTAACGAAGTAAATCTGCAGAGCCGCAATACGTAATATTATAGACCGTTGATGTGAGGTTTTCATCTTTAGAACAACATCATTTTATAGTCTTCGTTGATGGCTTAGACTCGGTCTAAGGGCAAATTTATTCTGATTTTAAATTTTATCGGAAGATATTTTTTTGCGCAAGCATACACGTCTTATTATAAACCCTTGATGTGAGGTTTTCATCTTAAGAGCAACATTATTTTATAATGTTCCGTGATTGTTTAAAGTCGGTCATAGGGCAAATTTCATTCTGATTTAAAATTTTATGGAAAGAGATTTTTTGGTGCTTTCTGACAGTCATCTGGGCTGCAAAAATGTTCTGACGCTTATAAAGTTTTAACGGAAGCGACTGCCTAAGTCGATTGTAATCTGCAGCCTTTATTGATTTATCACATCACCAATTAACTACCTTAAAATGATACTTTTTACTACTAATATTTAATTAAAAGCGTATGTTGTATTTTTTAACAGAGTCCTGAAGATTTAGGGTACAAATACCACAATTTTCTATCGAAACTAAAGAATTTCCTCACTTAAATTACGTTTAAACTTAAGCTCTTTTTGTATCCTACATTGTTCACCTTACCTGAAAATAAATAGAAAATGGTGCGAGAAATACGCTAAACGCTGTAAATATTTCTTCGTTATGTGTTTAAAAACACCATTAACATCAGCGTAAAGTGACCATGAAAGAGCGGGACTCTTTTCAAGAGCAGCTCTAGCAAGATCGCCACAGCAAGACAAGTGACTGTTGGCAGCCGTACGTACAGCCGCTGGCCACGGCTGCGTCACTGCCATTACAGCTGCTTTATATACGCGCTACGCACTTACTTAGGATTAACACGCGCGCTAGCGCGTCTTTATCTTTGCATGATATCGATACCGATGTAACAATATACACATTTTGAAAATTGTTTTGTGATGGTATTGGATTCGTTGAATACAAATTGGTTTATTGTACGTATGACTTTTAGACGCTCATTAGGCGTACATGAAGTAAATAATTTACGAAAGTAATATTAGAAACATAGAAACCATATTTATTCAATTCTATTCATCAAAGGTACCTCAGTGAAGATATGTTTTATGTTAAGCTACTGCGTCAATTATCACATTACGGGGTTGAAAATGATGAGTTATTTTTACTAAATGATATTAAATTTTACCTTCTTCTTAGAAACTCGACAGCCTCGACTCGCAAGCTTGGAATCAACCTAGAATAATGGCCAAGAAACCAAACTTTATATGTGAATGTGCAGAAAGTGTTTTTTTTTTCGCTTAGTCCCAAAAAGTTCATTATTTATTTTAGCTGTAAATGAAGTCCAGGCTAGGGCCATTGTGTATGAATAAAACGTTGATATCACCCATCCGTCTTACCTCATCACCTTATTGAAACTATTGTAAAGTCTCCGGATTGATGAAAGCCCTCTTTGCATCCTGAGAGACTGGTTCATGGTAAGAAAGTATACATTATTGCATTTTAATAGTTGATGATGTTACATCACTGCAATATTGTATTATCTGCGACGTTTAATTGGCACGGTTCCTGGCCATATTATGTCAGACAAATATTGGTGTGCATCATCAATCCAAATCTCGGTTAGATCAGTGCTTTAACCCTCGGTCAGATCAGGGCTCTAGCCCTGGGTTATATCAGGGCTCTAGCCCTGGGTTAGATCAGGGCTGTAACCCTCTATTAGATCAGGGATCTAACCCCCTGTTAGATCATGGCTCTGACCCTTGGTTGAATCAGGGCTTTAACCCTCTGTTAGATCAGCGCTCTAACCCTCTGTTAGATCAGGGCTTTAACCCTCTGTTAGATCAGGGCTTTAACCCTCTGTTAGATCAGGGCTTTAACCCTCGGTTAGATCAGGCTCTAACCCTCGGTTAAATCAGGGCTCTAACCCTCTGTTAGATCAGGGCTCTAACCCTCGGTTAGATCAGCAATCTAATCGGCTCGTCGCCTCCGACCGACACAATGTGAATGACAACCGTGTTGTTATTGTTCGTTTAAAGGCATCTCCTATTATTTTGGTCACAGAAAAATCCTGTTTAAATCCATTTAAAATGTGAAGTTAGCAGCTGAACGTCCTAATAAAGAGTCCAAAATTGTGTACAAAATTCACCACTCATTCGAATATGGAAAATTTCTGCAAGTTTCTTCTTCCCTTCACGAACCAATTTACTGAAAGTCAATTCAAATGAAGTATGTTTTGGATTAGAATGGCAGAGGCGTTCTTGCCTGGAATAAAATTGAGAATAGATTACTGCATATTTTTCAACAAGGATCAATTTAAGGTGTAAAGGATTAAGATGTCAATGATAAGTGAATGTTCAGAGGTTAAATTTAAATAATTTACGACTACATAAGAATGATGAAACGTCATTGTATTTTATATTTCTTTTTAGTGTTTTTCCCGTTTTGATTTTGGACTACTCATTTTAATTTCATAAGTTGAATTAAAACTAGATGCCCTTGTTCAACTTGTATTATTGTAATATTATAACATATATCTTGAATGGAAGCATTGATCTCTCTGTTTGGAATTTCTGTTCATAATACTATTTCAATTCACAATTATCTACAACAATTTGCATGGATGCATTTCCACCAATCATGTGATTGTTAAAATGCAAGAAGTCTCGCGAGTGCGCAATGCGAGGTGATAGCTTCGCGCATCGCTCGCTCGAGCGCACTGCAGTTAACCAAATATCTCGTAATGAAGGCAATTGCAAAACCAAATATTCTACTGGTGCACTCATATCACTTTGCTCTGCGAAATTATTTCTTCTACGTTATAAGCTTCTTTGTGTTTTTCCATAAGACAACGATCGAAAACTAGAAGCATTTTTGTGAATTTACGAGTTCCAAAAAATTGACATCTAGTGAAATATTTAGAAATTCGGAAACGATGGTAATATATTTTTTCAGTTTTCTCGTGCGAACCCAAAGTGAAATTAAACAAAATGGAGAAAGTGAAAAAGAATGAGGGAGTACATTTTTAAGTTAATTTAAGACTTAGAATACCAATATACGTTCTTTTCAAATGAATGTTCTCTGCAAGTCTAAGCTGAACACGCATGCAAGTCCTATTCACGCTTGTTCATAATTACAAAGAATACAATATATGTATTTAATTTAAATTGATCAATATAGGATGAATTTAAATGAAATAAAAAGGCTCCTTCGAATCTTATAATTTTGGTTTCTTTGTTTTAACGCCGCTCTTTGCTTTAATAGCACTGTAATGATGGTAACCTTAAAATCATCAAATTTCGGAACTATTGTTTCATGCAGAAACAAACTGCATTTGGTCTCTAAGTTAAGTGAAAGCGTTTATGTCTCGCGCGGTGAACATGTTGGCAGTCGGACGGTGGCACATTCTGAGCTCTCAGGGAATTCAGTTCGTCTTTTTTGTTTCGTATCATCAAACATTGTAATCCTAATTTGTTATTTGGGCTGATGAAAATATCGTATGTTGTTCTAATTTAGATTGGATTATTATTTGAGATTATATTATCGACTTTAAATTGTGATGGATAACTATTTGATTGAATTTACAAGTTTTAAAGATGCATCGGATAACTGTTTGACAGCATAGGCAAATTTAAAGATGTACGGAATAAATATTTGATCGTATTCCCCGGAAGCATACATGTTATGCATTGCATATTTGAATTTGCTTACACATTTTGTGCGTATAGTCCAAATTTTGTAACATGTGTAAATTGATTGCTGTCTTGTGTGTTCCGTTAATTTAATTGAATGTTAATCTATTCAATATGTGTCAATTTCAATGTCAATTTTATTACACATTGTAAAATAACTAGGTATGCATGACATTCCCATTTTATGTTAATTGTGGACCTATTTTAGGCTTATAATTGAAAACGACTATTTAGGCATTTGGCAGTGATTGATTCTTGCCCTGAAATTCGTAAGTTCAACTATGCAGTTCTCTCAATACGGATGAAAAATGTTAGCAAGGTTTGATTAGTTGATAATTCGCGTTTAAAATCACGAACTCATACAATTATGAAGAAACATAAATTATAAAGAAAAGTGTTTAAAAAAACCCTGACAATTTTTTTTGCGAATACATAATTTTGAAACTTTGTTACGAAATAAAAATATCTCCTATGTCGGTTTGCGTTGACTTCTGGGAGCTAATGATAAAGAAAACTGCATATGTAAAAGAATATTTGTATATTGATTTTTGTTCATATCTCTGGCTAAGAAAGAAATCCCTTGAACGGGAAATCTTCTTAAACATTTTCGAGACATCCATGCAAGATCAAACAAAAGGATATTTTTGTGTCTTTCTTGACATTTAGCATTTTAAAATAGGCTTAATTTTTCTTTTAAATTAATTTATTTTTTTCTTAACAGAGTGAGGTCAGGTTTACACAGAAAACTCAGGTTTACATATTTCTGCGAGACTAAAACTTTTGCAATCGTCTTCCTTGAACTCTCAGACGCGTATCCGAGACTCACGCTTTGCGAAGTTTTAAGCTTCATTTATTTTCAGTTAATTGCAAAAAAGCAGGAAGAAAAGATTAGGCCTAAGTGGGCCATTTAAAGCGTAATGAAGCTAATTATTTAAGTTCAACAAACCTTAGGTGTACGTGTCGCCTAAGGTAGAGGGTTAATTGCAACCAAGTTATCTTCGAATGAGATGGTGGCTTGCCACAACGCATTTCAACTGCTTAATTAAAGCAATAACATCGCGCACATTTTTTAAATGTCTGATCAAACCCAAATATGAAGCATATTTGGAAGTTCTTCAAAATTGAAAAGTCTTCATAATATTAAAATCTGCATGAGATAATTCTAGTAGTACAGCAAAACGTTGTACAAGCTAAACACCAAAACATTTATTAACTGATGCTGCATCATCAAGCAACTAACATTTATACACTCATGAAATTCATTAGAAAAAATGACATACTCATAAACAATTTCCAGTGTATTCTTTTAGTCCTAATCAAATTCTTATTTTATTAAATCTTGTCAGCCTGTTTACTTGAACTGTTTACTTGAAACACTGAGTTCATTGTCTGCAATTGTTACCACATTAAAGTTTGCAGTCTTATCCAAATCAATTACATTAATTCCATCAAAAACGATCTGGACCATCAACATTATTTCATCCACAACATGCATATGTGCTTCATACATACATATGTATATGCATTCACTAGCAAGAGCTCAGAATTTTCCTTTGACTTACCCAATAGCTTAGTTTAATTTAAATTATTTACAGGTGATCATGTTTTTTATTCCATTTGCCATTATTTCGTTTTCGAAAACCCAATCCAGTCTTAAATGTTGAAACATTGCAGCTCGTGTGCTGGGCAGTTACTAATATCAAGGGGGTTAGGTTATTATTATAAACAGAAATTAAATGTGAAGACAGAAATTACTTACGAAGACAGAAATTAACTGTGTAAACAGAAATTACTTGCGAAGACAGAAATTAACTGTGTAAACAGAAATTACTTGCGAAGACAGAAATTAACTGTGTAAACAGAAATTACTTGCGAAGACAGAAATTAACTGTGTAAACAGAAATTACTTGCGAAGACAGAAATTAACTGTGTAAACAGAAATTACTTGCGAAGACAGAAATTACCTGTGAAGACAGAAATTACATGCGAAGACAAAAATTACTAACGAAGACAGAAATTAATTGTGAAGACAGAAATTACTACCGAAGGCAGAAATTACCTGCGAAGACAGAAATTACTACCGAAGACAGAAATTACTACCGAAGACAGAAATTACCACCGAAGACAGAAATTAATTGTGAAGACAGAAATTACTACCGAAGACAGAAATTAATTGTGAAGACAGAAATTACTACCGAAGACAGAAATTAGTTGCGAAGACAGAAATTACTACCGGAGACAGAAATTACTACCGAAGACAGAAATTACCACCGAAGACAGAAATTACCACCGAAGACAGAAATTAATTGTGAAGACAGAAATTACTACCGAAGACAGAAATTAGTTGTGAAGACAGAAATTACTACCGGAGACGGATATTACTTGCGATCAACCTTGGCTGCTCTGAATGTTACTCAAAAGATAATTTCATCAATCATCAATCGTTCATCAATATTATTTTGCAACGGTGTTATTAAAATGGCATTTTCATTAATTGTTTACCTTTTTTCCATCGCAGACAAATGCTGGTAACGCTGTAAGTTCTTCTTTTCTTTCTACAAGCGTAAGTTTGTTTGCAGATTCTCCCTTCTAACAATGATTCCAGAATTTTTTAAAGCTGGACCGCCTCAGAAATTTTTGGTTTGATTTATTTTACATTTTTGAAATGCCTCGCAGGTGGTTCTGCCAATTTTTTGACCGGTAGCTAACACTGACTTAGAAATTCAATCATTTCTAACTAAACCCGTATTATAATTAATTAATAGGGAAATAAGCTCATTTGATGAGTATTTTGTAACCTTTATTGAAAAATAGGGACAACAAATTCAAGCTCACTTCTTCAGAATGATGGACATATGTACGTTTCATTAATTATGAGGTTTGTTTTTGCTAAAGTTTTGTACAAGGAATAAAAAATTGCCCTTGTAAGTTTGTTAAGTTAATTGCACAGTTATAAAAAAATGCACGGTTCTGCCGGTTTGTGCAGGAAGGCCAGCGGTTGACCGACGAAAATTATTCAAAGGTTGTCAAAATGGGAAGATAGGTGAACATGTACATGCATATAACCAAACCGTTATTGAACCCTTATTACATGCCCCAATACTGCCTGTTCAACTGTTCAATAAAATACCAAAAGTTTTCCCTGTACTTAGCTCTGACAGATATTGTTCGGCTTATGCAGTTGAATAAAACTCAAATTTAAGTATAAGCTCATTCTGAATATTCAATCAACTTTAAATTGAATTCAATGAATATTTCGACCACTAGCATACTTGCTCGAGAAATATAACTGTAATATAGAGTTTTCCTAATTCTTCTTATTCATCGTTTTTCAACACTGCACGTTCGCAGTAATTTTATTAGTAATTTACTTTTCAAACGATATCCTAGTTCCTGGTTCTTTAATCTTCAACAAGTTCACAAAGCTTTCAACTTTGAAAAGTGTTTGATATGGAACCTCGTGACTGAAATGCATGCACGCGCTAATGTCAGGCTTGTTGCTATTTGCATTGTGATTCATGCGAGGAATTAGGCTGCCGACGTGATATGTAGTGTGCTGGGAGCGATGCAGGCTCAGGAGGGGCATTCGTGTGACGTGACGTGTTGTGTGCTGGGAGCGATGCAGGCTCAGGAGGAGCATTCGTGTGACGTGATGTGTAGTGTGCTGCGAGTTGAAATTGATGCAGTGCATGCAAGTTTTAACGCAAATTTTTTATGTGGCGATATTAAGTGACGATAACAGTTGAGGCTATATTGCATACATTGGTTGACGTAGATTTTGTGAATTTAAAAAAAAATGTTAGAAGTTTATTATTATATTGCTATCATTCCGTTTGTTTATTTTGAAAAATTAAACACTAATTCCACACTGGAATCGAATCGAGAACATAAATAATGTTCTCGATTTCATATTTATATGAAATAATACTTTAAGTAAACAAGCAAATCTTAAGCAACAAAGGTTTTTCCTCCAAATTTCCTCCAATTAAGTATATTAGATGGCATGTATGTAAGATGAAGGCTTGAACTTCAATGTACAAAGGGTTTAAAACACTTCAAGCATTTAAAACGTTTCACCATGAAAAGTTTGAGAAACTAAACACGGCGAATGAGAGAAAGGAAAGCTCAAGCATTGTTTTTTACATTGCAACTCAATCCTGGAATGGGAATGCGTGTTCAGGAAAGGAATTGCAATGGGAATGAGATGAGCCTAAAGCTGCCTCATGCCAGTCACGTTCACGAAACCTGAGCTGCATGTGTGTCTCTGTTATATGTACGGACGATGTAGCTTTTTTAACATTTCTGGGCTCGCTAATATCAATTTACAGATTCACACTGGCATCTTCATTTCCTTAGTGGGTCCAGATGAATGTCTTCATGTTAAATATTCTTTCATAAAATTTGTTTACCGAACTCAAGGTCTAGCCATAGTTCTAAAACGTAATTGTGATTTTTTCATTTGAATTCAAAATTCCACGTGTACTCGTGTCCGAAGAAAAAATTACGCTTCCTTTTTGCTCTTTGTTAATTTGTTTAAAATAATACATTTACGAATATTCGCTGTTCAATTTTTATTTTCATTAGATTCATAACATGCAAACGCGATTCTTACACAGGAGATGAACCCAACATCGTTTTGTAAAAAAAGATTAATAAAAGGAAGTTTGGTGATTTCTGGAGCAGTATCGACGGCAAATCGGACGCGTGCATGGGAATTGCTTCATGATTTTGCTTTGCTGTGCGCGTTCGGTTGAAAATTGCCTATCAGTAACTTAACAAGCAAACAAAACAATGGCCAGGAATGAATAATTCATTCATAATGTTTTGTTGAATGAAGGACTTTTTTTGGATACTGGATGAAGATTGTTGAACTTCATTGATGATGCTCAATGAAAAAGCTATTGTTTATCTCTGAATTTATATTGTTATGTTTTTAGTTTAGCTTCGCAAGTGTAACTACGTTACGAAACAGCTTATTTTTTCGAAGTTCTTATTTCTGAATACCATGCATTGAATTTGATTTTAATAACTCTCAAAAATTCTTCACCCGATTCACTAAATTAATAATTTGGATCATGCGAGTTACATTCCTTATGAAGTCTCTGTACCTCAATGTGATTTATAATTTAATTTAAGCGTCCTATGTGCGAAATAAAAAATGAAGACGAAGCCATGGCCAGCCCCGTCCTTTTAGGAAACTTTTCTTTTTGAATTAATTCGTACACTTCAGTTCCGAGTTTGATAACACAGATTTTCTTTGATGATCTCCGTGCGATGGAAAAATAGCTCTGATGGAGCAAGTCCCTTGAACTTTGCGTCGAATTCTCTTCGCAAGACGAAAAATTTTCTTCAACCGGCACCCGTCTGATGAGAGGCGCGGCAAAATACTTGCCTATAACTTTCTTGAAACATTTTCAAACTCTAATATCTGTTAACAAATGTATGTATGTGGAGCTGATAATGCGTTTTTCCCTTAGCCCCCTTAAGTTGAGCAATTTCAAAAATTAGTACATTTTGAAAGCCTTTTAGGGGAAATTCATCCTATCTATAACGCAGACATGAGAATAAAATGCTAATATATTTATTAACTAGCGATTCGTTTTTCGTTCACGCTGTCATAATTTTAATAAAAAACTTGAAAACTCAAATCTATGATCCATTGCAAATCGTTCCTATATGTTATAAAAGGGCTCACGAAGTTGAGATTATCGTTCAATAATCGTCCCGTTAAATAAGCACATCGTTAAATAATCGTATCGTTATATAATCGTTCAAATTCTAATGTTATGCAAATTCAATTTTTCCCTGCTACAGATTCATGACACAAAACCTATATAATAATCTGGATCAGTGTCAATTATTATTATTTCTCAAATAATTATGTAATTGTTCGCATGTGATTTGATGCAGTGAGAGATACTTGTGGTTAACCAAGCATTAATCGAGCGAATTAATTGGGTCTCCGTTATAAAAATTTTTTAAAAGGCACGTCTAACGGGGGTACTCACGTCTGAGGGTACGCACGTCTAACGAAGGTACGTACGTCTAACGAGGGTACGCACGTCTAACGAGGGTACGCACGTCTAACGAAGGTACGTACGTCTAACGAGGGTACGCACGTCTAACGAGGGTACGCACGTCTAACGAGGGTACGCACGTCTAACGAGGGTACGCACGTCTAACGAGGGTACGCACGTCTAACGAAGGTAAGCACGTCTGGAGAGGTCACGCCAATTAATTTCACTTCATCGATCGTCTTATCCCGGCAGACATTGAATTCATTTGAAGATAATTTCAACTGTGATCAGAACACAGTACGGGTTGATATAATTGCATTGAAGTGGTGCAGCCGAGGTCTGCGAGATCGGCAATATGATACCCAAGACTTGCCGTCTCGTTGTATTGATTTTCAGCATATCTGTCACATCGTAATACTTATACTCAAGATACCTGTTGCATCATAATAGTGATATTCAGCATATCTGTCACATTGTAATGCTGATACACAAAAAATCCGTCAGATCGTTGTAATGACGCGTCAAAAGGCTGTTTTATAATTTGTACTAACATCTTTAGAATTGATCACCTAATCCTTCACTCCCCGTAATATTCACTCCCTTAGCCTCGTGTGAGTCTAATTTTGTGCTCAATTCAGGTCATTTCCGGGTTCGCAGGTTTAATAGCTTGCAATTCAGCATAGAACTGAGGCAGAAGATGTCGCAGGTCTGTTATTCCAGTTTGTTCTGAACCCTAAATGCCGACAGCACAAACTTTGCAGCAATTAAGTCCACGAAGTTGCGAAACTTCGTCAGAATTAGTCGTTAAAAACCACTAATTTTTACGTAGTTGCACCGTAGCTACGACTTGTGTAGAGTGAACTTAATGAAATTAGAGTCCCGCAGGTCTTAAATAATAAACATCACCTAACGGTTTGCTATAGTTGTAATTTGTTAAGGCATCGATGATGCAGCTCGTGTACAGTAAAATATTAATATTTTTTACCATCATTCGAAATCCGTTAAATTCCAAATTAAAAATCAAAATCATCTCAAACTGCATACAACCTGAAAAATTGTGTATAGTTTACTCATAGCTCTAACACAGCGTTGATGCATGTGTTCAATTTTAAGCTATAAATCGAAGTCTTAAAGTCAGTCCAGTAGCTCTTTACATTAACAAATTTAAAGGAGTTACACCGGAATTTTGTTCACTGGGGAGTCTGGGTATCTTAGGAATATATATTTTATTATGTTACCGCACTTAATCCTCGTTCACGAGCACTCAACGTTGTGGATAATACCGTCAATTATCTGGATACGATAAACTCAAGGCCAAATGCAACTGTGGCACGAGTGTCTCAACACGTAATATTATCCCGTAATAAATACATGATATTGTGTTAGCCGACGAATTATTTTAGGACAACAGGCGTTTTGAAATCGACCAGGAGGAAAAATTATTTTAATGATTTAAATCAAGAAAATTATTTACCAAATAATTTTTTATTGCACAAAAAGCGAATGGTTGTTGGCTCTATGCAACATATAATTAATTTAAATCAAATGGCAGTCATGGTCGGGGTTTTAATCCGAGCTTCTATTTATCAACGTGCGTATACTTTGATTTATATATATATCGAAAGATACATTTTTCTTTATAGATCAGTAGTCTCGGCGATAGTAGAACGGATTCTGAATTGAAAGGAAACTCGTAGAATTTACGTATTGCATGACCAATGTTGTTCCGTCCAATACAGGTTAAATTTCTTTTCATTTAAAGAAACTACTTTGCACAAATCACCCAAATTTGGCTGATCACAAAAATTTTGCGAAAAATTTATATTACAAAGACGCAAGCACTTTTTTAATACAGTTGCAAACTCAACAGGAAGTCAACATAGAAGTTTGTTTTAAACCTGCTTCTCTTTTTAGAGCATTTCTCGAGGTTTTCCTGCAAATTGAGGCTCAAATTACATTAGTTAGAAGTCACAAATTGAAGGACAAAAACTCAGGTTCGTTTATGAAGATGACGCCGGAAAACAGTGAACCACAATCCCTGCTGCTTAGGGAACAAAGAGCCCCAACATTTTCATTGTTGAAGAAAATCGTGTTATCTAATTTCAAGTTTTCACTTTAATTTTATTGTAAACACAACAGAAGTTATTATTTCAGGAGAGGTGCCTGCTTCTATACAATTGCTACAGCATATTAATTCTTCTAATTCAGTTGCTGTTGGTCTGTGTTATTATTCTGAAAAATGCTTTCATTTAAATTGAAATTCTTGTTATTTATATCTCATTTGAGTATGAAAGAGATGAGGCAACATTTTTCACTATGACAGTTTTTTAAGCTGCGTATAATTTATAAACTAATGTTACAAATATCTGGCAATACCAGGCTCACCGTATCGTGAAAATATATAACTCGTAATCTTTCACAGCAATTCGAGTCGCAGGTAGACCAAATTTTCTATTCAAAGCATAACTCAATAATTTTCAGAAGTAATTCTTCATCAAAGTATCAATTACACCAAATTTTAGGACGGCAAGAATGAATAATGTTTTTGAATCCATTCCTAAATTTTGAATCAAAGAGAACGCAGGTATACGGTCAAAAGATCAAAATTTGTCCGACGATGAATGTGAGTCGTGCTCATAATTTTCCACACCGTCGCTTTTATGAAGGTCCCGAAATTACGAACGACTTTCCATGAGTTATTATTATGACTTTTCCGAACATTTATTGGGGTAATCATTGAGACAACTTTTTGACTGTAATGCCCTGTTGAACATCTCTTACAGCTCTTCAGATGGCACTTAATAACCGACGGTTGGGCACTAAAACTGAGTAAATTGTTTTTAATTTTTCTCGCCTATACACGCACTCATTTGCTTATAAAATTTAATGAATTTAAATGAAATTTAAAGTTAATGAATGAATCATGTTTGAAGTAATCGTGTGTTTTATGACAGAAAACTCGAAAAGGAACATTTCGATAGACCATACATTATATTTTAATCCAAAATTAAAATTTCGAGAGAATTTTCTAAAATTTGGAGTACATATTATTCGTCTTTCGATAACTCTACAAGTTTAAAAACTTGATATACGGCAAAGCTTGAGATATTCTTACTTTGAGCTTAAAATCCGGAGATTATGGTGAGCGCTTGTGCTAGAATCTCGTCTTCCATCCACGATACTCTAGGATCCCGGCCTAGCAAATGAAATTAAATCCCATGCGCTGGTCTCCTAAATTCTGCAAAACCAATAAACGCGATGCCTTGAGGACGCCATTTATATATTAATGTCCTCTCTGGAGACACATGCTAGAATTTTCTAATAGCTTAATGGCAAGGTGAAGCTTTTGGGTAGCAACGAAAACCTGTGACGCGTAAACAGCTTCGTGTTGTGCTGAAATTAAGATGAGCTTGAATATTCAGTTACAAGCTCCTGCATGTGACTAACTTTTTTGGTTCAAAGTGGAGGTCGAACGACTGTTCATGATTGCAACCAACATCGAAAAAAAATTCTAAGCCGGAAGGGCGCTTGAAAATTTCAAAAAATATGGTTAATATGGAATTATAGTTTCGTTTTAAAAGACATTTTAAATCACTTGTGAAGAAAACTAACACTAAATGCATGATAAAGATTAAATATAACAGAATTTTATAAATTTATTCGTGCATACAAAAAAAATCCGCTTACCGTCTTTTGAACCGTGCATTTTTAAATACAATTCTGAAGCAAATACGTTAATACTTTGTACAACTGAGACAGAGAACTTCAAGCCGGAAAAGACAACAACATTCACTTGAACGAGAGATTGGAATCTAAAACATGAATGGGCACGATATATATGCAAATTAACACATTACTAGAACAGTTTATGTTAGCATTCTAACTAATCCTCTTCGAGACAACCCATGCCATCGTAATTAAGCTTTTTAAGGTCCAACAGGTAGCACAAATTTCAGCGCCTGGCTCAATTCCAAGAAGCAAAATGTTTACAGGCCTAAAATAGAACAAGATTCCAGTTCTTGGAATGGAGTTCAGTGGAAAGCTCTGTCCCAGGAGACTGAAATCGAGATTCTAGAGATGCCATTCCAGCCGTCGACGCTGCCAGGTTTCACAAAAAAATATGATCTACATTGTGAGCTTCGCTCGTCCAGAAGCTGACAGATGAGACAGTTTCATAGAATAGTGGAGAGAATGATGCGTGCAAGACCAATGGTACAATGATATTATCATCATATTGTCAAGTGACTGAACGATGAAAGGAATGATGTGTGAATCGAAGACTAGAATGAAGTTTGACTGAATGACTTGTGGGCTGAAAATACTAATAAATATCGGCAGAAACGCCGCTTGCTCGACCTACCTGTCTGACAGATTGAAGGGCACAATGCCGATCATTACAGAAAAAAATTGTTAATAATGATGCATAAGTGCATAACTAGTTCAATATTCCCTTGAAATAGTGTACCACGTTATATTCAGTTCGGATAAGGATGGCGCTTATCTCCACCGCTATCCCTCGTTATGGACAGATAAAGTAGGCCACTTAAGGATGTTTTAAAAAGAAACTCCCTTGTTATCCATTTATTTTCTGCCATTCAGCCATGGGTTTTTGATATTGTCTCTCTGCCTTGAAACATTGCTATTGAGTCAAAGAAGGTATGACGATAATTTTATCTGAACAAAACTCTGACCAGCAATTAAATATGGCATTTGATAGAAAGACTAAACATCGAGCCGGGGGGGAATTAAAACTTCTTACTATACGTTGATACGTAAATGTTTACGAGATGCGTGACGCACTGGCATAGCCGCTGCATACACTTGAAAATTTTCCATAGAACATTTCACGTGCGACACTCAAATTTACCTTAGTCTTACGCTCTAGCTGGGTGAACGGGAAAATATACTCATGTTTTTTTTTCAATGACACCTTTAAAATTTTACAGATTTTTCTAATTAATTATTTATTTTATTCACCTGAGATGCAATGAAATTATGTCACGTTATTATCAAATTGACCAACCAATACAAGCCCATTATTGTTTAATTTATTTAGACCATTTATTGAGTGTAGTCCGATAATCATGGTTAGGTTTAGTTTAAGGTTGAGAGTTGAGGATCATGGTTGAGTTGAGTTCATGAGTTATCGCTGTGTTGAGTTCAGTTGAGGTTGAGTTCAGTTGAAGTTGAGTTCAGTTGAGGTTGAGTTCAGTTGAGGTTGAGTTCAGTTGAGGTTGAGTTCAGTTGAGGTTGAGTTCAGTTGAAGTTGAGTTCAGTTGAGGTTGAATTCAGTCGAGTCATCAAGTAAGGCAAGATGCCTTCACGACCGAGGCTCACTATATTTGCTAAGCGCTGGGGCCGAGCAAACTTCCCTAGCAAGCAAACGTGTTTCGGTTAATGACGAACGCAGATAAGGCGGCCGTGGATGGAATTTTTTCCTATTTAGGAATTGCTAAAGCGGGAGGAAACTCGACGTTTTGATAAAGTTACTACAGAAAATATGGCTGTAAACACGACCGTGTAATATCGATTATCTTTGTTTGTCTTGTTATACTCAAAATTTAAGCAGGGGACGTGGTATTATTTGGAAAAAGGGCTTTAAATTTTGAAAGCATCTGAATTACTAGTAAAGTGGTTGAGTGTAAAACTTTAGGAACCTGTAAGCCTTTGTTGCTCGATTGCATTACCTACAGAAAAGCATCTTATGCAAATTATGCAGTTAACGAATATGTTTTACATAGACACAGGCCGATGTAAAATGTAGCAGTTGTTATGCGCGTTGTTATGGAGAACGTATGTTAAATATCGTATAGTCGCAAACTAAACTATACGAACTTGTACGAGCTTGGTGCAGTTTTTCTGGTGAACG
Source organism: Hyalella azteca (assembly GCF_000764305.2). Lineage (NCBI taxonomy): Eukaryota > Metazoa > Arthropoda > Malacostraca > Amphipoda > Hyalellidae > Hyalella > Hyalella azteca. The sequence goes on from NW_025942634.1 coordinate 83,601, forward strand.
TATAGCTTATAAAAAAATTTATTACATGCTCTTTTATTGTTCACCAAATCATTATGCATTACTTCACATTCGCTACCCTTCGTCAATGTATCCATGATTCAACTGGCATAGGTTATGAGACGTTTCAAATGTTAGTTCCAAATCAGCCGAAATTGTGACTCATGCTCGCATTTCTTCTAAATTTATTCACGAAAATAAATGCGGTCGCATTTCAAACTCAGTAGCGGCAGTTCGATTCTAGAGAATTTTTCACAGTATACGGAATTATTTCAGTATCATCGAATTACAAAAAAAATTTCGGATTGTTAAGATATCAGTTCCCACAGATGATAAAAAATGTTCACGTAAATGAAATTAGATAAATGGTTCAAAATTATCTCAATAAACTGCCCCTTGTAAGCGTCAATTGCATTTCCAATCTCAATGGTTTGAAGGCCGTAAAGAAAACTGACGCAAAATCGGAGACAAACACTAGACTGAAATTTATCTTAATTGCGGATGAAGTTTCGTATTCGTAAACATTTATAACACATTAAATTCTGATGAAACTTTGACCACTTGAAACCTTATTAGTATGTCATAAATAATCATTCTGTTTTGAAGTCTCATTTCATAAATGCGCAATTTAATTATCTCTCCCTATCTGAAAAAATCGGGTATCCAATATTTAAAATGTATAATTGTAAAATTTTGTAACATGAGCTATATGAAAATGGACTTTTCATGATTATGATGGCTCAAATTTTGATTACATATAGTTTGAATTAATAACATTTTGTGATGGGTTTGATGAATGAAGGGGTTTCTTAACAAATGAAGGGAGTTCTTAAGAAATTTGTTTTATGTGTTAATAAAAACTTTTCCCCGAACCTATTATCAACTATTTGTTATTGTAATACATTTGCAAACTTATTTATGATCCCTTACTTTATCACTTATATTCATGAATATTGTGTTGCGTTGTGCAGTGTCCAAGGTGTGCTATTTCTTGGTGTTGGTGCTGCAGGTGTTTCATTTTATGTTTCAAAATCACGCTTCGGTGTTGCCCACATTTAATCGTCTATATCTTGATAAATGTTCACAAATATGTGTATTTAGTTCCCTTAACAATTTAATTGGATTACTTTGGGATTTGGTATTAATGATGGAAATTGAGGTAAGAAATTTATCATAAGCAATTTCAATTATTGTAAAAATGTCTTAACGAAATTATAATTAATTTTTATCAGTGCACAGTCACGAGCACCATTCATCTATTTCATAATATAAAAATACTAATCAAAAAAGATATTGTACGTGTTACTCATAGGATTGCTGAAGCCAAGCTCTTCAATTTATTCGAGCTTATCAAGCTGAAGCGGAAACATCTTTTAGAAGCTTGAAGATTTATAATAGATTTTATGGTTTGCTGGAAAACATACATAAGATATTGGGTTTAAAAACTTATTTCCGTCAAAACAGTGTTAATAAATGTTATTTCTACTGTAGTTTACCTGTCGTCTGATCGCAGAAATTCCGTCACAAGATTCTGAATAATATTTTAACCAAAAAAATGATAGGCACGTTATTGACAGCCACCCAAACGTTGCAGATGGAACTTATGGCCAATAATAAATTAATTGACCGTGAATGCCATCATGTCAGATTATGTCATGTGTGTCATGCACTAATGCTGTCTACGCTTCTCTTTGTGCTCTCCTGGACTTCATAAACACTCAACTGTGCACATTACACGACTCTCTAATACAAGCTTAATAAACATCTTTTTGTTCAAAACTACAACCTCTTACATTTTCATATTTAATAAATTAAATTAGTAATCAATTGTAAACGCTTCTAATCCGCTTATAATCTAATATTAAATTCAATTTTAACGCTTCTAATCAATCCAAAACGGCGATAAATTTGATTTATGAACCCTTAGTAAATTCATTTATGATTTAACCAATAACGATCTCATAACTAACATGTTCCGTTTAACTATTCGTATAACGTATTTAATTATGATACTATTGATTATACGTAGTACGGATGTATAATCACGGAGATTTGCACTGCTTCCGCACTGGTATGTCTATTTTCGATCACTGTTTAAAAACTTTTCATATTTTTAAATCTTATCATTCCATGGATTCATGACATGCATTGAATGCGCTGGGAGTTAATAATTAAGTTAATTTTCATATTATTATTAATAATATTTATTCACATTAAACTCACATGTTATATAAATTACATTCTGCATACGTTTCGGTCCTACAATTGATATTTTCAATGCTATTCAGCCATATATATTTTATGGCTCTGCCATCTATTATAAGAATACTTTACATCGTTCATGCACACGTATTTTCATCTGTTACTTTTCAAACATATACATTGAATTACGTTGATTACGTTCTATTCCTTAATAGCGTGAACATTGGAACGGGTTTCTGATAATCTTTTCTGAAAATTTGTTCGAAATAATATCACTATTAAATGACAATTTTCCAAAATATAATTTTTTGTCCTTCATAAAATTTCCGTGTTTTTCTTGAAGATATTTCTACGCCCTGGGGTCATCAGCTTTCGCTATGACTTAATTTGCTTCTATCCCCATAAACTATGTTTCAAATGTTTCGCTGTTTTGTTGTAAATAAATTAGTGGCATATTGATTATTTTGGTGTTGTTCTTGCGAATTATCTTCCGCTCTCTTTTAGTATTTTGCCTTTTGAAATCTTTACTAATCCTTTTGCCTTCCCTAATCCTTAAACATTTTGGAATGAAAAATTGCACCAAAATAATTACTTACCATTTACAATGAATATACTGCTTTTCCAACATATATAAAACATAATATATCCGGATCACCTGACTTAACTTTTTATTAACAATAAATTGCCCAAATGCATTTCATTTTGTTTTCGGAAATACTGTGAAGCTACTAAATATATGTGGACAAGGCCCCTTTTTTGCTGTTATCAAATCCAATTCACTTTTTTCCTACTGTTTCGGCATGTCCATGATGACAATTTCAGAAAACCCGCCAATTTCTAAAATTATTTGTGCTTGCCTATGCTGCAGTTACCAACTTTTTACATTTTTCGCTTTAAATATTACAGTTACTCCCTTTTTATATTTTTATTTTAAATGCTGTACTTACTCACTCTTGCGTTGATTGTTTCCCTTATTTTTGACCACTTAAATAACACTGAAACATTGGTTGCTGCTGCCTCCTCGGGGCGCTTGCCCCCTACAGCTTCCTGTCAGATCTACCACTGCTGGTGCTCTCAGATCTGTGAGTCTCCATCATCTCTACACTGTTCTTTTGATAATTTAAGTGAAATTGTAGAATTTTTGTGTAGTTTGGCAGAAGCTGTTCTATAATGCAGGTTTGCAAAATGCAAATTTTACTATAAAAAATGCAGGTTTGCGAAATACAGTTTTGCAAATTCAGGTGTTACAAAACTCTTCCTCTACTTGATATGAATAAAGTTGCATGCGAAACGTCTTAATATTATGATAAAATGTCCCTTGGAAACCTGATATTTGACTTTTTTTTTTTTTTTCAGTTCCTATCCTATCTGTTTAAGTTCCATCCTATTTGTATCTGCTATAGAGCATAATTTAAATTGCGGAAAAAAGGTGAATACAACAATTTTTTCCCCTTCAAGAGCAAATTTTTAAACCTAGAAGTCATCTAGTTCTCCTAATGGAAAGGCATGGCTAAAAATATGCATTAAAAAACTCTTATAGATGAACTCAAATAAGAAATTTTGAATTAGAGCCACCCAAGTCGCAAATATCTTGTCCTGACGAATTTCTTTTTTAATTATGACTTATTTCTGTTTGCTGACTCTTTTTTTTGCCAATAAACAAGGCAAATTCTTTGAGGCAAATTCTCATCATGAAGTTGCCAAAGAGGCCAGATGAGACACTCTCATGATTCTTCAAATGTCAAAACCGTGTCCATTGTAATAAAAAAATCAGGAATGCTCGAAAAAATAATTCATAGAATTTTTCGCTTGCTCTCATTGTGTTTTTTCAATGAAAATTCAATTTTGTCAAATGCTAATACAACTGCTGAAACTTCCGGACTATTCCTTATGTTCAAGCCGAAGTTCATCTTCCCTTTAAATTAGTTTAATTATAATGAACGTCCAAACTTTGCATTCATGTTAATAATGAGCAGCACGGTAAGATGCGCATTGTTCGTTTAATTAAAATTTAATAAATAATCGAACATAATCTCGTTGTTTTTTACAAAGAAATATCTTCACGACGTCTTAAAGATCCAATTCTAACCTATTGACATATGCATTGAATTCGGAACGACATTAGATCCATGAGATCCGCGCATAATATTCATGGATATTATTAAAAGATTTTAAATCTTCAATATATTGGTGTTTATACGTTCCAAAACGTCACCTACCCTACCTTACTCACCTGTATAAGAACGTATCGCAGTCTTCTTAGCTTGTGTTTAATTAATAATACGACAGCTTTCAACTTTTTGTTATTACGGATATTAATTCATCCGCATAAAAAATCCGTATTTTTGAGTTCTTATTCTTTCAACGTATAGAAAAGCTCCTTTCGCTATTAATAACTTTTTTTCTGATCAACTTTTTACGACTGGATACCATTCACTTCGTTGCACGCGTATCATATAACTTTAGTAGAATTAATTTATTTGAATTTTTATTAAAAAATAAACAGTTAATTAGAACATTTCAAAATCAGCTCTGTATTAATCAATTGATTACCGCTGTGTTCAACATTGCTTCCATTTGAACAGTTGGACGTTTGAACAGTTAAATTTCCTATAATAAGATACAAACTTAACAATCTCTTAATAATACTTAGTGAAAGGTCTTGATCACATATAATTCCTAAGAAAAATTCAGGCTCGGTGATTTGCCAGTATTGCGGAATATTGACTTAATTTAAATCATATTGTTCAGAACAATAATGAAGCAGCACAATATTTTTAATTAAACCAAGCGTTGAAATTAATTGCCGGCATTAGCGTTGCTCTCACGCAGATGTCGCACACCGTTTCGTGTGATGAGTTATATTATATACACCTACATTTATAAATATAGGCGTATTTGCGCTGCAACAAATGTTTTCGCGGAAATTAATAATTAGAAAAACGTAAAGTAATTTGTAATTGATGCCTTATATTGTTCGGTAAAATAATTAAAATTAATGTATTATAAAAGGAAACTGGTGAGTGTGAATTTTTTTTCTTAACAGGTGATGAACAACATGGGATTTCAACTAAAATATCACAATGCTATTTGGGCGAGATCACATTTTCCTCAAATTTTAGCCAAAATCTCACAATTTCTACGTTTTCTGCATCGTGTTTCATTCAAGGAACTGATGCTATTTCAAAAAACGTCTAAATTTTGAGCTATTTAGGGTAGGAGTTTTTGTACATGAGAAAATTTGACCATTCCGGTCTCTTTATTATTTTCGGGAAATAATACATATTTTTTATAACTTTGCTTGTTGGCAACATTCTCTTGCAAATGTTGCAGACTTTATCAAAAACTCATAACAATATGACTTATTTACCTTAGAGACGTGCTGGAGCACAGTCGTTCTTATCCTCACTATCATAGTTAACTGGAACAAATAGATATTAGTGAGTTTTAGACAAATTATAAGCGTAAAATATAAGATCTTTTACCATTCTTCAGACAATGTAAGACCAATACCCCTGATCCAGTGCAATGCTGGCCACCCATGCCCTAAAACAAGCCAAATACCGCACCTCCCATGCCGTATAACAATCCCAATACCGCACCACCCATGCCGTATAACAATCCCAATACCGCACCACCCATGCCCTATAAACACCACCCATGCCGTATAACAATCCCAATACCGCACCACCCCTGCCCTATAACAATCCCAATACCGCACCACCCATGCCCTATAACAAGCCCAATGCCGCACCACCCATGCCCTATAACAAGCCCAATACCGCACCTCCCAAGCCCTAAAACAAGCCCAATACCGCCCCAGCCGTGCCCTAAAACAAGTCCAATACCACACCACCCATGCCGTAAAACAAGCCCAATACCGCAGCAATCATACCCTATAACAAGCCCAATACCGCACCACCCATGCCCTATAACAAGCCCAATACCGCACCACCCATGCCCTATAAGAAGCCCAATACCGCACCTCCCATGCCCTAAAACAAGCCCAATACCGCACCACCCGTGCCCTATAACAAGTCCAATACCGCACCACCCATGCTCTATAACAAGCCCAATACCGCACCACTTATGCCCTATAACAAGCCCAATACCGCACCAGCCATGCCCTATAACAAGCCCAATACCGCACCTCCCATGCCCTAAAACAAGCCCAATACCGCACCACCCGTGCCTAATAACAAGCCCAATACCGCACCACCCATGCCCTATAACAAGCCCAATACCGCACAACCTATGGCCTATAACAAGCCCAATACCGCACCACCCATGCCCTATAAAAAGCCCAATACCCCACCACCCATGCCCTATAACAAGCCCAAATACCACACCACCCATGCCTATAACAAGCCCAATACCGCACCCCCCGTGCCCTATAACAAGCCCAAATACCACACCACCCATGCCTATAACAAGCCCAATACCGCACCACCCATGCCTATAACAAGCCCATATACCACACCACCCATGCCCTATAACAAGCCCAAATACCACACCAGCCATGCCCTATAACAAGCCCCATACCGCAAATCCCGTGCCCTATAACAAGCCCAATACCGCACCACCCGTTCCTTATAACCTGCAAAATTACTGTAATTTGTAATTACATTACAAATGCCGCTTGAAACAAAAGCACAAATCGCCTGCCTCCAAAAATTGTGTAGTTAATGGCCGGCTAAGTATATATATTTATTCTTCAAAGCAATCAATTGGATTCGATATACAATGTTTATATTGAACGTAATTGTGGACTTTGACCAACGAATAGAAAGGCACCCCTCCCTCCCCCCCAAAAAAAAAATACTCTGGTCAAGCCGATGTAAGTAAACAGTGTTAATGATATGTGGTAATATGATGATTGATTCTTATGATAAATGATCATTAAAACAGTTTTATTGATAAATAAGGTTAGACACATTCTTAAAGTTACCTGGAAGTGGCTTCAGTTAATTCAAGTGAGATCATAATGATTACTGATCAAAACACTGATGTATATTGAAGCCGCGATTATCAATTTTAATTTTTCTCATATATCTCAGGTCATGCGAGCTACAATAATTTTAGTTAAACTTACATTCATTGTTGTGACAAATTGAAGGTGAAAACAAATCTAAACAGAGACCTTAATTCTTTGCTTTCCGAGAAGACTTGTGGCAGTTACAGGAACAATAGAAAAAAAAGTTAGACCAGATCAGGCTGAAGTTCGTGGGCACCTCTGCTGAAATATTAACCGGACCGAGAATTTACAGTGGGGCTTATAATTTATGCAGTTCCAATATTTCCCATGAAAAATAAAGTGAAAAAATGCACTACAATAATATCCATATTAATAAATTATTTTAGAGAGCAAAAAATTAACAAGCCGAGTGTTGCTGTTACTCGCTACGAGTGAATACTCAGCTTTAAAAAGATGAAACAGCTGGTGAGGTTCTTCGGTGCATAGAATTCTTCCGTCTTTTTAGCGCATTTTCTCATTTATGGAAAAAATGCATTATTGTGCTCGCCATGTCCGTCCGTCCGTCTGTCTGTCTGTCCGTCTGTCCGTCTGTCCGTCCGTCTGTCCGTGACCTCAAGTTTTCGTCGACGAGAAAATGCGCTCTCTGTCACTCACTGCAGGGAGTACTGAGTTATATTTTTTGAAGATAACGCTGAAAAGTTATGATAAATCGTGCTAGTACATTCATGCTGGTCTCTGCGTACGAAGCGTAGCCTGCCAATCAATCAATATAATGGCAATACGCCTGCCGAAATTAATTTTAATAAGTTTTGACCTTGAAATATATGGCAAAACATTTCACTTTGATGTAACAAATGGATATTCAATTCCTGACGAGTGCATCCTAGGTGATTATTAAATAAAACCTACTGACTTTGTCTCATAATATTTATCTGAGTAAAAGATGGCTCATGAGCAAAATAGGGTTTCTTATACTTAGAAATTCTTTCTCTAATATAAATTTTCAAAAAAATATTCGAGTATTTGAGATTCCATCAAATTTATGTAAACCTTTTAGCATGTACTAATTTGTAGTTTCGTTAACGAGTGTTAATTTACGACAGATATACATGAGACAACAAATGCGTAATTAGCACTAAGGTGAGATTAACTTCGAGTGAAGTTATTTGCAATCTCAAGTTATTATCAGACTAAGAAAATTTCGAACTAAAAGCATTGAGATTGTTCTAAACTGGACAGTAATTGGCAATTGTGGATAAAATGAGAACTCGTGCGGATGTAAAGTTAACCGAGCATTAGCGCTGTAAGCGATTGTAGTGTAATAATTATCTTTACAAATGCTAAGCATCATGATTTTGTTGGTCGAAAGTAGGGAGCTAGATATATATTAACTTGATATACTTATATTCTGTAGCTAAATTTTTAATGGCTATATTTACGCCTGATTGGCTTAATTTCAGTTTATAAGTGCATGAATCTTCTAATGTGATTTAAATGATGCACGAATTCTGCAAGGATTCTATGTTACCACATACATGAAACTTCGTGTATTACAGGTAAAACATAAACTTCTGATCATAAAGTTGGCAAGTAATAAATAAAATTCTCTCATGACTCGTGTTGGAAGAAGACGGCGATCATTTGTTCATTATACGCGAAAAAATCGGAGAAATACACGCTTTTCGAAGCCGAGACGATGAAAATGTTGCAGCGCTAACGATTTATCCTCGTTGGCGCGAAACTTAAAAATTGGGAAAATTTCTCGGCGTGCCTCATTTATCAGCGTCGCTGCAGGACACGAGTCTCCTCCCTAAAAAAACTTGATACCCTGCCTGCGCTTTCATTAAAATTGATGTTTTAAAGGCAACCTCGGCACGACATGGGGCAGCTCGAACGATGAAACGGACAAACTTGCGCTCAAGTTTGCTCCGGTTTCTTGATTAAGAAGCTTCTCATCTTATTCACAGACTTGCTTCCTTATACGGAGAGACACTGCGTAGTGATTAGTAGCCTAGCTTACGATCTCCCGGCCTTAGCAAAGTAATAATAGAACGCACGTTACAATAACCGAAATGGATTATTCAAAGTTAGAAACTTCTTATCAATTAATACTCGATTCTACCTCAGTTAATTACCTCTACCTCTATCATAGTATTGGATTGTTACACTTCCCTGTTTTATTCTTCTAACGATAAAACAGGAGAGACTTTATAGCTACATGAATCATTAAGCACATTTTTCATTTTTCCATCATTCATTCGCAGGCACGATCATCTGAAGTCTAAGTATTAGCCTTGCCCCATGCCTGGCCCTCATCTCAAGGCCTTCTTTCCCACTGACGCGGCAAGTTACTTGCAATTAGTTATACCAGCGCTGCAAGAGCCGTCCATGGCGCCCCTGCCTGGACTTCAGACATTACAGCAGGGTTGATGGGTGGGGATGTGGTAGGGTGAGTGTCGTGAGGCAGGGATGATGTGGGGTGATGTGGTAGGGTGAGTGTCGTGAGGCAGGGATGATGGGTGGGGATGTGGTAGGGTGAGTGTCGTGAGGCAGGGATGATGGGTGGTGATGTGGTAGGGTGAGTGTCGTGAGGCTAGGATAAGATTACATGTACACAGAAAGGCTACTTAGCTTTCACATGCCCGTAGCAAATAATCTACGTATGTTCTGAATAAAATCAAATACATATTGATGGTCGAATTTTCGTGTATTGACAATGTGGTTTTATGATGGGTACCCGAATACTTTTAGTAAAGCGAATCAAAAATGCTTTTAATGAAGAAGTTATATTAGTTACTCTGTTACTTATATGTATATTTTCGTATAAAATTGCACCAATTTGCTTGAGGACGCAAAGTAAGAACGATCTTATGACTATTTCCTATAAAAGCGCAAAACGGAGCCATGAATAAAATAAGATGCTGCAAAATTCGTCATTATCCAAGAAAGACAAACACCGTAATGTGTGCGTATACCCTAGCTTTCTCAATTTTTTTGTTAACATTTATACTATCTAAGACACTAGAGCATAGTGGCTACATACATGGATAAACACTCGAGTTTGGTCCGTTACTCTTCACAAAATATTCTAGACTAAAAACTTAGGAAGCGCTCGTTTTTCAATTTTTGAGAACCATGTGCAGTAAAGTTCTTTGATCAGCCGTTTTACCTGCTAGTCTATTTTTGCTGATTATTCAATGAAAATCGATGATTGTGAGGTATACCCATTTATATATAAAGTACTTGGGTTCATAAAATGTATATAATAAAAAAATGATTCTGATTACTATTCCTTATAAAAAAATATTTAATATAGAAAACAAAGTTTTAACTCAACCCTAACTGTAGATACCCTAATAAACAATTTTTTCAATCATGAAAGATCAGAAGTAATCGAGTTTTTCAATTTAAAACACAAAAATCATTCCTGAATGTTGCATTGAAATTCATTCTCGTTGTTTATGATTGAATTTCAAAGCCCCTACCGAACGAAGTCGACTTCTAACCTGCCTGTCAAACAGGCAGCCCAAGGTCAGGCCGTCAGAATTGAAGAATTACATTCAATTTCTGAGACATCCACTTTACAAGTGATTGGAAAAATTTTTCCGTCCAATCGCGAGACCTCAAGCTCTGGAATTCAAAATAAGCCTCTACTGCCACACGTCTGTTGCGAATAAAAGTGAGAGGGAGATCTTGGCAAAAATGGTATGACAAGGCACTATAACCTTGATAAAATTGTATCCATTTTCAAAAAATGCTTTAGCAGTGTCATGGAGTCTTGCAGTAATTTAGTTTTTGCTAAGAATATTCGTAATATTTATGTATATAATCTGTATGTATGTTCGTCCTCTTCATATAACCGGATCAAAATAAGAGCTAGATGTACACAGTTACAACCGCAGCCTTGAAATATAATATTGAAATATCGCAAGATGAAAGTGTACAATTATATTACGATGCTGAGAAACACAAGAAAAAGTCTTCCGTAAAAATTGTCCGCAATAAATCTACGGGTTTTACAGCAAGTATTTCACTATCTACTTCGAATACAGCAGTCACTGCTTGTATCATTCAATGGTTCAGTTGCAGCAGCTGACTTTGAGAGAGATACAGTTTAATTGCTTCGTTTTCTAACGCATGAATTCGTCTGTACGAAAATGAGTTTTCAGGGACTATTGTAGCAAACACTGTTCTGTTAGCTGAATTTAGCCCATTCGGTCTAAATTTCAGGACTTTCTAACTTTGAGCATTGAGCATAACATTTATAGTTGGGGTATAATAAAAGATTTAGAAATTTTATTTGGGCTTTTAAATCTGAATTTGGCTGAGCGAAAATAATTTCAAAATAAAATATTCATATTCTCAGTTTGGTCAGTTGGATTTAACTAATAACTTTGAACTGACCTTAAGAATCGAACATTTTTAAATAGCTGCTTATATTGCTTCCAGATAAATGACAATTTCTGTTATCAATGCTATTTCGTGGGCACAGTTCTTCATTGGTCAAACTATGCCCAACACACACTTCTTAAAATCCCGTAGGGAGTTCCCAGTCTTTCGTATCAGTGTTGTACGCTCAATCTTCAATCAATTTTTGATAAATAGTTTTCGACGCTTTAGGAAATTCTTAAAAAATATAATTTATCATAATATATTCATTTGAGTTAATTTCTAGGGCTCTATTGTCTCATTCGTTAAATTCAACGTAAAAGGCACTGAAGTCACCACTGCACTTGTGTAGCCGGCCTTCACTAGAAGCGATCATATTAATTGCTAACTTTACAGCGACAGCGAAACAGCATCATAATAGCATGAGGTAACCGAACCTGAGTGGTTACTGCAATACAATCTCGTGCAGCAATCTCGAATTTATGAACCAAAATGTACATTCCTTCAGTATTCAACCCAAGCGTGTTCTATTTGGTAATCTCATTGAAGTTACCTGCTCATTTTTTAGCCGTGAACCATCGAGCTTCAGATAATCACCAGGCTTCACCTATTTCATCCTATTCCACGTGAAACATTAATTATATTACAAATATGTTAAGTTTGGAAAATTCTGTTACCAACGAATACTCGCATTACCAACTGGCCCATGATTAGAATGACTGATAAATTTGAAATGCATCATTATTTATCTTTTCGCATTACTAGAACATGTATTAAGTGATTTGTTCAAAACAATAACATGCTAAAAGTCGTACGTTATCATGAATCTTTCCTTTGGTCGTCGTTGACAGATCATTTCTTAAGTTATTATATATAATTTTTTAACCGTTTCCGGTGTAGAGCAGTAAGAATGCAAAATATACATTGACTTGTTAAATAATTTCCAGTTCACATTCAGTTGTGCGTTTACGTTACCGGGTGATTTTAGACCCGGTAACGGAAACGTTACCGTTAATAATTTTAAAATTATTGTTTATATATTATTGTGGCATACTTATATTATTTTATAATCTATTTTGATACAATAATTATATCGCACGTGGGAACCATAACACAAACATAAACACACAAACAATTCATGAAACTTAAGAAGATTTCATGTAATGACGGTATTCACATTATTGAAAACGAAAAAATTATTGTTGACAAAAGTATTATTATTGTTGATAATTCATCGTTACTATTATTTATAATTAAATTATTATTGTTAAAAAGAATATTATTATTAATATTATTATCGATAAAATTATTATTATAATTGATAATTAAATTATCATTGATAAAATTAATTTTTGTAATAAAATCGATGAAATTATCATTATTATTGATAATTAAATTATCATATAAAATATTAATAAAATAACCCGTCTAGACATGTAATTTTAGGATGCGTATAGCGCGTGGCTGCGATATCTGGGGCGCTGGCACACAGCTGTGTAAGGCATTGGGTATAAATAGACGAGCGGGTTTGTACTCCGCGGCGCTCCCATTGTTCAAATGAAAGCACTGCACGAAAATGACGGCACGTTTAAATGAGAGCATCTGTAAACTTCGTGTGTGCAGGCATTAACAGCTAATGGGCTGGAGCTCTTGTCTGTAGATAGGCGCTTTCAGACGAATAAATTCAGGCGGGGATTTATTGTTACGGGGATGGAACTAACGCGTAGATTCTGGTATCTCTACGTTCTTGGAAATTGTATGAAAAATTGTTCATCAAGATTTTACTAAATGTTTCAAACTTATTCACCTGCAAATCTGCTTCTCAAATAAAAAATGGACACCAATAAAAATTTTTAATTATGTATGGAAAGTTTTCCAAAGCATTTAATTAAGATTTTTGACGAACAAATTTGTCAAGATAGCGCGTAGCGGTCATTTACGGATTTGCTAAATCCATCATCATTAAAAATTTCTTATAGCGCTTATGCTTTATTTAGGGTCATATTTCTTACAGATTATATCTCGTTACATCTTAGTGGCACATAATCTTTTAATATCATCATCTATTTGATGATAAAATGAACATGGCACATTTATCTTCATTAATTATCGATGATTATTAGACATAGTCCCGCAATTTCATCCCACGAATTTCTTCCTCGGTTACAATTTACCGAAAAATTTTACGGGTGCAAAGCAAACGTTTCTCTAATTAAAATTCTGAATTTTCCAGTTATTTGTATTCTAATTACGATCAAAAATACAGAAAAAACTTTTAAATGTCTTCTCCGAGCCGCCCTGTGTGACTAAGGCGGGTCACAGGGTCTGTGCCAGTGCACTGCGCTCGCCCAGGTCAGTGTCGTTAAGACTGTGTTCAGTGTAGCATGTAGGTCGATTGTGCTGCTTTAACGTTGAATGGAAAACGTATCGTGGTGAACCCATGTGCAAGTTACTAAAATAAATCGTATGTGGTTACTGTTTGTAATAAGTTTCTTTGGTAAGAAGATTTTATTCCACGGAATGAAGAGCGAGGATGCAAATATTGATCGCAGTGTCAAAGCTCATGGGGAAGTACGTTGAAGTTCGCCCCCAAATGTCGTCGCCTGATTCGCGTTCCGTAATTCGTATGGACTATGGGCTTGTGAAAATCTTATCATATTTCACACCTTTTTATATCTAGCACATTATTTTTTATTGGTAAAATTACGTTACCATTAAATGCATTTGTTGCAAAAAGTAAAATGTGGAAAATTTGCCCACGTATTTCAATGAAAATGTTTAAAAGTCTCGATTAGTTCTGAAGTGCAGGTTTTCTCCTAGCCTACCTCCCTGAATTAAAATCAAATTCCTAATGTCCCAGCTGAATAAGTTTTAAATATGAGAAAAATGAATGCTATGACAACAATCTCTAATGTTGCGTAATCTAAATATACATCAACGGTTGTCAAATAGATTCACGAGAATCGCTGTCACTGCACCTGTCGGATGTTTGAGCGGGTCGCGACTGTCGTGACGGCAACACAAGGTTGCCTTATAGGTTATTATTAAATTTATGAGAGCAGAACGCGGTCGATCTTGATCTGAACCTTGTCTAATAAACTTCTAACAGGGGCTGTTGGCAAAATTTCTTGCCTGCGATTCTTTTTGTGTTGAAACTGTTGCAATGCATGGCTCTGTCGGGACTTCTATAGTGCACAGCGTATACGCACATCGTTGCCCTATACTATCTTAGGTTTATGAATCAAATATTTTTTATTATTATATTAAAAGGTGCATCTTGATTTTCATTCGAATCTAAACAGGAACTATTTTCTTTTCGTAAAACTTTCGTTGATTATATTCCGGTCAAAAGTTCTTAAGTGTAAATAAATCTACCGTACAATAAACTAACGCCAAAAATGTGCGACCGGTCAACGTTCAACATTCATAGGAAACTATTCACAGGAACGGGAACAATAAATTGTGTAGACGCAGTTCGCGGCCCAATGCAAGTTATAAATAAGTAACTCTTTGAAAATAATTAAAGTTTTACGAGATTTAAAGTTGACGAAGCCATGCGCAGATTACTCGAAAATGAACTAAACAAAAATTGAAGATGGTTTAGTGGCCGCGGAAGCTCCGATTTTTATCGCTACAAAAAAGCTATAAGCAATTTTACTTTCATTAAACTGTCTATATTTCACGCTATTGGTAATATTCTTTACTACAACCTGCCGTTGCAATGCAATGCGGATTATGGGAAAAGAATAGCACCAAAGAAAACATTTGGATTATACCTATTTCTGTGATGTAAATGTGAACTGCATCGACATGTTAATACAAAAACCTCGGTAGTTTAATAGCTTAAAATGGTCAATATTAGTATCTCATGTTTTAATAACAACCAATTTACCTTTCTATTGTTGACTGCTACGTACACTGAAGATTTGCTAGATTAAAAGGCCATCAAAGCGTTCAAATCTGATATTTTAGCGTATTGGAATTGGGTGCGTGCTGACCTCCGGTCAAAACCTTTAGCTCGGCCATTCACCCTGCATAGAAATCTTTTACGTATGTACAAAGAAAAAGCGCTTCCAAAAATACTTGCGTGTTATGTATAAATGGTAAACGCATAATACATGAAATTTGACTACAAGAATTCAAGAACTCAATCTGATTATATTCAGGTAGCCTTGAGAACACGATGTCAATAACGGCTGAGATGCGCTTTACCTACCCTAACAAAAATTAAGGCATGATAGACACTGCGAGAGACTCGCTATGCATCTATCCGAGTCATGCTTTCAACTTACTTTGTCGACGTTCAAAGCATCTCACGAATTTTAACCTTCAGTTATGTTGCCGCACCAAAAACTTGTATATCCTGTTAAGAGTTGTGCCTAGTAATGATTAATTGATTAATTAGCAAAATAGTCAATCAAGGAAGTAATAAATTAACGAACGAAAAAATGAATTCGAGTAGGAAAACTGACTTTATATAGTTGAGGTAAAATTTTGTTGTATTTGCACGAATTTCTTCAAGCGAAACCTAGGTTTCGGTTGTCTAGTCTTAGTGAGTGTTCGTAGGAGCTGTCCATGTTAGACGTTGGACTTGAAACTCATTAGGTTCAAATTCAAATCGAATCAACTGTCGATAGCTGTAGTTGAGTAGTGCATTTTACGGTGCAGTTCTCAACCCAATATTCCAACTGAACAAAGGAAGTTGGTCACTGTCGATATCACCCATTGTGGAGTCTGGATGATAATCAGGAGTTGCTGGCCTACTTCAAACGTAATTGTGTCTAACCTACATCAAGCCGGAGTTGCTGGCTTATTTTTATAGTTGTTAAATTTATAGTTAGTTAACATTTCAATGCTCGATCGAAATGAAACGCTTAATGATGTCTTAATTAAAGAAGTCAAAAATCATGATCGTCGGATATACCAGCGTCTACTGGACTTGCGTCAGTTGCGTGACATATAGATTAGAACGTCAAATGTTGTTGCAAGCCTCAAAGACTATGGAAAATACTTTCAAAAACGGATAACAATAATATTAGGGAATGTAAACTACCATTTTGGTAAGATATTTTGAAAATTACATCATTATTGTTTGTTTTTCAGCTACGTTATCTCCATATTTCAAGCAATGACTAAAATGAACAACGGGAAAACTAAACCAAAAGGATTGCAGGTCGATTGGACACACCGAACAGAGCACATTGGGCGAAGCCGAGTCAGTTTATACAAGTCTGTTTTGTTGCCTAGCAACAGGGCTAACCGACAAGCTTTTATTGACGACATGGTCGCGGACAATATCGGTCACGATAATCAAACCGGAATAAACGGATTTCCTCATCCAAAATTCGATAGTTCGAATCATAGAATCTTTGGAAATGAAAAACAAAATGGCTTTGGGGTGTCAAAATCCGCATTAATAGGAAACGAAACCAAATTCCAAAATGGGGTACTTATTGGCTCACGAGAGACAAATTATGAAACATCTTCAGGGCGTTATAACGCCGTCTCGGCACGTTCGTCTGTTGATTTGCTAACGTCAGAAGAACACGATCTCATCGCTGGAGTTTCTAAGGGTCCATCCCTGGTGACACAGAGGCGCCGAACCCTTGCCTCTCTCACTGAACTGCTACATCTTGAGAAGTGAGAATTAATTTGCAAGCAGAATTCTCTTCTTATTGATTATCTCCTTTTAAGATTACGTGGAACTTCATATTTTTAACACTCTATGCTCTACGGAGAAAAAAATAGTTTTTCGCCTCTATATTTATTAATTGGCAGATTAGCCTTATCACAGCCCAGGCTAAATAAGGCATTAAATTCGATATCTCCGTTCAGATTTCGTCATCTGCATCCGGTTATCCCGAATCCCATCAATCCTTACCATGTTGACTTTAAAACTAAAATATTTTGAATAAAGAGGTTTTTAAATCCGCATTTAGCATGGAAATCCAGTTGCCGTCCTATTGTGAAAATAAAAAAAAAATCTTCTACTTTTTAAATAAAATTTACACCTACCAGAGTAAAAACCACATTTCAGATTTTAAATCTAACTCTCCTTTGCATTCTTCAAGACTAGAGAATACCACAATTTAAATGAATTTGCAAGATAATATCCCGACACTGTGGGTATCGTGGATTCCGGTCAGCCCTTAAATACTGGTATCTACGACGCGCAGGCTTCTTTTGCACCTAACACCCACAAACTTTGACAAATATATATAATATATTCGAATTTTGTCCCAACTCCTTTGAAAGTTAAGAACTTGTCCGCTCCCGAACCTTACTCAAGGATGGTCCTGTTTGGCTTTATAACTTCAGTGGAAAACATTATGTGACGCTATATGTAACGTATAACAACGCAAATCAACAATTACTCTCATCAAAAGTCTGTGGCTACAACAGGAAAAGTAATGCGTGGATCCCTTGTATACTATACGATGGAACGGTATACTCGTAACACTATACGTGTATTGCAACCACTGAAATGACATTTAGCGCCAAATTTTTCAATTTGGCCATTCATAACCCATAAAAATTTATTTCAGTAAACATTGCACCTCATTGAGCAAGCAGCCGAATATCGTAATAAGGTTAAAGAATCAAATTAAATTCTTTACCCCGGCCAGGTACCGCTACACGGGGGCGGGGAAGAAGGCCCGCAAACGCATCGTGCAGAAGAACGGAGAATGTAACGTGACCGTCGCCAACGTCGCCAGGCGACGTCGACGTTACCTACAGGATATTTTTACGACCCTTGTTGACATCAAGGTGAGTTGAGGCTGTCGCTCACAATTATATCAACGTAGTTAAAGAGGCTATATTCTTTTCTTGAAATAGGTTGCAAATTAATACTTTGTTTATAAAAATGTGGTAAATTCACTATGAAGTTTTCGTCTTGATAAGTTGGCTTAATTTTTGATATATGATAAAAAGTGGACTCAGATCAATTATTATTTTCTTAATAAATCAAAGGTTAGCGTGTGCTGCTGTAATGATCCTTTCACAATCCAAGATGTTGCAGTTCATCGAGAAACACAATTTTCTGCCTGTACAATCTGTTGTTTCATGACATTTCTGCTCTTTCACCTGTGCAGTGGCGGTGGACGCTGATGGTGTTCGCCATGTCGTTCATCTTATCGTGGCTGGTGTTTGCTGTGGTGTGGTGGCTCATCGTCTTCTTGCATGGCGACCTCAAGCCAGACCATCTGCCACACAACCAAGAGAAAAACAAGTCAGTCTTGACTACTGTTACATGGCCAGGGCCTATACTTTCAAAAAAAAGTTAAGAGATCGTAAGGTCATCATCCAATCATTGACAGCCTTTTAAGCAAAATCCACAAATTTTTATAGACAAGAAAATAGAGCGTAAGTACTTACGTTCACTTAGCGAGTTTTGAAAGTATGGCCCCAGGTGAATAAAAAAGCCCCTAAACGTATGACATATGATCAGGAGGTATACATTCAAAAATAGTTTTGAGTTAGCGAATCATTCAGCTAATCACTGATGCCTTCCCAGCTAAACCCACCAATCACGGATGAGGTGGAATTCGCTGCTACGTGTGCTTAAGAGTTTTCATTGTACGGCACTAGGAATATAGAAATAGGCCCGTCAGGAGGAAAAAAATATAACTCAGTACAGTACTCACTGCAGTGAGTGACAGTGAGCGCATTTTCTCGTCGACGAAAACTTGAGGTCACGGACGGACGGACGGACGGACGGACGGACGGACAGACAGACGGACGGACGGACAGACAGACGGACGGACGGACAGACAGACGGACGGACAGACAGACGGACGGACGGACACACAGACAGACAGACGGACATGACGAGCACAATGGTGTATTTTTTCCATAAATGAGAAAATGCGCTAAAAAGTAGGCTGAAGTCCTATAATAAGACAATGAGAAGACTAGTCAGTATAAAAAACCAGCCATATGATCAAAATATGAACAGGGTGATCTGAACTTCTATCCAAAGACCACAAAAAAACTGGTCTGTCTGAGTTCCTATCATGATTCGCTGTCTAAGCTCCTAACGTGAGATCAATAAAGAAGCGGACCAGTAAAACAAAGCAGCCTTCATTGTTCAATGTTAAGCTTCGCCGAAAGCTCCTAGAAACTTAAACTATTCTTAGTGTTGAGCGTAATTTTCTCGTCCCAATTTCGGGTTCTAAGTTCCCTTCTATTTACATAATATTTGTCAACTAACTACGTCTAGGGAGGGTGAGTTAACAATCCGATTGACAGGATTCCTGAAAGCGTCCATCTGTTAGCGATATTGCTTGTAGTCGGATTTTGTTCTCTACAGTGATAGATTTTTAATGGAAAAGAATTCTACTGACGTGTAATTTTGTTCTTGGTCTTCCCCATTATTTTTCAACGAATTTTCAAAGATTATGTTTGCATCACTCAAGTGGGTAGATAGATTAGCTCATTAATGGATCAACTCTGGATCTTCAGTAAACTATTATACCAAATGGAGCTTCATTGGCAAAACTGCAATGGATGACCGGAGATATTTTACTTGATGAACGAGGAACTAGTTGCAGTTCGATAAGAATTAAGTTGCGTTTTCGTTGCAGTTCGCTATGAATTAACTTGCGTTTTCTTTGCAGGTCGATTAGAATTAACTTGCGTTTTCGTTGCAGTTCGATAAGAATTAACTTGCGTTTTCGTTGCAGGTCGATTAGAATTAACTTGCGTTTTCGTTGCAGTTCGATAAGTACAGTTTACTTGCGTTTTCGTTGCAGGTCCATATGAACTAAATTCCATTTTCGTTGCAGTTCGATAAGTATTTACTCGCGTTTTCGTTGCAGTTTGACAGGAATTAACTTGCGTTTTCGTTGCAGTTCGATATGAATTAACTGGAGTTTTGTTACAGTTCAATAAGAATTGACTTGTGTTTTCGTTGCAGTTCGATAAGAATTAACTTGCGTTTTCGTTGCAGTTCGATAAGAATTAACTTGCGTTTTCGTTGCAGTTCGATAAGAATTAACTTGCGTTTTCGTTGCAGTTCGACAATAATTAACTGCGTTTTCGTTGCAGTTCGATAAGAATTAACTTGCGTTTTCGTTGCAGTTCGACAATAATTAACTGCGTTTTCGTTGCAGTTGGTCGCCATGCGTGGTGGGCATCATCAGCTTCACGTCGTGCTTCCTGTTCAGCATAGAGACGCAGCACACCATCGGCTATGGCTCGAGACACACCACAGAGGAGTGCCCTCACGCCATTGTCGTCATGTGTCTCCAGAGTATCACGGGAGTCGTCATTCAGGTGATAATATTGCAGAAAAGATTGTAATATTCACGTAATAATAGTATTCAGGTGATAATGTTATTCGTCACAGGTCTTTCGCTCGTGAACAAGTGGTCATTAATAGCTGCATTTTACCTTCTACAGCATTAAGTTTCACATTACTGCATTCTAACAATAAAGGTTATAAAATAAAAATTGATTAATAGGATAAGAATATTTTACTCTAAATAGTGTCCAATCCTTTCTATTATGGAATATAAAACATCGATGTGGAAAATTTCACAGCGATGTGAGACCTACAACGGGCAAATTTATAGGACATGCAATTATAATTGGACATGCAATTATAATTATTGTTCATTCGTTTTAATTCTGACGATAAATGTATAAAAAATATAGGATGGGTACAATCTTAATAAGAACAATTAAAGCGTTTAAATCTACATTCTGGATTAATTTTAGAAATGTATCAAGCTATCATTATGAACGTGTTAACGAGCTTAACGATCGTCATTTGTAATTTTGATTACAAAATTCTATTAACCACATTGCAGGCGTTCATGGTGGGCATAATTTTTGCGAAACTATCGCGTCCAAAAAAGCGGACGCAGACGCTGATCTTCTCGCGCAAGATGTGCATCTTGCAACGCGACGGACAACTCTGCCTCATGTTCCGTGTGGGCGACATCCGCAAGTCCCATATCATCGAAGCTCATGTCCGGGCTCAGCTCATCCGCAAACACGTCACTCAGGTACCTTGGAGGCCAACACATTGTACTGACGAATAAATTCATGCATAGGCCAACACATGTATTGTATTGACGAATAAATTCACGCATAGGCCAACACATGTATTGTATTGACGAATAAATTCACGCATAGGCCAACACATGTATTGTATTGACGAATAAATTCACGCATATGCCAACACATGTATTGTATTCACGAATAAATACATGCATTAACGGAGAACATAACATAATTTTTATTTATGACATTTGTACATTCTTGCAGTTGCACGCAATCGTTATTATCGTCATAATATCGTTTTCTTAACAGCTGTAATTAATCGTTGTAGTACATCGGGCAACAGAGAATTCATAAAAATCTTAACTGGCAATATTGTGAAGCGTGATTTAGCGATACTTCTACATGTAAGGATTTTAGGATACTTCTACTCGTTAGTTATTCCAATTCGCATTGTCAGTTGCGATTTAAAATCACGTTTTTCAGCGCAAGTTTTTTCGTAATGTTAAGGCATGGTATATTGGACCAGAATTTATTCTAACTTCTCTCCCGCCAAAATAGAATTAGTCGATACATCGAACAAAAGTTTAAGTTTCGTGGTTACAATTTTTCATTTGTTTCATTGAAAATATGATTTTAAATATGAATAATTTTTATATTATGGTAAAATTTACACGATAAATTTGTGTAAAAACTAGAGATGTTATTTTCGGTGAATGCAAAACGGAAATAAATTTCCCTCGATCTGCGGACTTCCAGGCAATGACATCAATGGCATGAAGGTTTTCTTGATATGACGCAAAAGTTTATCGTCAGACATACACCTTATTTTAGATTCTATCTGGAAATTTTCATGTTTATCACTACTGAAATACATAACTGATAGTAATCTTATTGACTTGCGAGGAAAGTTAATTGTTTGGCTGCATGGATCAAATATGCACGTTTTGTGGGGCACTAAGTTCGGGCCTGAAAATATCAGGCTAAAGTTACGAAAAATTTTTAATTAGATGTTCCAGGATATCCTTGACTTTTACATCGAAAATTTCAATTCTCTTCCAGGAAGGCGAAGAGATTCCCCTGCATATGTACGACCTGGACGTAGGATATGACGTGGGCGAGGACAGGATCTTCTTCATCTGGCCGATGACGATCGTTCACAAGATCGACGAAGGATCCCCTCTCTACGATCTGTCAGCCAGCTCTCTGCAGAACGCAGATTTTGAGATTGTCGTCTTGCTGGAAGGCGTCATCGAGTCAACAGGTAAAATATTCGTGATCGTGGATGCAATTTACTTGTACGATGACGGATGTTATCAGATTGAGTAATAACTGCAAAATTAGTAAATTTATTACAGATCTATTATTGTACCTTTTGTAGGTACTTTGTACCGCCTACTTTGTACGACTGCAGTTTGACTAATATTTTAACACGGGTCCAAGGCGCTTGAAGATTTCAATCCAATGGGGAACAAACTAATTGGTTGAGGGAAAACGACCGATGCCAGAAAATTGATGGGTTTTGCAAATGAATGGGTGTTTGGTGGACAGGCCGCAAAATTTTATTGATTATTCAAAGTATATTCATTTTCCAACTTATTGAAGTAGCAAATTGTCCATTAGTAAAACAAGCAATAGATATTTTCAAAACCTCCATTTTGTTTATGAAACATCAATTGTTTCTCAAACCTGCATATTTTCATAAAGTGGAAGTTCTTTATTTTTGAACTTCCGAGCAGGTATGACAACACAAGCCAGGTCCTCGTATCTGCCAGACGAGATCCTGTGGGGTCACAGGTTTCAGCCGCTAGTCAGCTACAAGAAGTCGCCACGTGAAGGTTTCTACGTCGACTTGTCTTTGTTCAACAACACGCAGCCTGTGTGTACGCCAAGTTGCTCTGCAAGGGAGCTTGATGAAGCTCGTAGTGACTCAGCATCAACAGGTATTGCCCTCTGCCATGTACGAATTGACATGTATAGTCCAGAAAAGTTTCGTTATCACTTTAGAACCAATATTATGGATTGCTTTTCCACTATGTACGAATGGGCATGTATTTCCAGAAAAGAGTTACGTTATCACTTTATAACTAATTATTCTTTAAAATTCAGTGATAGGTTTCTTTCAACTTATGTGTACAAGGAGTTTTTTCTCATTTGCAGTTTAATGCGTCATTTCAACATAGTAAGTTATTCAATCTCGTAAATGAAACCATAAATGTCTCCAAGTCTCCGGTCTACGGTAGTTAGTCACAATGTTTCATTATCAATTTGAGTTGACACGGAGCAACGTAACCTGATCAAAGAACAAATTTTGAAAGTTTTTTGCGTAACTGCGATGTCACAACGACTTATACACGAGAAAAGTTGAGAATGAGGTCTACATTTCTAAGACAAATATTATAAATCGTAAACAATAATATTACTTCAACCCTGTGTAGCACGTGTTACTTTTATAGACGTTGATGGATTTTTCGAGCAGATGCTTAGGATTAGGAGTAGGTGAGGGTTATTTCAATAATTAATAATTATATGATAATAAATTATATTAACGATAGGCAGTCGAGATGTTGGATAATTCACAGAATTGTTGGCGACAACGTTTGAACTTTCCTGCTGTTCGAATGCATGAATGGCGAGCTAGCAGTATGAATAAATGTTGAGATTCTTTCTATAACGGCCACCAATATATGAAGAATATACGGGACACTATACTTGATGAACTTCATGGTCACTGTGGTTAACACAACGTGACAAATATTATGAATCAGATAATTCATCGACCGTATAGGAAATCAATGAATTTCGAAGGTGTAATCAAATTATGGGAACTTTTATTATTTTCTATAGATACATAATGTATTTATATTTGATTGATATTGGATATAAATATAAAAATACTCTAATATAAAGTTATATTTTAAATAAGAGTTTTTCAATTCAAAAAAATTGTTTGCCAATAAAAACTTCTCATCAATTATTTCGCTTCATACACGCTTTTACTGCATTGCATTATTGTACAACAAATCAATAGCTAATAATCTCACGTTTGAGCACCTCATTAGCGATCTCGTTGCATCTCAGTCCACGTCACAGTCGCGGGTAGAATAGTAATGTAAATAGGATTTAAACCTCTTTCGTCATATCAATCGTCTTCCTTTCAGATGCTGTTCTTCAATACCCTTTTATATTAAGTCGCCCTCAAAATTTCACTTTCAATAACCCAGTTAGTACAATTTTTTCTGAAAATTATTTAAAATTAGAACCTTGCCTTCTTCTAGTGTAATATTATTTATGAAAATCTGTATACGAGTGCTACATGAGTGGAGCACTTGTAGATTGTTAACTATGATAATCATTTTGATATATAATGCCGTGCAAATTTAAATATTCCGGTTATACGTTGTACGCTTTGAAGACGCAATCTAAATATAATATAAATTATTCCGGTTATACGATGTACTCTTTGAAGACGTAATATAAATCTAATATAAATTATTCCGGTTATAGGATGTACTCTTTGAAGACGTAATATAAATCTAATATAAATTATTCTGGTTATACGTTTTACTCTTTGTAGACGTAATATAAATCTAATATTAATTATTCCGGTTACACGTTGTACTCTTTGAAGACGTAATATAAATCTAATATTAATTTCCAACAGGAGCAGGTGGTCCCGACTTGGGACAGATAGACGAGAAGGAGGCTGATGGCGGCAGTGAACATTCCTCTCAAGGTGAGGTGTTGGAGAGCCTTTAATACATGAAGGAGGATTAAATGCCCTTGATCGCATCAGAAGTTTTATCGTCCTTTCCTTTCCTTACCAGCAGCTTATAAAGCTTTATAATTTTTCACAAGGAGCTAACTAATCAAATCAATTTCATTTAATGACTATTGCTCTTCATTTTTGGTTATTAATAATTGTACTTAATTATACTTAGTCTGCAACGGTTAGTGTTTTCTCTCAGCGTGATATTTTTCTTGTTCTATTATGTTGCTACAATGTTGCATTCCATTGAGTGTTATGAGTTGGTCGTAATTATGTTGAACTCATTGCCGTAAATGCATGCATTTCCAAGTTTAACAACCACCTAATATTTTGTATCCGCGCAATAACTATCCCTTTAATTAGAAAAAAATATATGATATAGACATGGATAACTCATTTTCTGAATTATTATTCATTATTTTCAGTTGTAGTACATAATTAACAGCAAAACTTTAGTTGCAAGATTCAAATCTATTAAAAAGTCACTGTCTGTGACTACTAAGCTCTTATTATAACTTATTATAACTCCTATTATATAAGCGTGACTACTGATTACTAAGCTCTTATCATACTTACTCAATTACTGAATATTTCATCAGCCTCGAATTATTCTACTAAATACCAACTATATACTGCTGATTGTGTTGACTTGAGCTCTACATTTTTATTTGAATCCCTGCAATCTTCATCGATTGCAGAGCTATCATTTAATAATAAATTTATTAAATGTTATATATTATCACGTATGTTACATAAAAATATATGTGACATGAATAAAAATGATATATTATGACATTTATTACAGTTACTATGGAGTGCCCGCTGTCGCCTCACAGCGTTGACACGATGGCAGCAGCTCCTCTGATGAGTCCGTCCCACACTACCGACCACTTCACAAACTCTAATGTCATCAGTAGCAAAAAGTCGCGTTCATTTGGAGTCAACAGTGACACAATCGCACCGTCCATCTCCCAGCGGAACCTTCTGTACCCAGAGGGTGATGATCCAGAAGTGAAGTGCAGTGCTTTTACTTACGAAATCCCTGCACGGCAGAACGATCCTGAACCTGTCGTTGGTAGCAGCCACAGACACAGTATTGCTTCACCATCGCGATATCAAGTGGAGAGTCGACAGGATTTAGATATCGGTTGTGAGAAAGAGCGCACGTATCGACGTGCCATAAGTCAACAGGAAGGGATAGTCTCTTCGCTGTCACATGAACGAAAAAACAACTGGAATTTCAAGAAAGAAAATAATGTGGCAGTGATGCTAGAAGTACCTGGCCAACCTGAAGAGAAGAAACCATGTTTAGTAGATACCATTGAAGGAAGCCAGTCATTAAGTAGTAAAGAAGAAGGTATATCGTACGCACGAGGTCACTGTTCTTCAGAACCGTTAATTAGAGAGGAACCGGCGTCGCCATCCGATATGAGAAGAGAATGGTCGTCCTCAAACGAAGGCGAGCCTGTATTTCCTAACAAACTCAACGTTCCGTCCACTTCACAAAATAACAAATTTTCTTTGAGCTCTAATGCGCCGACCGAAGATACTTTCGGTCCCAATACGAGCAATGACTTCGAGCGAGCTTGGGCAGATCTAAGCAAGAAGAGTTCCACACCTAGGAATAGTGAGGATCGCTTTTCTTCACCTTCTGTCAACCGATCAAGCGCCGTCACTCGAAGATGTGATAGGCTGTCCATCGTCTAGCGGGTAAGTGCTTCACTTCCAATTCGCTGACAATGAAATTTCATTCATTAAGTCAATCTAAAATATGGTTTTAAATTCTCACGAAGTGCTGGAGACTGACGTGAATTCAAGTAAAATGAAGCTCACGCTTTGGCTCTCATTTCCATGTCATATTTGAAACCCTTCAATGGATAAATTGAAGATGAACGGATATTTAAATAGAAGCAAATTACATACATATTAGCTTTTGGAGAGGTGCTTTTAATTTAAAATTCTCCGCTCAGCTTTATATAAATCTTCTCATTTGGTATGTAAAAATAATATCACGAATAATATCATCATGGCTGAGTAGCCCAGTGGTTAAAGTTCAGAGAAAAAGGATTGGCACAGAGAGGCGCGGGTTCAATCCCAGCTCTGTGCGCTAGTTTCTGGTCAGAATCGGCAAGGAAGCCGGGCGGTTAAGCAAAGCAGAATTGTAGCAGTGAGTTGTGTGTTCGAGACCACATCAAGCTGTGAATGTTTGCTATGTTTAGAATCGGCGACAGGCCTACGTCCTAATAAACGCTGAAACCACTATGAACCGCTATGATATAACGTATGGGAAATATAATTTAGAAGCTTGAGCTTGTGGTTTCTTAAGCCAGGATAAAAATTTCATTATTATAATGGTAACAACTTTTATTCCAGGCGGCCGCGGCTGATTCCGTCCAAACTTCACGACGGGTCAGCTGTGCAGGCCTCACGAACCGATCCGGCTCTTGCAATGAACCAGCTTCCTCTTCTTTTGCACAGTCAATCGTCCAAACCAATGACAGCGCTCGTAACAAAAGGAAAATCTTCCGCGGACTTCTGCAAGCTTCCCGAGATTCTGATTCAAAACCGACGCCACAGAACGATACGTTCGACCTGCAACATCTGTCGGTGGAAATCGCCAAAATTCGCCGGTGTTCGGACTCTCCACTCACACCAGAGTTGCAGCGAAATAAGGAAGCTCTTCAGCAGAGACGGCGAACTATTTCATTTGATGGTCATGGTTCACAAGGGGACTTACAGGATGATAATACTGCGACCGATCTCCCATTCGGCGATTTTTTCGAGTTTGTTTCTTCGCTCGCGCAGGATAAAGAAACTTGCGACAAGATAAGGGAAAAAATTGAATGGGAATCGGTTACGAATGGCTGGGAGGGACTTGATTTCTGGAATCCCAAGAAGAAGCAGAGGTTCAAGAAGCGTACAAGCAAGTCTTTGTTCGGTCGATCTACCAAAGACTCGGATTCCACGCGAACCCCTTACAAAGGCACGCCGGTAAAGAACAGGAGGAAATCTTGCTCGGTGAATGATACCCTGGCTGTCAAGAATTTGGCAGTAACAAGAAACACAAAAGTGGAGCCGAGCTACTCAGCAGCAGCCCCAAAATTTTGCTCAATTAGTGAAATATTTCCTTCTCTTGCGGAAAATGAGTCAGGTTTAGACGGCAAAGTTGAAATAGGACTAAAGGAATATCTTTCGTCTGCCCTTAGTACTAAGGAAAAATGTGTTGACGTGGGATCTACAATAGAAGCCAGCACTCCACGAATGAGATCCAACAGTGCAATTAACTTTTCTTTGAATCCAGATGAAGCATCCATGAAAGACCGCAAGCCATCACTACCTGATAGCCTCAAGTTATCAACTAAAGTTAAAAAAAGTGGGTCCTATAAGGAATCAGTATCCGATTCCATGGTGATCTCTAAGCCAATATTTCATCTTTCTGTAGACGATTCTGCGAAGGCAAAAGCTTTGAATCTGCAGGAGTGTATCAATAAACTGTTGGATTCCGACCGCGAATTCACTGATTCAAGTATGAGGGATGCAGATTTAACTGTGCAATCTTTCTCAACACCCAGTGGTGATTCCATCATATTAGCAACTAAAGTTGGGGAGAATCTCGGTCAACAATCTTTCCGCCACAGTCCTAAACATTTTTGGAAAATTGCCAAGAAAAAAAGACGCATGACCTTAGGAAACCCGAACATTGACATTTCCAAGGTTAGGAAACTGTTGAAACAGCACGAGAAGAAGCTTGAACCACGAGAATTTTGCTCTGATGTTGGTCTGTGCAACAACCAAAATCCTCATTTAAGTTCAAGCTCGTTGACGACACAAGAATCCAGCAGCCCCTACACATGCTCGCGTAAAATTCATTCAAAAGTCGAGATTCGTATTGATGACTATGAGATGAAACAGCCAGAATTTCTGGAAGACGATGACGATACACAGATAACTGTGCCGGAACTCAAGATTCCCGAGACTTGAAGGAACTAGGTTCTTCAAGGCATCATTAATAATGACTCCAAAGAAATTCCGGCTAAATTTGTGATCTTTGCTTAACCAACAGCAAGTGAAATGAAAACAATCTCCCCGCTTCTGAACACGAGTCCGGCCTGCAGCTTTTGTAAATCAAATAATAACAAAATTGAAATTTATAAAACCGCTTCTTGAGTCCAGTGAAAGCTAAAACCGTCAATATGTGAATGATAGATAAGTAGAAATAATATTAGTCTCTAGAATGTATTTAAAGATGAATTTATAGAACTATTGTTGAGTTGATTTGTTCTAATTTATTTAGGTGCGATTTTCGTTGTATCCTTGAGAGTTTTTTTTATTGATTGATGTTGGTTCGAATTCTATGATGAATTTGTTCCAGAATTCTTTGTGGTATTATTGTTTCGACTTCGTTATATTTTGAAGCTAAATAATTAGGGTAGAGTTGATAGATGACGGTAGACGCGAGTTTATTTTCCAGCTGATATTGAATTTGATTTGCCTTGACCTTCTTCAATAGCAGCGATGTCGTGTCTTCGATCCAATTATAGAAATACAAGCTTTAGAGGGATAACATAGTAATGCACGATTATGTGCAACAGAAGAATCCACTAAGTTAGAAGAGATTTTTTAGGCTTTTACTTTTATTTCAACACGGGTATAAACGCAATAGGAAATCATTGTTTGTTGTAGGAAAGGAAATAAGGTTAAGTATAGGGAATAAGTTAAAGTGTAACAACATTGCGTCAACACCCGCTTGTAGCAATATCTGCCTTTGAAGTCTCACCTAAGTGGCCTAACTTGTCATATTATTTCTATTACGCAGAAAACTTTCAGAAATTTGCCAAGTATTAAGCTGTGCTCGTTAAGTATAGATCATGCAAGTAGAATAGATCCTGGAAATAAATTCGCACTGCTTATAAATGTGTAGGATAGGTAGTGCTATAAATAATATCAACATAGGTGCTTAGCTATTTTTCGAGACCGTCACATATTAGGATCAACAATTACCAACAATCCAATGGGAATTTATTAGGGCTTTGACTTGACGTTTTACTCCTCAATTGTCCCCTAGCATTTTAAGATTAATAAATTTGATGTGCAAAATCAACGTTAAATAGATGATTTATCTATTTTACAAATTTCTCGCGGTACAAAAATGAACGGAGTGAGGCGACTTTACCTCGCTTCTTGATACTTAATTGTTAGGGTTTTACGTCGTCCATCATTATTGAAAAGGGTATCATAATGACATATTTACAGGTGAACGGGTTGGTGCTATGATTATCATGTGTATAGAACTGACTAAAAAAATTATTATTAAAACAAGTTTACAAGTGAACGGTTTTGTGCAACACACAGAACGCGCGCCATGCGCGTCAACCTGATACGCAATCAATCTAGAGTGTCTTGCTTCTGGTCCATGCACCTCAGAATGAATGCAATCAGTTTATTTTTAGAGATTATCAAGCTTTTCCTATATCTAGTCACGACAGTAAATTGTAATTGACGTCACCCCATCAACATTATTATAAGTTTGAAGACCTGATTCATTATCAGGATATGGAAGATAAGTTTATCTGTTCTGAGAAAAAGTTTTTTTGTTCGATAATTTCCATTTGTACATTTTAATAGATTATTTGCCGTAAGATTTTTACTTTAAAGATCATTGACTGATTTTTCCAAATATTATTTGGTGCGAAGTCTGGACGTATCGAATTCAAGCTCTGACCATGTGATAGTACATCGAACAGTTTATATATTTTAAAACATTGAAGGATGTTGCCTATAATATTCCTAAAAGCTTCGTGATGACCTTTTTTTCTGTAACGAGCCATGGATTTGCTTTCAGGTTCTTTCTTCGTATTTAATTGATGAAGTAATACATGTTTTGTGTTAATTAGCAATTTACGTTGTTCATTTATAGGATACAATTATTTATGAAACAAATTAATCATGTAAATGCTCAAATTAAAACTTTTGGTTTTTAAGGATAAATTAATTAAAAAAGGACAAAGAACGGCAAGAAAAAAAATTACTGTAGTGGTAGCATAAATATGCGTTCGGCACAAATGACAATCGACAAAATTTTGTTCCAATTCTAGCGTATTTCTGCAGCAAATAAAATGTCAGTTAATTGAACTTTAGAAAAGAAACAAGCTAAGCAATCCTAAGTCCCTCAAATGTTTGTTTGCTATTTCAGTTCGCGATTTTCAAACGCATTTCATTCATCAAGGGTGATTTTATATTTCAGGGAGGTGGATTCAACATCTCGTAATTTTGACATGGTTAAATTTGTTTTTTTTTCACTCATAAAGCAATATATTCTCATGCTGGGAGGGAGATGAGGCTTTAGTATCAAATTAAAATATTTTTTTACGAGTTAGTGAAAAAATGTATTTTTTTTTTTTTGACCAAGTGATGTCCATTTTTCTTTCCAGACATAGTTTTGAATTTCAATATTTTCCACACCAATCTTTGAGCTCAAACATTGACTGCGATTTGGTCGAATTTAGAATTTCAGTAGTTACTTCCACGAACAGAAAGTGACAAAATTGCAGTAATATTGCGTGCTGATGACATTAAAAGTTTCAAAAACTAATCTTTTCCGTAGAATATTATTGGAAATTATTTTATATGCGTGTGCGATGGAAGGATGGTTTAAAAACCAAAAAAGTATTTGACTGGAAGTACGAAAATCCTGTTAGTTGCCAAGGTAAATTACTATCGCTGTTATAGGTTACCAGCAGAGATATGCAAATTTTCACTACGAGAGAGAACCTTGAATACTTGCGCTTTTTGGCATGAAAGGGCCACCTATCATCATTAATATCACCGAGGACAACGGTCAACGATCGTCTGCCAAACGTACAAAATTTCTCCACCTAATAACGATTGTTATCTCCTATTGCCGCAAGATATTAAGCGTTTCCTTTGTCAGCTGCTAAAAAATTATATATTATTTTGAATGTCCCTCGTTTCGCGTGACGAGATTCAAAATGTTATGTCAATCTTTTCTGATTTAATTGCTCTCAATCCCGACTGGGTGCAGAAAGCAGTGCGTCTAGACGACAGGTGGAGAGATAATCATATGTTCATTCTCACAGCCGTGACATATTTTCTTAGATGAAAATAAATACGTGAAAAATAGGTGCTATTATTAACCAAGAAGTTTAGACCGACTGATGAAGCACAGCGATTATAAGTTAATTATAATTATAATAATTATAATTATATTACATCATAACATTATAAGTTAATTTTACTATTGATAAAATCTTAGGGTTCAGTCTAAATTTAATTTATCTTTCTGTGAGGACATCGTTCGTGTCGGAGTAACTCTGTTGGCTTTTAAGAAAGTTATTCATGGAAGTGCATTAATTATTAGAATCTGTTCTACAGTATAGGCATTGTGCAGAGAAAATTTTTCACGTCAGGGTCTATGTCGCCAGAGGTTCACTGTCCTTGTGATAAAAACAATGGTTTCCCTTGTCCGCGGTTATTTTACATGTCAGATGAACATTGTTCTGGACATTAGCTGGCAGGCGTCTAAATTTGACCGTTGTAATTGTTCTACTGCGGTTAATGTAAGAACTTGGGAGCTCGAAACTTTGTATGCCTCTCTAAATTTTGTTAACCAGATCTTTATCGTGTAGGGTTATTGTTGAAATGATACAATCTTTTTCAGCTTGAAATTTTAATCACATCATGAAACCGGGAGCAGGAATCATTGCATGGATGTTAATGGAGTAATTTATCTGAAGAGGATGCTGAAGTCTTCGTTAAGCGGCAGGTTAAGGCTGAGCACGAGCACCTGCGTCGCGGAATCGTACGTGAATGTGTCGGTGTCGACGCCGTTGACGGAAATGGCGGTCGGGCTTGCAGGCAGTCCGAGCACGCGGACGCTGCCAAGGTTCACTCCGGCCGCCGCCGTGCGGTTAAACTTTCCAGTCATTACCATCTGGCCCTGATGAATCGTCGTGATTAAAATTTTGTTATACGTAATTATGACTCAATTATATGTGATTAAGAGTACTTCTTAATTTATATCACTCACATATATAAAATTCAATTACACGGAGCATTGGGAAATCAGTAGCAAAACGCAATCATTCGTTAGCTTCTCTAGTATTCTCTAGTATTCGAAAAGAATTGAAAGGTCAAGTGTGAAAATAAATGTACCGATTCTATTAACGTATTCCAGTCTCGCTAAATGTAAATTGTTTAATTTCAAAAGAATGCCCAATTATTGGGTAAGCTTAGATGGAGTTCTAGTAAAAATATAGTAGACGGGAAAGAAATAAAATATGAAAGAAAAATAATGTTAATTGTNAGATGTTGTAGAGATACGTCATGAACTTGTAATGCGTCAATAAACATATATATAATGCAGACTAGCGTCTACAGAACAAACTGACGTAGTGGAAGAGGTTGTAGAGATACGGCAAGAACTTGTAGCGCGTCAGGAAAGCGTCTCGGGCTACCGCCGCCACTTCGGGCCACACTGCCGGGTCCTGGTCGGGCTGGCCGATTGCGTTATGGTTGCGACTACCGGGACAAAACACGAAACGTATCCAATTAAAATTATTTAAAAAGAATCGAGTATACAATCAGAAAAAGGTATTTTTTAATCCAAAAAACATAATTTTGAAATGTTACGATTCCTAAACAAGTAGCGAGAAATCTTCTTAAAATTCAAGCTATGATACGCTAGATATTTCTTCTTGGATAAATCCCGCTTCATTCATGAAATTACGCTGACATTATGAATAAATAAATAATTTTCGTGATATCTCTGATAAAAACCTTCAACATGCAGATAAGGAAGTTATTGAGAGAATATTATTTATAGGGATTGAATACAATGCTCCACCGAAGTAACATGGACGCTTCTAGAATGTAATATGAATGCAATAAGAATACAATAACATGCATAATCACACATTAAGAAGAAATAACATGCAAAATCATGCAATAAGAATGCAATAACATGCAATATCATGTTATATGAATGAAATGACATGAAAAATCATGCATTTAGAATGCAATATCATGTAATAAGAAGGCAACAACATTCAATATCATGCAATAAGAAGGCAATAAAATGCAATAACATGCAATAAGAATGCAATAAAATGCAATATGAATGCACTAAAAATGTAATTATTTTAACCTGAACGGATAGAAGGCGCCCAACTGATGCCATCGGGAGCACAGCTCTTGCGTCGTAGCGCCACCGAAGCCGCAGATGTCAGCGCCCACCATCGGGATGCCGAACATATTGAACTCGATGACACCTGAGGACGAACAGCGAGAATTTGTAGAAAGTAATGGAAAGGCTGATTATTTGGATCATTTAATAGAAATATTGAAACCATTGAATGGAAATATTGAAATCATTTAATGTAAATATTGAAATTCGCTGCGAGTCTGAAAATTCATTCGACAAATCAGCTTCAAATACGGCATTCAACACTTTTGACTGCAAAATCAAAACACGAACGATTACCTTTTACAACACCTGTACAATAGTTCCAATATCTGAACTCACGCATTAGCTGATAAATCACTTTACGTAAGAATTTCTCTGATCAGCGTTCACTGACCAACAACATAGATGACGATGTCTCTCCACATCGGCTAATTAATTATGTATGAATTTCACTCATCGATGCCCACTGACCAATAACAGAGAGGACGATGTCCCTTCACACCGTCCTTACATCATCGGCTGATGGGACATCGGCCTTGTCCTCCATCAGCCTCACTTTATATATGAATATCTCCGATCAGTGCCGTGTTCAACAACAGAGATGGCGATGTCCCTCCACATCGCCTAATTAATCACTTTATATATGAATTCCATTCATCGATGCCTACTGACCAACAACAGAGATGGCCATGTCATCCCAGGTAGCGACGTTATCGCCCAGCCAGTGGAAGGAGTAGCGTCCGGTGCCGACGTACGACGAGCGCGTCAACAGGTATGGTCGTTTGCCTGGGAATAGGCTACCCAGGGCACTGCAATAAAAAATTAATTAACTAATTGCCTAATTTTAACAAACTATATGGTTCGTATCGATTGATAACTTTTACACGGTTAAAATTATTGGTGAAGGTCACTCGTTTCATATTTTCGACCGCGGTGAAATGCTCAATACAGTCGAGTCCTATTAAGGCTATGCAGTAAAAACAAAATAAGAACATAACTGATTTGTTGATTAATTGGAATTTACTGAACAAGTAATCCCTGGAACTGCCGCTCCGGATCTACAACTTTTTCGATTTTATCGACTTGTATATGGCTGCGGCACTAAAATTTAAGACCGAAGTATTAATTGCTTGAACGTGTCAATGAAGATAGCGATGAGTTGTCTAATACTAACAGCGTCTTCTTGTCAGTGTATAAAGGGAGTAGTGATGATGGATAAATACCAGGATTTCATGCAAACAAGTATAATCCACAGCCTTTCAAAGACTGAATCTACTCACTTGAACGTAGCCTCGGCCTCTGAATGTCCGTAGAGGCTGTGGATGTCATAGCGCAGCAGCTGCTTGCTGCCGTCGTTGGCAGCGGTGGACATGCAGAGCGTCTTGTCGCAGAGGCGCTGCACGGCGTTGTCAGGAGTGTAGGCCGCTAGCGTTGGGTATGGCGGGTCTTCCAGGCTGAAATATTGTTAATCTTTTATAATTCTTCAACAACTATTTAATTTAGTTAAAAAATTTACAGCCGTGCAATTCTAATTCAATAAATATTTATAACTTCGAATCTATAGAAGGAAAAAAGTATCTATGTAACCTTATCCGCAATGTCAGTTTTTTCTGGTCGTATAACATTATTCTTTAATATAAACAGATCAATATCGTTATAATTTCTATCGTCATATTTAGTGATTTTTCCAGTCCTCCGAAATATTGAAAAATCTTTAACACACTCACAACTAACAACAAAACCATGAACTTCATTAAAATCGACACATTGTTAAAGTAAATGATGGAGGAATGGTATAAATCATTGCTCTGCGACACCATATCTTACTGATTTTTGGGACACATCAGATGGTCTGGCTGACCACCGTCGGTGTCGAAGTTTGCAGGTTCGTTCATGTCGATCCACAGTCCGTCGAAGTTAATGAGCTGCGGATAAATTTCATTGATTAATTTTATCGTTCATGCACGCACGGGACGTTATAAACGCTGCAGTTAAAAGTAATAAATCATGTCTCTTCAATGCTATCAATACCCCGGAATCGCCATATTTATGAGGAGCTTTTCAAAATTAAAATTTATTACGCGAATGTTACCAACATGTAAAAATCGATCTCAGTTGGCAATTATACTACTGAAAATAAGCTGTTTATGGATCCCCATATGTAAGCAATCGTTGCAATAATGCCACAAATTATTATGTCTTGCAAAATCGAAGAAAAATTATATTTACATTTTCACTGGCGAGTGAATGCGGTTCAATACATAATAAATTTTGCTTACCAAAAAAAACATTAGAAACTAAAAACAATTTTAGAAACTAAAAACAACTCGTAACTTGGAATGTCAATGTGAGCATTAAAATCCACACTTTTTTAATTAGCCAAATTGCGCAGTTCGAATAATCAGAATAGCAAAGGAATTTGAGGCCGTCAACCGAACACAGACTGAGCAGAAGCAGATCTTGGAAACTACACATCATGGAACTAAACTTTTTTTATAATAATGGATGCGAGGCAGCTGATCATAGGAGCGGGCGGTAAGAGATATTTCACGAATACTTAAATTAAATCAAATTAATTACACAACGGCTATTTATTTTAAACAAAATTATACAGCTGTGGTTACATCGGATGCAACAATTGAGGTGGTGTTGAGAGCCAAACTTAAATTAAAAACAATTTTACGTTTAGGAGACGTGCCGTGGCTGCGTTGATCTACACAATTATATAAATTTTTTAATATCTGATGAATCAAACGAGAAATCATGTAAATCTGTAACCTGATACCTCACCACACTCAATTTATGCATAAAATACTCCACATTTTTAATATTACGTATTTTTGATTATTAAAACATTATCAACTTAATAATTCAAGGGTTAACTCAGTTAAGCCAGAAAATATGATCCGTAAAATTTTTGATGCTACAATTGCTCAAGTAGTTCATTCTACATATGGTACGATTTGCACCATTGAAACCTATTTATTGCTGATGCCTTACCCAGGCTAGGTATCAGCCTTACTTTTTATTACTGACACATTATTTCTACTCCTATGCTGTAATAGAGTATTGCTACAAATATGAGTAAATATTTAAAAATACCCGGTGGAAGTAAGTTATTTCATCGAGCCACCAGCTCCTGGTAGCAGCCTTCATGAAGTCAGGGAAGGCCGACCTCTCGTTGGGCCAGACGTTGCCTAGCAAGAAGTCGTCGGCCTCTGGAGGCTGGTCGGTTGGGACCAGGTCTGGCGTCATCCACTGCCAACATCAATAATTTCGTTTATTAATTGCAATTAAAATGTCATTATAACCATATAATTTGGCATGATAAAATTAGTCCTGTTGTTACCTAGAAGAAATAAATTCATTTAATATATAATTGAGCTATCCGTACATCATGGTTGATACTAGTTCAATCATGCCATACATGAGCGCCATGAATTAGGTTCATTAGATCAATAACTTGGATGTACGATTCATAATAATAGAAGAATAAATATTCTAGATTTATTCCAGATTGCATCACAATTTATGTAAACAATACAAATGGCTAGGATTCCCAAGAATCGTTATAATATAATTGCAGATAGAAGATTTAAAACGAGGAAGCCACATCCGATGGATGAATTTACAGAACGGTTAGTAAACCGAGTTGCAAATTATTTCAAAAATCTTTATACTAATTTTTTTATGTTAACATATAAAGCTTTCATTATCCTAAGTAGGCTTGCTTGAAATTATTGTGTACGTACTTTGAGGAATACGTCCTCGGCTCTTCCTGTGACGTAAGGAGGATTGTCTGTGATGTTAACGCCTATGGAGGGGTCCTGAAACAATTCAATGTTATTATTGTCCGTAACAATTTCTCATTTAGTTTAAAAAGCAAATAAATACAGTCATGACCGCTGAACCTTATAACTCGTTTGCAAGATGAAAATGGGAAAGGATATATTTTATCGTATGCTCATACAATAAATTTCACTAATTAATTTATGGGTTTGCTATAATGCAATTTTGAACCTCGAGTCTCCATATTTGGTCCTTTTGGAAGGAAGGATTAGCATAGAAGGATTTTGAGAGTCGTCTCTGCAGTCTGAGTATTATAATTCCGCTCATTAAATTGGGGAACGACTGAATCGAGCCTCATCAATACCGTTTGGTTCGTTAGAGTGCCGAATGTATGAAGCAATAAAGGAGATAGCTCGCTTTTCTATTCGCGGATTTTAGTTTCATATTTGAAAAATTAGCACGAGTGCTAATGCTGAGCGCTTATTTTGAAATGAAGGTCCGCGAATGTCTGCTTCCAACACAGCTCAGTCTGCACATACATAAGCTATTTCCAACATTATGATTCAATGAGATAGTACCTCGCATTTATTGTCGGAAAATATAGATGATATTGAAAATATAGAAATTATATCTAGATTTTGGCGGAAAATATATATCATTAAACGAGTTACTCATATACAGGGTGATTCATGGAAACTTCTTGACTTGAAAGTTCAATAAATAAAGAATTAGTAAATATATCATTACAATATATAATTTATTGGAAAGAACATTACCCGAATTTTTGTATCATATAGATTTAGAAATTATATCGGACAAATGACGGACCCCAATGTCAATGCATTCAGTTAGTCGATTTTTGAAGTTCCGTTCAACTCGCTGAAGCATATTGACGGAAATGTTGGCGATGGCCTGGCTTATATTGTTCTTCAAATGAGGTAGGGTCCTCGGACAGTCATTGTAAACAATTGATATAAAGTAGCACCATGAAAAAATAACACGAAGCCAAATCGAGAGAACGGACCGACCAAAGGTCGATCACCTCGCGAGGAGAGGAGGCGCTCTGCAAAATGTTGTCTCAGACAACCCTGCAAAACGGCCATTAGAAAAGTACGTTTCGACAGCAAAAGTGCTCCTAGACAGCAAACGCACGCTGCCCACTTGTCCAATGCATAGTGGCAACTGTCTAGGCGGGGCACAAAACTTCATGACCTTGCCTTTCATGTGAAATACTCCCCGCCGCTGCTCTGCGCGAAATACAAAACAGGAAGTTTCCGTGAATCACCTTGTATTAAAATTTCCTGGTGTGAAATAATCCAAATTTAAACATGTCATGATTTTTTGTTTCGAATATTTCTAGATGAGAATTTAAGCTGTAGCTCATCAATCTTACGACAATTTTTGCTACCAGTACTAAAACGAATAGCTTTCATACAGTTTATTAATCCGCATCGAGAGAGATGAGCATCAAATAAGACTATAGCATTTAAATGCTCTTAAAATCATAGCAATGTAATTTATTGACGCGATCACTCACGAGGATGAGAACCATCTTCAAGTTGTCTGCGTGAAGTTCGTCTGCGAGCTGAGGCAAGTCGTTGAATTTGACGTGGTCGTAAGAGAAGTCCTTGAAGTCTTCCATGTAGTCGATGTCAAAAGTCTGCACGTCCTGTCGTAAGAAATATACACTAGCAACAGAAAAAATAAAATTATAATTATTTCAGCCGTCAACATTGCTACAATGAGTGAAACTAAGTTTTGTTTTCCAGTGCTTTAATTTAGCTAATGAATTTCAAGTTAGCCAATCTTCCCTCATGGATGAAGCATGGTATCACTACAGATTTTCTTATATCCAGATTTA
Organism: Hyalella azteca; assembly: GCF_000764305.2. NCBI lineage: Eukaryota > Metazoa > Arthropoda > Malacostraca > Amphipoda > Hyalellidae > Hyalella > Hyalella azteca. The sequence goes on from NW_025942634.1 coordinate 123,790, forward strand.
TGAGTAATACGAGATAAGTACTGTATTAGTTGTGTTACGGTACAGTGAATTTAAGTGAAACTTTGACTTTTTAAAATACTTCAATGCCGTTGTTCTTGGAGTACCTGAGGGATGCCGGCGTCAGCTGTCCGCTGTCGCACGGCCCTGACTTCGTCGGTGGAGGTGTAGCCCCAGCGGCAGAGCTGGAAGCCCAGAGACCAGTAGGGTGGAAACGTGGGCTTCCCAACCAACTAGAAAACGAAAAAAACTATTATAAAAGCATCAAACAACATAATTGTCTACATACTTCATATACCAGAAATATCTGTATTGAGAAATTAAAAATTGTCTGCAAGACAACTTTATGCAAGTATTCACTTATCACGGAGAAGCTCAGTAAAAAGTTATTTTAACAATTGAGCTCATAGTTTAAAAGTTGGTTTAACAAATTTCACTTCAGACAACGAGTACTAGATTTACGTACGAAAATTTCCGGCTTCTTATTTCAAATGGTGAAATGTCTTTATTAAAATATAGTTCATTGTTAACAGTTTCACTGCATTTCATCAATCTAAATCCGAATTCATGTGTGAATGTCCAGATTTTCTCACGAACACACCGCGCTGTACTGCTTGTTGAGGTCCTCGGGCGTGGGACCCGTGAAAATGTGCAGGTCGATCACACCGCCGATCGAGCGGATCGTCAGGGCGGGAGTTCCGTCTTCGAGCAAGAAGGTTGAATACTCTGCATAGTAGAGACAAAATTAAGTACACGCGAAATAGAGAATTATAAATAATTATGAATAAATTTAATGTATAAATGAAAAATTTTGTACACAAAATATACGATATTTCAAGAATTTGTCGGACGACTTATCACTGAAAAGTTTGATGGTAGAAGTGTATCTACAAATATACTTGAATAAAATTAAGGAACGATAGCAGCTTATGAGTTGCAGAGAACTAGCTCATGAGTTGCAGCAGTTGTTTTTTTAAATAGAATATTGAGTTATCCAAATAAATGATTCCAGATCCAGGGAAGTTTTACCAACTTCGATTCATTTTGGATTGTAATCCATCAAGTCTCACCCATGGCGTTGGAGTTGAGGAAGAGGACAGAGTGGGAGTTGCCGTCGTCATCTTCGATGTTGACGTAGTAAGGGAACGTACCGTAGTGATTGACTTTATCTTCACTCTAATATGAAGGTAATGCATATATTTAGATACATTTCAAAAAAGGATGAGAGATCATTGAATAAATTTGAATACGTGGGCTACTAAAATTACTTTTTGCCAACTGACCATTTCCAGTCTGGTACACATGCAAGGATCATAGTGATGTTTGTTTACTAACCGATTTTTATGCGCACTTTTATCCTGTTGATTGTATCTATCTATCTATCTATCTAAGTCAACTCTATCTATCCACACAACAGGCTAACGATGACTCGAAAAATTAGCGTAGACCTTGCGTGTGAAATATGCATTCTAATTGGAACACACGTGAAATATCTGCAAAATTTGTTATAAATATATGAATATGAAATATATAAAATTAAATATATGCATATGCAAATAAATATGATTATATGCGTAAAATATATGCATTTTTATGCGTAATGTACGTACAGCGGAGACGCCTCTGTCCCTGGCAAACATTGGATAAGTGGCACGAGGGCTGAACGAGTGTACGAGCTCGCGGTGCACGTTCTCGCCGAAGCCGTACAGATACTCTGATGCCAGACGCACTGTGAACTGCAAGAACTGATCCTCAAACGTTATGGGCCCAATCTGACGGAAACTGCAAACGAAAATACCTGCGTGAGTGAATGTAACTTCCGTTCAACCGATTACACAGATTTTAAATCTCCCCTAGAAATGAAGATAAAGTAATTTTTAAAATATTAACAATTTATATGTTCAATTGAACGTAGAAAATCTATGTTGGTCTTTTAATAGGCAATTTCGCCGCAAAGACATAGAGAGGAGCCCTGAATATAGTTGAGGATATCATTCCGGACACTTGACGCCGGTTAAATAATACACAACGAATTATATTCAGAAATGTCGACCCGGGCTTAGACGATCGTAAAAAATTTATTCTTGTTCTCCAATTTTCCTTGAAAGTGGGTCAGGGAGATATTTAATGTGATAGCTTATATTTAATGTGATAATATAAGAAAAAATTAATATTTTTAAACCCACATTCAGCTTATCAGTAGCTTAGTTCATTAAATTAGTTCACCTCTATTAGTTTATATTTTAATTAAAATAAGGAATAATTATTCTTTGTTAACAGCAAGTGATAGGAAATTTCTTCCTGTGAGCCCCATTAACTTTTGAATAATTTATTAATATCATGACGGAGCCAAAAACCGATGTTCATACAGGGAATATCGTACATGAAAAAAATCACTATAAATTAGAAACCAAATTGAACTAAAGAGGAAATATCGAAACTAATAGAAAATAACGCGAGTTTGGCCGACATTTCACACTCCTCACTCTAGTTTACATTCATAAGCCTAAACTAATAGGAAATATAGAGAGTTTTGCTCACATTTCACACTCTTCACTCTAGTTTACATTCATAAGCCTAAACTAATTGTAAATATCGGGAGTTTTGCTCACATTTCGTTGCCGTTGCTCCTGCGGGTGACGTTCAGGACGACGGGTGCCCCCGCCACGCCCCTGGTGACGTCGTACGCAGGGTTGGACCCCGCCACGGCAGGCAGGTTCACCGCCAACGGCACCTCGTAACGCTCTCTGAACGAGTCCGTTAACTGCAACGGGTTAAATTATGTTTAACTTTGGTCACTTTTATTTTAAGAGATCTAGCGGCGGCAACGGCGAGTTCGTTAAGTTGTGAAAATCATTAACGGTAACGGTTAAATCATTAAGGCAACGGAAATCATTAAAGGTCTAGTAATGCATCGGTTATTTGTGGTTGCAACGGTTATTATTGGTGTGTAAATACAAATCATCTATGAAAGTACACTCAGAGCGCTTGGACTCAATGATCACTGATCATCATTCCCAAGACATAATCCAGTTGTATAAAATCTTGTCCGACTTACCTTGATTTGCACGTGTGTGTCTTCATGGTAGATGACCTCAAGTCGCACATCGTTGATGTCACCACCGAACATCGTCACGGATCTGTCGCTCTTCACCAGCGTCGACTGACCGAAAAATATTTGACTCAATTAACTTAGAAATAATATTTCAACGATTGTCTCTCAATTTATTCACAAGTACTTTCACTAATATGTAGTTAATCACATTTCTTTTTCTTAAAAACGTGGTTTTCTTAAAAATAGTTTAAATTCCCATCATCATTAGCGCCAAATTTTTAAAGATAATTTCCCATGACAGTCTGTATTAGTTTTTACTTTTAATATTTGCCTTTAAATATATTTTTGCATCTGTACTTAAAAAACAAGTTGCAGGTATTTTTTTTTCAAACATTAACTTATGACGACGTACCTGCATACCTTTTCAGATTTTAAAGTACAAATACAAATTCAATAAAACAAAAAGCTTCACTAACATTCGCGGAAGTTATATCTCACGACAAAGCCCCTGCTTAACTCATAAGTTTTTCAAATCAAATTCAATAAACAAAAAGCTTCACTAATGTCCGTGTAAGTTATAACTCACAACAAAGCCCCTGCATAACTAACATAACTAACATGTTTTCAAAATACAACTTCAATAAAACAAAAAGCATCACTAATGTCCGTGTAAGTTATAACTCACGACGAAGCCCCTGTATAACAGACGTCTGTTAGTGCAACGGTGAGGTACGTTTGTTAGTGCAGCGGGTGAGGGACGTCTGTTAGTGCAACGGGCGAAGAACCTCTGTTTGTACAACAGTATTTAAGAGAATTCTCTTGGATGCAACAAGTAATGGGTGGACGTTTGTTTTCCCGTGCAGCTCATTGAGAAAGATCGCTCTAATTAGAAAAATTACTTTACTGGTTCAAGTTACAGAGAATGCGCTGAATGCAGTGAATTTGTCAATTAAACTTTGTTATATGTATCGAATAAAACAGGGAATATTCATCAATATTCGAAAAAAAAAATTCCTATTAATCGAACATTTAGTTCTTCTGTTCGTACAATCAAAGTAAACAACAAAAACTGGAATCAATTCCATAACAACCAGAATGATGATCGATGTATAATTCGTTTTTTACAGGAATAAAAAATAATATGAAAATAACTATAATTGATTAGAAGATAAGTTTGAGCGTTTCCACTTCCATTAATTCTGCATTAAATTTTATTAAATTTACAACCTGTGCGACGGAATTCATCATATCGTTTTTTATATTGAAGTCCTGAACACATGACAATAACCTGATATTTCAAAGTACCATGTATCATAGATTAAAATCCATACCTTGATTTGCACGTGTGTGTCTTCATGGTAGATAACCTCAAGTCGCACCTCATCGATGTCACCACCGAACATCGTCACCGACCTGTCGCTCTTCACCAGCGTCGACTACAGAGAAATTTTATTTATTTATATAATCCCACAATATTTGTAATTATGTTTCAATTATCGCATAATTCAAGTAACATGTGAAGGCAATAAAGAAAAAATTGAATGAAAACACCAACTGTCCAGTTAAAAATGAGCGTCATATGCGTTCCTGATATTGTCGACCGGCAACGAAGCGTTACAAGAAAAACACTCCTCCCAGGACTTGCTGTATTTTAATAACGACTTAAACAGCAGGTATGTGAAACATGAAAAAGTAGTTATTAGTCAAAACAATTTGGATAGTTCGTCAATTATTGCAAGATAATTCATCAAGTATCCTTAAAAAGTTTCATAGTTTAAACATAACGAAATTATATAAGAATATAAATAACACTAATTTTACTATAGTAACAAAGTGAAAGTTATCTATCGTAACGTAAAACAACACGTAGGTAATGATTAAAGTTCATTGCATTCATCGGATGAGACAAAACACGTATGAAAAATTGTTTGTTTATATCTACTTGCAAACAGTGTATATTACAGATCACCGCATTGTTGTTGAATAATTTCTATGTAATATACCTCATGGGTCATTCAAATGCAAACACAGATTCAATAACAGCAATAAGTATATTTTCAGTTCGCGCAAGTTATAACTCACGACGAAGCCCCTGTATAACTAACATGTTTTCAAAATAGAAATTCAATAAAACAAAAAGCTTCACTAATGTCCGCGTAAGTTATGACTCACTACGAAGCCCCTGTATAACCTATAGGTTTTTAAATACACATTCAAACCTGCATAACTAACAGGTTTTTAAAATACAAATTCAATAAAACAAAAAGTATCACTAATGTCCGCGTAAGTTATGACTCACTACGAAGCCCCTGTATAACCTATAGGTTTTTAAATGCACATTCAATAAACAAAAAGCTTCACTAATGTCCGCGTAAGTTATAACTCACAACAAAGCCCCTGCATAACTAACAGGTTTTTAAAATACAAATTCAATAAAACAAAAAGCATCACTAATGTCCGCGTAAGTTACAACTCACAACAAAGCCCCTCCCGGTGTCGACAGGGTCGGTGCTGTAGTAGTACCCCGCCGCTCTGTTGTCCGCCATGTGGCACACGCCTGCCTCCGCGTCCCACACGCATGCCGTGTACAAGCTGCAGTCCTCCTCTGTTACCGTTGTTGGGTTCCCTAAAATCAGAGGAATGTACATTGATTCAGAGGAATGTTTATTGAACAGAGGAATGTTCTTTGAACTTATTCACTAGTGCGACGAATATTTGTCAATCCTGCTCTGTTTTCGTGTTGGTGAAAAATGAAATCAAGAGACTTATTAATTACGCTAGTCACTCATATCCGAAGCGAATAATCCACAGTCGCCCCTTTTACATACATATAATTTCCTGAGAGCAGGAGACATGTTAAGTATTTATAGAATTACACTCATATGCTAATAATAATAATTAATTGTGTTCTGTCGTGACAGTTACTGGGATGCCTGCTATTCTATTAGAACGCTTTATTATTCATTGCAAAATTGTCTTTTGTGCCTTTTGTTCCGATATTAAAAAGTAATTGATGTAACACGTAGAACTCGTTTTTTCCTACCGATATAAAAAGCAATTATGAAATTCAATGAAATAGCATGCAGATATTTATATTTCTCATTGTTGTGAGAATTAATGGAAGTTTATTTACCGGGGACTGGGCATTCAATGTTGGTGATGGCGCTCTGGGCATAGCACAAGCCCAGGCAGGTGCCCAGCAGTAAGATCGTCAGCTCTCGACTTCCCATGTCGCACGGAGGAAGGTGGGAAAAGAACAACAGTTTGCCCGTCTCCCTCAGCCTTAAGAAGGCTTAATCTAACACCAGGTGTTGAGATAAAAATGTTCACTGGAGGAAAGGGCTGAAGAAAAACAAATATTTACCATGTCATGTACCCCTTTTGGAGATTCAAGTGCTAGACGTTAGATGACGAAATTTGTACTGAGAGGTTCAGGCATGAATTCTAAGCAGATATTATAAGAGTAGTGCCTTAAAACTGATAGGGAACTACTGGTGCTGATTAAAAATCGCTTCATTTATGTAAACATGTAGTTCAAATTAATAATGGGTTAAATTCTGTAAATGTACTGAATATATTTTGAAGGTTTATGTACAGTAGACGCTAAGGTGACTCAGCCGAACATAAGATCAGAGCGTTGCATCATCTCACTAACCAGAAGTACGGTTGACAGTGATTGAACTTGAAATTATACTCAGTAAGCCGTAAATTCATAATTCTAGTCCACTAAAATGGTATCGTGGGATGTCAGCCAATAAAATCGCTAGATCTACAGTGTGCACGTTGATCGAAAGCCGTAGATCATTGATGGAAATTAACCTATCGCGCGGATAGAGTAAAAAGATATCGTAACAGAAAATTTATTCCTGATATCTTTCAAAATAAATATACCCCTCGTGTACACTTAATTAACCTGTGCTCTGAAAACCATGGCATTAGTAAGGGGATCAAATGGCATGTATTGTCAGAGCATACATTAGTCAACATAGAATGTGGTATGCGATGGACTCCTACAATGTTTGCTTTCTGGTTTGAATAAGACTTAATTTTGAAGAGTAGAACCCATGCACAACTCGGCGTCTTGGGCTATTTCGTCAATTGAAATGTGTGTCACTAGGCCAAACATACGATGCACTTAGAAAAATTTGAAAACGATTGATTCAATTAAATACGATTTGATATAATACGAAAAATTTTATGTCTCCATATTTAGAATTCTACCACGCAGAGGTTGTCAGACGCGTTATCGCTCTCAGTCGCTGTATGGCCTTCAAATTAACAGTTTCACTAGTCCACCGTGAGAAGAGCTTACCCGAGGTACAAGTTAGGAGCATAGCTTGATATTTTATATGATAAAAACCTCTGTGGCTGAGATAACACAATAAGTGAACACGTGACAGGCCCAACGCAATAAATATTGTCCTGTTATAGTAAAGCATCATTAACTGTTGGGAAAATAGTAAATTTAAAATTAAAGTGCGCTCTGGACTAAGCGAATTTTGGTTGAAGAAACCTAATATATTGATGCATGACAAGATTAATTAATGCCTACCGATTATTGCCGTTTGCCACAGTCCTATATAAATTTTAGGGATGTCCTATTTGCACCGTTATCATTATTATTAATAAAAAGTAATAATTTTCTAAAATATCAAATTAGTTGCATACCATCCGAGCTACTTTTAAATTGACGTTTTCTTTTTGCGATAGTTCAGTTATCGGTCCTCGGTTCAGTCCGCCAAAAATTTGTGGTACAACTTCGATCCATACTCAATAATTGTTGGGTCGCCTGCCGAAGACCACCACTGCTATGGATGTAATGGACCATCATGATTCCTACCTTCCGGAATGTAGCCTTCAACATTTCAAGCTGTCCGTATCTAGACCGTGGGTCGAACCCATGGTTGAACTAGTATAAGGTGGACTCATCAGAAGCCCATTTTTGCGGATGTTATAGTTCGTTGTTCGCCTGTGACGTCACTGATCTCAGTGACGTCACGGGCATTAACCAATCACCGAAATGCGATCAAACCAGTCGACCAATCCGTCATGGGAATGACGGGTTTGTTTACGTTTCTCGATCTACGTGACGTAACAAGAAAGCTGAACTGAAAGACGGAACTTCTCGTGGGTCAACCTTATATAGTTCATCCATGGGTCTTCTTTTCTTCTTTTTGGAGCTGAGGGAGCTCTGGAGACTCGTCCAAGGCAGCCCCCCGACAGACATCCATGGGTCGAACCAGCCCTCGGTCGAACGGTCACTTGTCGAAGGATGATAAATTTTGGAACATAACTATGCTATATGAAGCCTAACCTCAGATGCGGTGAACGTAAAATTACGTAATTTAACGATGACCGGAAGTCAGATTCGATCCGCGGCCTGGTGGTGCACGGCAGGTTCTATGCGAGGCCGGAGCAAGACAAAGCCGAGTGATTCACGGCTGATTGGTGGATGTCCGGAGAGGGGTTGCCTGCCGAAGACCACCACTGCCCTGGATGTAATGGACCATCATGATTCCTGCCTTCCGGAACGTAGCCTTCAACACTTCAAGCCGTCCGTATCTAGGCCGTGGGTCGAACCAGCCCTCGGTCGAACGACCAGTTGTCGCAGGACGATAAATTTTGGGACAGAACTATGCTATCTGAAACCTAACCTCAGATGCGGTGAACGTAGAATTACGTAATTTAACGATGCCCAGAAGTCAGATTCGATCCGCGGCCTGGTGGTGCACGGCAGGTTCTATGCGAGGCCGGAGGAAGACAAAGCCGAGTGGTTCACGGCTGATTGGTGGATGTCCGGAGAGATCCAAGGCGTTCGATTCAGGGCTTATTGGTGCACGGCTGCGCTCCCTCCGGAGAGATCCAGGGCGTTCGATTCAGGGCTTATTGGTGCACAGATTTGGTGGTGCACGGCTGCGCTCCCTAATTGTTCACATTTTAGCGTTCGGTTGATTCTAGTCTCAAATCCTTCGCGTTTGGCTTTGACTTAGCTTTGAGCGGTACAGAACCTCGCCGCTTTAGAAGCTTTAATTCCCAACATCTAGTCGATTATATCGAAAATAACTAATGCTTGCTCGTTTGTTATAGCCAAACTGCGTAGGCATTCTAGCCACTCTAGTCACACCAGCAACAACTCCCATAGAGAAGCGTATTTCGGGGTCGACTTATCTTCTTTCATGTGTTCGTGAACTGAAAGAACAATGAACGTTGGAACAGCAATAAAGACGAAAATTCGCCTCCAGTCTCTTTACTCGTGTTTACGAAACTGGCGAAGCCACACAAGAAACTTCGCACACGGAATTTTAGTCGTGACCATACATGCGCACTGAATAGCCGTTGGGTACGAAATTGAAGCTGAAATCACACAAGTCAAATCTCAAATGATTAGGACATTGGATACGGAATCCAAGCAAGAACATCATGAAAACGACATATGTAGATCATCGCCGAGTAACGGACGGTAAGCTACACAATAACCTAGACACTGTGTACCGCGACCAGGAAATGTAGTAACGAGCAAGATAAAAATTATAGGGATTTCATCATACCTGCAAACACTTGATATTATTTGTATGAAGATTCGATGCAGAAGTAGAATGCTTTTCCAACGGCAAGAAGTGCTAAGACGAATGCTTTTCCAACGGCACGAAGTGCTAAGACACCGACCTCTTTGCAGTCCAAGTAAATCAATAGAAAGCAAGCACTACATCGCTCACTCTCACATTGCGTATGCATGTGCTCAATTAGCGTATGTGTATGCAATTACTTACCGAGCATTGACAACAGACATGAATGTCAAATAGTTTTCGCACATAAATGCCAAGTCAAATACAATAGCACTACACTGATCAAGGACAAGAGTCTTATGCGCTTCAATGAAGCAAACAAGTTCATATTCCATTACTTCCTACTCTAATAAATTCGGAACTATTCAACTTACGAAACTTGGGTTTCGAAAACATGACAAAGAATCATTTCATGAGTTTATAGGTATACAATAAATCCAAGTTGAACACTAAAGCAAGAGAATTGAGGAAAATGAAATAAAATTAGCACCAACTTCAAGAATTTAATAAATCTTACGTACAAAAATATGAAATCCTAGCTGATAAGGATAACTCGCTGGTATGCAAGATCTGATTTCATCTTATCTACGTAAATGAAGCTGCTAATGCTGCTTTATCATTCTTTGAACTGAGCAAATCAAGGCTCTATAATACTGAGCTAAAACAAGGATTTTATTAATTGCTATTATCACCTCGAAAAGCTTCTTTGCAAGTGGATAAATCGTAATATTTTACGTTAGAATGCAACCTAAGAGAAATTAAACAATAAACGGGAATTCCAACCGATTACCCAATGATTTATCATAACAATAACAAGCATAATGCAGAACACAAGCATACGGTAATGCAGAACACAAGCATACGATAATGCAGAACACAAGCATACGATAATGCAGAACACAAGCATACGGTAATGCAGAACACAAGCATAATGCAGAACAGAAGTGCATCAGTGTATCGAAAATTTAGCTAACTATTGTGATCAACTTTAGGCCGATATGTCCGCGGCTGATGTTTACATTGATGACCGATACTTGGACGACGTTTCCAACATGCAAGCGGGTGCCGTTCAGATTATGAGTGTGAATCAAGCCATCTTGGCCAACACCGATATCAACAAACACGCCGAAGGTTGTCACGTTCCTCACACTTCCAGTTAAGCGTTGACCTGTTTTTAGATCAGCCATATTAGTGACTCCTTTCCGGAAAATAGGCTTATGAAATTGAGCCCTGAAGTCGAAGTCCAAAGGCTGGTATAAACTCTCCAAGACGGTTTTAAGTGAAGATTCGGAACAGTTACATTTTTCTCTTATTTCAAGTAAACTATGTCGTGTCATGAAATTTTTGAGTGCATGAATGAATTCATGGTCGCCAATATTGTTAATATCAAGTGACGCCAAAGAAATAAGCGATTTTGCAGATTCATACGACTCGGGATGCACTGTCGTGGAGTCCAATGGGCAAAGAGGTGCAAGATTGCTTTTAGCGCGCTGCCTCAAGGTTTGAGGGACTATTTTAACGAACCCTGCACATTGCTGGAAACTGACTGGGCCAATTCCTTTTACTTTTTTTATCTCCTCTCGATTGCGGAAAGGCCCCACATCTTCCCTGTACTTAACAATCGCTGAAGCACGCGCTTTGTTCAACCCAGAGACTTTGCGGAGGATAAGTTCCGAGGCAACGTTGATGTCAACACCCACAAAAGAAACGCACTCCATTACGACAGAATCTAGCGCAGTATCCAGGAGTTTTTTATTCACGTCGCGCTGGTACATACCCACGCCAAGATGTACGGGCGGAACTTTAACGTACTCCAGGAGGGGGTCCTGCAATCGACGAGCCAGAGACACGGCACTGATGTGGTTAATGTCCATGCCAGGGAACTCAGCGCTTGCCTCGTTCGTAATCGAATACTGTGAAGCACCAGACTCATTAATAATTGTGTACTGAACATTCAATGCACCAAAAGCTTCTTCGCTGATAAGCTTGCTCAGCCACGCCTCAGTTTCTCGGCATGCTGTACCGTTGCCGATGGCAATGACTTCGCAGTGATACTCGGAGGCGAGTCTGACGAGAGTTTGTGCCGCGGCTTCGCTTCGAGGCGCCGCGAAGGGAAATATTGTGTCAACAGCCAACACTCGTCCTTTGCGTTCAACGACAGCAACTTTGCATCCTTTGGCAAAGCCAGGGTCGATGGCAAGGACAGTATTTGCTCTGACGGGTGGAGTTAGAAGAAGGTGACGTACGTTCGTCACGAAGACTTCAATAGACGCAAGCTCTGCAGTGTCACTTAGCTCACTTCGCACCCACAATTTCAGGCTTGGCGACACTGTAAAACCCAAACGAAACCTCAAACAAAGTGGAAACAAAGATGCACTACGTTGAGACGTGAAAAAAATCAATTTCCTGTCCCCCATATCCTAATTATGGATATAAATTTTTTTATCTTGGTCTGGTCAATATGCACAAAAAGAGACCTTATCAAACACGGCAATATCATATTTTGAACTGATATGTAAGTTTTTAGCAGCCTAACCTATAATTGTTCAGATTTATCTCTCATAATTTTTTAAACAAAAATCCTAATAGTATGAACTGCAATAGTCACATATTTCTACAAACTTAAATTCTTGTTTTTGAGGAAAAAATTGTAGCAACTTACATTATAAAAAGTTCAAACTGTTAAATTCGCTAGAAAACGTTTATGAACATTCTTTGAACTATACTGGTCCACAATTAAACGTTATTACCGTCTCACAGATGGAGCAGCATTACAAATTGACTTATTTCAAGTCAATATTTCGTTGCACTCAATTAGTATAATACTAGGTAACAATAAGCATCATAACAATGACCAAAATAAAATGGACCAATATAAATCATTATTATTAATTGAAAACTTGATAAATATGCTATCACACAAGAATAATGTTTGATAAAAATACCGTAAAATGGGGTTACTTTGACTCCCGGGGTAACTTTGACTACTTTTCGTTTTTTTTAACAAAAACCCCCAAAACTCAAAAACTATTTGACATAGAAAAATTTTGTCAATGGCCATTAAAGGCCTAATACTGAGGCTATGTAACACAATAGAAAGATTTTAAAAGTTTGCATATCTAATAGGTTAAAAATTAAAAATGTGACCCACGAAAAAGAGCTATTATTTAAAGCCCGTCAGAGTACCCCCTCCAATTTTTTAATTTTTTGGTAAAATAACTCCAGGTTTTGATGCATTGTAGTAGAACTCTTCTAGTTACATATGCAAATGACAAATTTTAGGGAAGTGTCATAGTTTGTAAATGGGGGGCGCCAGCCCCCAATGGGGGAACTTTGACCACATAATGGCAGCCATGACGGGGTAACATAGCCCGGCTTGGAAATTAAGTTAAAATTACCATAGGTACCTATATAACTTATTTTATGTTTGATACACCTACTAATGCTTTTTCTTTATGTTTCAGACTCTACAGAGTCTTATATATGGCAATTTTAACTGAAGTTCCATGCCGGTCAATGTTACCCCATCACAGCTGCCATTAGGTGGTCACATTTCGCCCATTGGGGGGCGGCGCTCCCATTTGCAAACTAGGACACTTTCCTAAAATTTGTCATTTGCATATGTAACTAGAAGAGTTCTACTACAATGCACCATAACCTGGAGTTATTTTACCAAAAAAATTTGATTTTACCATCCAGTCAAAGAAACCCCAAGAGCTGGGGTAACAAAGACCATCACTTTTTAGAAATTACATCAAAACTATGAGAGGCAGGAGCCAGCAATTTATGGTGATTGAAGCTAGAGTATAGACCTGCATTTTGCATGTTTCAATTTAAGTTTAGCTTATCTAGTAAAAAAAATGACGACATAAAAAAAAGTGGTCAAAGTTACCCCATTTGACGGTATCTAATTATACTTTGTAGGTCATCATGATATGTTCCTTTATTTCAGGGATACTCTCGACGAACGGCCAGTGATATTGGTTCTAGAAATTTTAATGCCCGAACCTATATAGGATCTTACCCAGTCTATCCCAACAATCCTGCTGGGTGTCCAGTAACACGCGCACCCCGTAGGACTCTCCGTACCCATGTCCAAGGTTACGGTTTGTGGATCCAAGAAAATTTCGTTGAACGTGCGAACAAAACCGGTGGTAGGCTTCGTCTGGGAGCACCACTTTCACGTTCAACACGCCTTGCTGCTCGCCTCTGTTTATGGCGCAGATCTGGAAAATTAGTCAATTATATTTTCCATGTCAATACTCTTCTGTTGATGAATAATTTAAAAAATGATTTACAGTGACACGCATTCGCAGAATAGACCGTTATATGGACAATAATGGATTCCAAAAGTATATCATGATATCAAAAAAAACATCTCCGCTAAATTGGAAAAGATGAAACACACCAGCAATATCCACAATTTACACATGCTTTAAAATCAGAACCGTGCGCAAAAACAAAAGCATATAAACAAAGGCATGTTAATCAAAGATTCGCGTACATTCCATTGAGGTTATCTTTACAGAAAATTTATGGTACTTTACGTCTACCGACAAATAAATATTTCTGCCAATTCTTTTACTACTAGAAAACTCAGCGTTGTCATTCCTGATATTTGAACATCTCGTTATTCAGAATCCAAGCATCACAAATACCAATGATTACCCCGAATCCCATCAATATGGATCCTTTCTTCTTACATCCTATTAACATGAAGCCGTCACTGCAAATCCAGTTATCCCGAATCATGTCGCACGGAACAATGTCATCTCAAATATTGTTACATTATTTTCTTAACATTAAAGCAGAGAAAAACAAGAAACTACAGTCTTTAGGTCTTACAGCATGAGGAGCCACCCGCCAGGCCACCATGCTAAATTCGAAGTACTGCTCGTATTTTCGGATCACGTCAGGCGACAGGGCAGAGTCGCCTTTCTTCGTGGCTGCAGTGCCACCCAAACTTTTGCGCTTGGCAACAACCTTCTTAGGCTTCAGGGGTGACTTCTTCAATTTGGATAGGACTTTGCGAGCACGACTAGAGACTAGCTTCACACTGCTTCTTTTCAGCCTGGACATATTTTTTAGAATTAGGTTAGATTAGCATATTAAAGAAATTATTCAGTTTAAGGTTTAAAATTCATGATCATCACCATAGAGTGAGATATACTAGAAACCACAAAATATATTGAAGTTAGTTTCATTTGAATGTGTTGTTCTAACAAGTGTTATTAGAACAACCCATCCTGTACACAATGACGCAGATATACTTTAACAGACAAACAATCAACAAAACAAAGCTCACCAAGTTTTCATCTCTTCCAACATCTTTGCATTTTTACTGATGATATCAGCAATGATGTACTTGATGCCGGACTCAACATCGTCGATGGTGCTGCGTCCTTGCATCCCAGGAACCACCAACTTCTGGAGTTCATCTCTAACGGCTACGGCGTCTCGGTTACGAAGAAGCTCTTCTGCAGTAGGGGCCAACCCTGCCTTACGAGCTCGATCAGCAAAAGTTCCCTTGCCTGTGGTTCGCAGACTTGCACTCAGTATCTTTACTTCCTGAAGAGATGTAGCTTTCAGGAGAGATTCCTTTATCTCTGGCTCCAGCGGTTTCTTCTGGTCAGAAACAATTTTCGACACCTTCAGCTTTACTTCTTTCAGCTGCTCATAGGAGCTCAAAACCTCGCGAAGTTTTCCGATCTCCAAGTCGCCAGTTTTCTCTCGCCTGTATCGTGCTATGAATGGCAACGTACACTCTTGGTCGACTAACCTGATGATCTCTCGAGCGTGGTTAACATCGATTCCTTTTCGGGTTGATATCACCTGAGCAGGATCCCAATCACAAGAAATGTTCGTTGGAGATTTTGTTTTCTTGACGCTCTGCTTTTCACAGGAAGAACTTTGTTTACTTGACTCTGCGCCAGGAATATCTGACTTCTGAATAGCACAAGATGAAAAAGACTTCGCCTTAGCAGGCGAAAACTCCGAAGAAGTTGACATGTCAAGAGACATAATGGAAAACTCAGCATTAGACGTCTCCAGTTCCGGTAAAGCCTCCTTGTATTTGCTAGCAATTGGGGCCTTTGCGCGAGTAGATACACCAATACCACGACTCGGCGGGTGGCTTTCATTATAGAATGAAACGCTTTCATTAAAATGACATCTACCATTATTGTGAGGCCAATTTCCATGATTGAAAGGCCCACTTCCTTGATTGAAAGGCCCACTTCCTTGATTGAAAGGTCCACTTCCTCGATTGTAAGAACCACTTCCTCGAATGTAAGAACCACTTCCTTTATTGAAGGGCCCACTTCCTCGATTGTAAAGTCCACTTGCTAGATTGTGAGGCCTACTTTCTTGATTGTAAGGCCAGCTGTCTTGATTGTAAGGCCCGCTGTCTTGATTGTAAGGCCCACTTCCTTGACTGTAAGGCCCGCTGTTTTGATTGTGAGGCCCACTTTCTTGATGGTAAGACATACTTCCTTCATTGTAAGGCCTATGCCCTTGATAGTAAGGCCCTCTTCCTCGATTGTATAGACAACTTCTCTGAGTGTGAGGCCTGCTTCCACCTGCAGATTCTGAAATGACAAGTTCATTTTTTTGACTGCAAGCTTCACTTTTACTGCCGTAATCCCCAGTCTCACCCACTGGTTCAGTTTTGTACGTTTTTAACTCAGTTCTTACGTTAGTTGGCTTGTTCTCCGTAGCTGGCTCCATTTTGCAAAGATGCATTTCTGGTGAGTCATCACCATCACATTCATGCTCATGCTTAAGTGCATCAATGATTGGTAGCTTATTGGCAATCTTCAACAGCCTTGATGAAGATGAACCATCATTATTATCGAATTCTTTTAGATAGTGCCCAGTTTTTAGATCATCAGAATGTTCAAAGGCCTCATCAGGCAACTTTAGTTTCTTTGTGACAGTAGTTTTGTCTGTTGATTTAAGTTTACGTTTAACCGGAACCTGAGAATCAAGGCACACTGAATCTTCATGTTTTACAAGTTTTGAGCGTTTCAGTTTCACTGGAGCTACAGGAATGAACTCCATGAGTTCATTGGAAGCAACATGTCTTGGTCGTCTTAGTTTTAATGGGGCACCAGAACTCAAGGGTAAAAAGTCTTCAGATTCAGTGGGTTGACGAGAAGACCCTGAAGTTTTATTGACTTCTGAAGACTCCATATTTTTTAAGGAATTAGTAATTGCTAGACGTTTGCCAGTTGAACGCTTCAACACATGCTGAAAAAAAGACCAAGATTTCTTATCAAAATCTGAAACAGCAATTAGATATATAAATTGGGAAATCAAAAACTCTTACCACATTATAAATCATAAGAAAAACTACAATAAATGACTTGGGAGGTATGAGATACTTTAGTAAAATGTAAGATTTTTTCTAATCTTGTCTTCCAAACCTGGTTTTAACTGTTTTAACAATACAGTTGTTCCAATTTACTTCCCATGATTTATACAGATGCTGACAACTTGCATGTAAATTATCAAATGAAAAAATTAGATTGAGATGACAATGTTGCAGAAATTGCCAAATTTTTCTAACTGTAGCAATGTTCTTAAAATGCTTTTCTATACAAATTGCAAGAGGTTATAATGTAAAAAATTACCTTCAGTCATTCCTTTCTAGGAAGTAAAAAGAACAAATTCTTTCCCATTCTTAGTCTTTGAATATATTTTCACACAGAAACATTTTAATTCACTGCATCTCAAAAAAACAGATAGATTTGTTTGTACCTGCATGACACCAAAAGTGCTGTTGATTTCTGAAGACTCCATATTTGCAGATGCATTTGTAATTGCTAAACGTTTGCCAGTTAACAGCTTCAACACATGGTGAAAAATGAGATTTCATTTTAAAATCTTGAATCACTATTAGACATTGTGAAATGAAAGACAGAAAATGTGATCTTTTTCTACCATCTAAGAAATCAGATTGAAGGGCAATATCAAAGCTCATTTATCCATTAAAAATTCTATTCACGTTTAAAAAAATTAATCTGTAATTGTGATTAATAATTTAATCACTTGGTATCTTCAGTTTTTATGGTCTTCACTGTGGAAAATGTGTCCACAATGAATCAAATAAAATGCACATACAAAGGAGCCTAATGATTATAACTCACACTATTTTGAAACTTTACCTTCTTATTATTTTCTGAATTTTCATGGCCCAACGGAGGTCCTCTGAATTTAGCTGATGACTTGTTCATAAAGGTCTTCATTATATTCTTCTTATTTCCAGAAGCAATAATACTTCTTGAGCCTTTAGAAATACTTTGCTTTTGGAGAAATTTTTTCTTCAATTTTTTTGAATTACGAGTACTTGCACACGTTGTCCCAAGCTCGTCTTTAGGAAATATTCTGTTGGGTGTTGATGCCTGGTAAAGAAGCACAGTCATTATCACTCATTGTGCCGAGGAAAGAATTATGGATGGAACATTGTCTTTGGTGATTAAATCATTGTTTTTAAATGGTTGCTAATCAAAAAATTTGGACAGAAATGAATGCAACTAGCATTGAATTGGTGCAAACATTACATTGTTCACTCAAACATCTTTTATAAAGTATAAGTGCAAAATATATTCAGTTTGCATATGTGTCCATATTAGCTCACAAGATCATGTACCCTTGAAAACTTTAAGATTAAACTCATACATTTTAATGACTGCCAATTATATCTGATAAATTCAAATGAACTAAATAGATTTTACAATCAATTTGCACAAATTTAATAGTAGCTAAGTTAGCTAACCAATAAAAAATCAAATTACTTCATCAGGTCCATCAAGTTGTTTACATTCACCAATGAGAGGCACATCTAGGACTTGAGCATGAGCTGTGCGTGCGCTGCGTCGTTGAGGTCTGGGTGGCACATACTCTCCAACTATTTCCACATAATCATCATCTGAAAGGAATACAATCAATACATGAACAATACAGAGGAAGTTTACTGAATTCAAGAAGACCACTTGCTTCAAATAATTCAGTGTAGATTAAATGGCTGAAAATTAATTCAAAGAAATTTTATACAAACACTTTTATTTTTTTATAACGAGAAGAAATTTTATAATTGTATTTTATAACGAGAAGAAATTTGAAACCAACAGTTCACTTTGTCTTTAAATTAGGAAGAGGTAGGCAGTGCAAACTCAAAAGTATAATAGTTGTCAGAGTCAAGATTATTCAAGATTAATTTGATGAATGATGATTTTGAACATGATTCTGTTCTTTGATGATTATGTTCACATCCAAGAACAAATTTGGGTTATTTATTATTCAGTGTTGATAAATTTTAAGAGAATTTTGACATTAAATCACTAAAATTACAGTACCAGTAGTTTAAGACAAATTTGAGCAAAGTCACATACAATTCTGTTTTTTTTAACAAAGAAAGAGTAAGAAAATTTGGTAGGGAGAGGTTAAAAGAATAATATTTAGAACCCAGATTAAATTGAAGATGATCTTTTTAATTAATTTCAAGTTGTAACAAAAACTTGTTCAACAATCAACATACATATTTCAATGCTACTTGCATAATAATAATGAAATTAACCTTATTCTGATTATTTATTCTTACCTGGAACCACCATAGCTCCTTTCTTGGTTGTTGGTGGTAGCCATTCTGAGTCATCCAAGTTGATGGTGTCATCTATGTCTAGGAAGAAACACATACACTCTCAATATTTCTTGGACATTGGGCTGGCAAGTTAACATTTGGAGGGTAAATTGTAGATTTTGTTCATTAGCAAATACATATGTATATAGATATATAACTATATATTTGAGTTTTGGTCCATAGCCCAACTGGATTGGTAACATTATCAGACAGGAGATAAAAAACTGGATAAGAGTGCAACTGGTTATGCACTCTGTAATTAGTTTGTACTTGAAAACCAGATGCAAAAATAAATAAACTACCATCAAACATGGTATTAACCCTTTAGCGGGCAAGCATTGAAATATCCAGAAATTAAAATTTCAGAAACCATTCCAAGAAAGTAAGAAGTATTATACAATATATTTATTTATATGAATTTTTGCAAATTTCGCCTATTGAAGGTTTAAATCGCACTTGAAGAATTCAATAAATGTGATCAGTACACAAAATTTTTCTTTATAATTAAAATTCAGTTTATGCAAATGAAAAATTAGAAACATAAAAATTTAATTTAATTAAATTTAATCAAGTTGCCAAAATAAATAAATATATATATTGATACTTCCAAATTTTGAAGAAAATGCGGAAAAAGCGTCAATTCCATTGTCTGAGTCAAAACCTTCATTTAAATGCTCATATTTCAATTTGTGGACTTTGCATCTGGTGATGCTATAGATAGAATGATGGTCAGATAATTAGTGATTGACTGAGGCATTATAAGGATGCCTCAAAAACAAACAGGAAGCCGTGGTGAGGCTTTTTGTGACGCAATTTCAAGTGATCATATATGGTAACTTACCCGTGAAAGGGTTAAGGGACAATTTTTAGTGCTTTTTCTCATTTATGGAAAAAAGGTGCTATTGTGCTTGTCATGTCCATCCATCCATGACTTCATGGATGGACAGATGAGAAAATGCGCTCTCTGTCACTCACTGCAGTGAGTACTAATCTAAATTTTCATTTTTTTTTGTTGATAACTTCTTTTGCATGAAACATTTCATAAATGAGTTTTGTCTCATTTTAAAGGTCTTTGCAAGGGCTATCATATGGTATATCTACAAAAATTCTATTTGCGATTCATATGGTGCCAAAAATGGAAAAAAGTGGCTCAAATTAACCCCTGGGAATGGGGTAATCCAGGACACTAGAAATAAAGCTTAATTTTAAAATATTTGAAGCAAGCAGAGAGTGCTCAGTGCTCATCCATTACTAACAGTACTATGAAGTCCTACTCTTAATTTGTAGATGATGTAGATGTAGAATAAATGACTTTTCTGTCATTTGTACATGTTTTCCTTTATAATACTACCCTATCTATTTTTCATAAAAAAAATTTCCATTCTATACCCTAAAACAGTGTAGTAAGGGATGAGTGGGATAAGTAGGGACAGTCCTCTGCCATGGCCTAAAAATGTTATAGCAGCAAAACTAAATGAAATATTGCAAAACTAAAAATAGTGGCATAAACTTCATCATTTTTACAACACTTCTCTTTAACTTCACTTCTTGACTGTTTGTTTGTCTGTCTGTCTGCTACAAATCTTATAATCAATATTTAACACACTTCTACCTGTCCAATTGATCTAAAATTTGGCACACTTGCGTAAAGTTGAAGACAATGCATGAATCAATTAACAGAATATATAATTTTAAAATTAAAAATTTTTTTTGTAATTTAAAAAATTAAGAAAATAATTTTTCTTCTACAAATCTTATACCGTAATCAATATTCAACACACTTCTACCTGTCCAATCAATCTGAAATTTTGCACACTTGTGCAAAGTTGAAGACAAGATATGAATCAATTGACAGAATAAAAAATTTTAGAAATTTATTTTTTTTTCATATATTAATATTAAAAAATTAAAAATTAACTCTTATTAATATAGGTATGGAAATAAAATTAGAAATTCATTGTAGATGTGTAACATAGGAGAGACTGTATTCTTTAGAAGTGTTGTCTTTAAAAAGTAATTTTTAAATGCATATTATTCCTATCTATGTAGCATAAAGAAAGTTAAGAAATCATACATTTACTGGCACTAAGAAATCCCTGAAAAAATATGAAAAAAAGATATTTTGAAAACACACTTAGGTTAAGGTCTGTAGTAAAAAAAATATTCACCATATTAAAAAAATTTTGCTTGAAAAAAGTTTCAGACAGGTGTTCCACGAGACAGGGGGAGGACACCCTTCCTCCCCTGGCTATAATATGGGAGAGCCATATAACTGCATTTACAGTAGAACCTTGGTTAGCAAAGGCTCCAGTTAATGAAAAAATTGGCTAATGACAAAGGATATTAATAACATTCATTGGTCATAACAAAATTTTGCATAGAATGTCATAGATGCAATTGTGCACCAGGCAACATATATAATAAAAGGAAATTAACTTAAACTATAATTTATTTCTCCAAAAAATATGAAGTTTGTCACAAAAATATTCCTCCCTGTTTCTGGTATGTTTTATGATGTTTTTGCATACATATAGTGAATTCACTAGACCCAATTAAAATGGTGCAAAATTACAAGCCCTCTATCTGGTCATTCTGGGCATGCCATCTGGTCAATCTTCAACACAAATAAAAGGTTTAAATGGTTATATTTGGGTTTTTCAAATTTACTTGAAAATTATTTTAAATACCAGTAGTTTTTTAATTTTTTCAAAGTTCTAAGGTAAAAGTGTGTATGTGCACAAACCACAAGCGGATCATAACAAACACACTTGCCAAAATGGCAGACAGGCATTTTTTGCTTTGGTGCCTGGGAGGCATTCACTTTTAAAAGACCTGCCCAACAGGTAGCTTAATTGAAAAGTAAAGAAAATAGCCAAAAAGTTTACCATTTCTTATAAGAGAAAACGTTTCGGAGTCCAGCTCCATCATCAGTTCAAAACCTAGAACACAGGTACAAACAATTAGTAACCTAAAATTCACATTCAAACAATTCACCTAAACTTGAGGACATTAGAACTAAAATAGAAAATAACAGAAATAAAAATGAGATAACATGTAGAGAAAGTACTATCTATTTACAATTTGTAGAGGATAAGAACTGAATGCAGCATTTAAACTGGGTTTCTGTTTGAAAATAAATAATGATTCTAACATTCATAGGTCAGAAACACCGGTTGTGTATCTCGTAGGTCTGACCTACGAATCTCTGTACAGCAATCCCTTGATTAGCACGGTTTTGAATCCCGCGGTTTTGATTAACGCGGAAAAAAAAATTGCAACCTACCCTTAATCTACGCGGTGCCAGTTTTGATTAGCGCGACTTTTTTTCACAATGCATCAATTTCCCGCCTCTAGCCAGAGGTGTTACGTTCGTAACAAAAATGTTACTTTTTGCTTATTAGATCTTATGTTGTTACTTTTGTTACGACTTTTGGAAAAATTCGCCAAATGTTGTTACTTTATGGATTTCAGTTAATAATTCTTTAAAGTCTAGCCGCGAGTGTGACGGTAGCGTCACATGTTGTGAACTTGTTCGAACGACGTTCGATGGAGTAGGCGCGCCGCTACTGCCAGTACATACAACACAAAGACTGCTCGTGATCTGAAAAGTAATTCAGATTGTTTTTTCACTTTTGAAACATAATTCAGTGATGAATTTTAGTGGAAATATGATGAATTTTAGTGGGAAAAAAATTATTATGTAACTTTGCTATTTTTGAGGATTCATTATAATTATTCCCATATATTCTTAAGTTTGATTAGCGCGGTTTTGCTCAACACGGTAAAACTCGGGAATTTATCAACCGCGTTAATCAAGGGATTGCTGTATCTCGTAGGTCTACATAAAATTCGTAGGTCTGACCTACGAATTTTAGAATCATTATTCATTTTCAAACAGAAACCCAGTTTAAATGCTGCATTCAGTTCTTATCCTCTAAAAATTTTAAATAGATGTTATCTCTACATGTTATCTCATTTTTATTTCTGTTATTTTCGATTTTAGTTCTAATGTCCTCAAGTTTAGGTGAATTGTTTGAATGTGAATTTTAGGTTACTAATTGTTTGTACCTGTGTTCTAGGTTTTGAACTGACGATGGAGCTGGACTCCGAAACGTTTTCTCTTATAAGAAATGGTAAACTTTTTGGCTATTTTCTTTACTTTTAAATTCCTGGTGAATTTGCGACTTAAGCAGCCAAGTGATTTTAGTAGCTTAATTTGAGTAATGTGTATCTTGAAATGAATGAAAATAATTGAACTATGACACGACCATCTTGTTTTTCAATAAATTTAAAATTGTCTATTTGCTTGGTTGGGAATCATAAAGGGTACCACTTTGTGTCAAAAATAAACTTTGACATCGTATTTGGAAGTTAATGCAAGATAATAAAAAGTCAAGATTACTGTTCTTAGAGCAATGCTCTCAAAATTTCAGAGCTCATCAGCTGTTTGCACAGCAATTTCTAAAATCTGTAAAGAGGCGGTTTTTGAGTTACAGTTCATGTTCAGTCGTGCAGTATGTCAGCAGTATTGTACTACTACTACTTGACTTTAGTACCTAGGCTACCTATCATTTACATATTTATGTGTCATTTAACCATAATTTATCTATGATTTTCCATCATTTTTCCATAATTTTCCTGCCATTTTCATATTATTTTCCCATAATTTTCATATAATATTTTCCTATCAATTAACTATCATTTTCTTATCATTTATCCATCATTTACCTATCATTTATCCATAAATACCCATCATTTACCAATCTTTTACCAATCATTTGGCAATCATTCATCTATCATATAATGAATGCATTAATGAACCCACCTGCATCACTCATTCATCAGTTATTTATCTTCATTTATCATTCATGTATTATTCATTCATTATTCATTTCTCATTTATTTATCATTAATTTATCATTAAATTATCTTTCAATTATCATTCATTGATCGATCATTCAAGAATAATTTATCATTCATTTATCTCTCATTCACATATCATTTATTCATCATTCATTTGTCTTTCATTTACCGTCAACCGGGGTAATTCGGGACGATTTTGAGCGTTTTTTGTTAATAACTTCTTACGATGAAACATTTCATAAACAAGTTTAGGCTCATTTTATAGCTCTTTGCGAGGGCTATCGAATGGCATTGTCAAAAAAATTCCATATGCTATTCCTAAGGTGCCAGAAGCAAAAAAAGAGTGTCCCGAATTGCCCCGTCGAACGGAGAGGTAAATGTAATCAATATTCTTTGTTTTTAATCCATTTTTTTCTTAACTGGAGCCTATGCTAACTGAGGTTTTACTGTAAATGCGTTTTTGGGGGTGTCCCGAATAGCCCCGGGGGGGTGGCCCGAATAGCCCCGCCGCGCGGAAATGGCTGCCATTTTTTTTTTTTGAATGAGATAGGCAAAATCTGTCAATTACGTTTTCAAGCCGACACCTGGGTGCAACTTTTATGTAAGTAAAATTTTTTAATACAGCGAATATTTTTTTTGCTCCAGACCTTAGCAGAAGTAACTTTTCAAAATAGCGCTTTTCACCATTTTTTTAAGGAATTTTTCAAAGCTAGTAAATGTCGTATTTTTCGACTCCCTTTATACTACATAGATAGGAAAAATGTTGACGTTTACGCCACTATTTTTAGTTTTGCAATATTCCAATTAGTTTTGCTACTATAACAGTTTTACGCCGTGTCGGAGGACTGTCCCGAATTACCCCGCCAGTCCCGAGTTACCCCGGTTGACGGTAAATTTATTCAATATTTATTCATCCAACTTGAATTTATTGTTCAATTCTGCCTTTTGTTAAATATATATCATTCATATCTGTCAACCACACTCATTTTTGCAAACAGCTGCAGTCACATTCTCAGATAAAATCTTAGATATATATAGATAGCCTAGGTCGGGTAAACAATAGGATAGCCTTGTTAAAAATATAGCCTAGGTAGGGTAAACCCACCATATTCTGACACCTTAAGGACGTAGCAAGAAATAAATGGCTATAAATAGATCACCGTATGTGCAACTTGAGTTCTGATTGGGTTACGTCACTCTCAAAACACCACACTATGCGCCAGCAATGATGAAACGTCACAAACTGTTGCCATATTTATTTAAAAGCCTTTAGAATTCAAATCTGCAAAATTGCTGAATTCCAACACTTTGTGTGACTAAATATGGCATATTGTGAGACTAATTTCAACAGTGCTTCAAAATCGTAATTCGTAATTCCCACACACTGTGCTGAAATTCCAACACCCTGTGTGAGTTGTGTCAGAATACAACAGTAAACAACACCCTGTGTGTCGTAACACAGGGTGTTACGACACATTCTGGTGTTACGTAATTCGTAATTGTTACGTTACACAGGGTGTCAGAATTAGTTTTTATGTGTCTAAAACTGTCTCTTCAATCACTCTATTAATTTATCTACCACTTAAAACCAGCAAATACAAGTATACTTTAAGGATTTCTAATATATTCACAGACTTATTTAAAAGTCTCAAACCATAATATTCTTTCTACACAAACAGTTTATCACTATTTAGTAAAGCAAGGTCAACTATCAACTTTCATACGAGTTTCGATGTTCTCAATAGTTGACTTGGACTTTCACTCTTAACATTTAACATATTTAACATCTTAACATTTTCCCGCTTGACCTAGTGTTTTGCGGAAATATGGCGCACAATAGTATTACGTCACTATTTCAATCATCTACGCATGCGTTGAACTAAGACCAAGCTTGATATGAAGGAAAAAGTTGAGGTGTCGGAAATACCCACAGTGTTGGAATATTTCAATATGGTGTGTTTACCCTACAACTTAACTACAAGGCTGCAACAAGACCTTTCTAATGGTTCTAAAATAGTTAAAATAGGCTCATAAGAAACCTAGAAATGATTGTTTCTCCATACAAAATGCCAAAAAATAATTCATTTTGGAGAAATAATTCAACAAAAAAAAAGTTTCATAGCTTTTTCACTTTTAAGCCTAGGGTAAACGCGGTATATTCTGACATCGTGGGTAATTCCGTCACCTCTCTAGTTTTTCCTTTATATTAAGCTTTGTTTTAGTTCCATGCGTTTGTTGATGGTTGAAATGGTGACGTCATACATTTGTGCATCAAACTACTGCCAAAACACTAGGTCTTGGCCATCTAGCAGGAAAATATTGAGATCCAAAGAGAGACAATGCACGCTACCCAGTGAGATCATCGAAAAATGTGACAAATTTGACAGTTGACCTTGCTCTACCAAATAGTGAATAACTGTTTGTATAGGAAGAATATTATGGTTTGAGACATTTAAATACGTCTGTGAATATTTTAGGAATCCTTTAAGTATACTTGTATTCGCTGATTTCAAGTGGTA
This sequence comes from Hyalella azteca, assembly GCF_000764305.2. Taxonomy (NCBI): domain Eukaryota; kingdom Metazoa; phylum Arthropoda; class Malacostraca; order Amphipoda; family Hyalellidae; genus Hyalella; species Hyalella azteca. Next base: position 150,430 of record NW_025942634.1, read on the forward strand.
AATAAATTAATAGAGGATTAAGTTGAGAAATGGATTTAGACACATGAAAACTAATTCCGTCACAACTTGAATTGGACACACACAGATTGTTCCAAGCTATGTACAAAAATTAAAATTTGCTTAATTAAAAGCTTAATAGCTGATAATTAAAAGCATAATTAAGTAGTGTTCAATATTCATTACCTACTGTTCTAATTCAAAGCCGTGTTGTATTCCAATACAGCTCACACAGCGAACGGAATTCGAACACGTGGATGACGGCATTACGTATCAGTAGAATTTGAAGCGCGGACGGAATATGCCTCACCACCCTAAGTGGAAAAAATGCGACTTCAGATGGATTAGTTCGCCTGTTAATGAATTCCGTAGAGGGCTTAGGCTGCAAAAAATTGGCACTAATTCCACAAGATGCACAAAATTGATAATGAATTCAAGACGAATTCCGCAGCGCAATCAGCAAAGCAAAATCCGCGTGAAGTTCAAAGCCAAGAAGAAAATACAGAAGCCAGACGCGCGATCGAACAGAAGCTACTGGACCAGGAGCAACGTTCATGTTCGTCAACCCACTCAACCGTCGTGTTGCTTGAGAAGCAAATATGATGTGAACGCAAGCGTGAACGCGATGTACGAATACCGCCCTTTGGCTTACCAACACCAAGTACAAGAGTAATGAGACAACTAAGCAAGTCAGCAACCTTGCAGTTGACATCCTTCTGCTAATGTGCGGGTGGGCAGTGTACTCTATTACTGTTGAGTGTTGTGGGGTTGCCTTCATGATATATCACATTTCTGAATTTTTCGAGCACCGTAACCAATGGTGAGTTGAAATGGTTTTCATTCCTTTGCAACTAAATAATGTATGTTTGATATAGGTAATGTATTTTTCTATAGTAAATAGGAGTGGGAACTTTGGTGAGGCTCTCAATTCAAGACATGGAACGTTACTCATTACTGCGCTGTCACGTGTCAGCTGTCAGTGTCTTCCAAAGTTCATTTAAATTTTCAAACATTGCTTCATAAAAACCAAGGACTAATCCATCTTAATTATAAATTTCTTAGTTTTTCAGTATTCTGCGGAGTGTAATATATCTCAATTTTCTGCATTTACCATGAGAAACGCGAATGTTTGCTAGTATACAAATGATCTCTTAAAACGTTGAATGAGATTTCCCAATCAATCTACAGTACTGTCAATGCCACTAACTTCGTTACAGGCAACAACACATTTTGCCTCTGGCCTTCATAAGTAACGATCTATTTAGTTAACAAAACTAAGCCAAAATTTTGTGGCATGATAGAAAAAGCATTTTAGTTATTGTATGACAATCGAACCTTACAAATCATAGTTCGGACCAATATTAAATGGCTTAAATTGACGAGCGGCAAGCTAGGTGCAGTAGCTGCTTAATTAAAGGTGATTGATGTGGCTGTGGCATTGACAACGATAAAATTATTATAATTTTAATCGTTTTATTAGAGTCTTTACGTGCAAACTACAGTCTTACATGCAAACTTTTCAACAGGTTATCTATTTTTTTCTCAACAAGATGGCACTCAAGGCATCTATTTTTGGCAAGAAATTCACTTAGGTGGACGTCATTATATGCCGCATTACATTTTTTTGCTTTTAATAATTAATCATTTCATCCATGACGTACCAGAGATATGTCTAGATTGAATCAATGGGGCACAAAAGTTTAGTATACATAGATATTGCTTAGTATTACTGCTGCTTTAATAAATCATCGCACGCGCTTCCAAGGTGGTATTGCTACGCAAGCAAATGTGTAGCCTTATATTTATTTTTGTATCTTTTGCGTTCCTTCACACACTGTTATGTAAATGACAAGAAATTCCGCCCATTTGGAGCACTTTTATGAGTGATTGATAACGAATTCAAGGGTTTCACTAATGTTTCCATTAATTTTAGAACATATTCAAGTCGACAAATGTGCATGAGAATCAATATTGGTCACAAACAGAATGAATAGGGAGTGCCAAACTAGATGAATTCACCGCACCGGGATTACCCCTGTAGCCCACTTTACGATCACTGAATTGCATCTGACAAGTAAAATTTACTTTGTCCAATGTTGTCAATTGTGTAATTTTCATCAAGGAAAAAATTATATTTTATATAAGTACCTAGTAAAATTTACCTATATAAAAAACCTGGATTGTCCGATGTATTTAATCCAGGTTCATATGATTGAATATACTTTGATGAAATTTAATTCTAAAACTACAATATGACTTTTAATTTTATAAATAGTCTAGAGTGATCATGAATTGTATGATCCTGCAAGTCACGTAGAAATATCGTACTGATTGAAAAACTCGTGATTTAAAGAGTGCGGGGCGTTATTCGATCGATCATTATTCACACCCATTCAACGCAATAATGACAACTACACCATTAGTAGGTTAAACCAGCTAGAAAAATTCAAATAAATTCATGTGCAATTCATTTTTTGGTGTTAATGCCTATCACTTTTTTTAGGGCTGTAGACTTTCATCGCAATATTCAGATTAGTTTCTTGCATCTGGCTGGTCCTTTCTGAGGGGTTCATCAGGAAATATTATATAGAAAAATTTCGGCACTGAAAAAATAGGCCCATGGCCTGTTGAGGATTCTTGTACTTTTCGTAACTTGATTCACAAGGGATCACAAGTCAATGCGGTCATTGCTGCTCTTAGCACAACTAGCAAGTGCAAAGTGTTGATGTGGAGTGTGGAGTTGTGATTTACATTGAATAAGTGATTGATTCATCTTATTTCAGCCCTGCACACACACTCTGTGTGTTTGAACCTGATTTTTCCAAAACTAACCATTGATTTGAGATAGCTGCTGTATTTATTGCCTGGTCCGTAAGGGGTAGGCATGGCTTTGTCTAGTAGCTTAGTATATCAGCAAGCAGTTTTCCAGGTCATTTCTGTCACGATCGTTACAAAGCATGGATGGGTCCTTGGCTCTATTCTCTAAATAAAGATAACTTTAGCATTAAAAATATGCACAAGACAAACCAACATTAGAGTGATGTACCGAATGTCGAATTTATAACACCGAGATGTAAAAGCATAAAAGAGATATGAATTAACGTAAAAGATGTATATCGGAGTCAGCATTCATTAGAACGTCAGACATGCATGTTGCCAATTCTTAGCACCGCAAAAATATTCATAGCTTGTTGCAGGTCTCAAACACCCAACTCACTGCTTCAATTTTGCTAAAATAATATGTTCTGTTAAAATGGCAGCAGTGGAAGGTGAAGGCATCTAATAACAATAGAAATAGCAGTTTCAACGTTTATTAGGCTGTAGGCCTGTCGTCGATTCTTAACATCACAGAATATCCACAGTTCGCTGCAGTCTTGAACACGCAACTCACTGCTACAATTCTGCTGTGCTTAACCGCCCGGCCTCCTCGCCAATTCTGACCAGAAGCTGGTGCACAGGTACCTGGGATTGAGCCTGCACCTCACTGCTCCAATCTTGGTACTATAGAACTTTAACCACTGGGCCACCCTACTGTGACCCTAGTTGAAGCGGCCTAACGATAAGCAATGTAGCTGCGGCTTTGGTTAAGAAAAACTCAATCATTTTTTTTGCCTAGCATATTGTTTTGTTTTCTGCCTACATTTTGGTAAAACATTTTAGTTCTCCTGAACAGGAAAGAAAATATAAGTTCGTTCATCATTTTTTATTTTCTTGAGTTTCGTAACTGTCGTTGCTTTGCCTGATATGCTTCCTGTGAAGTGCCCACCATAACACTTGTTGACTTGATCATATTTTACAATGAAAATAATTTTTCCAACTTGTTTCTAAAAGTTGCAACATCATTCAACCAGTTGAATGCAATATCTACCTTATGTCTACATGCATTGGTAATTTCCAAGTCGTAATGTGTAATCATATTAATTTGTGGAAATTGCATTTGTGCATATTTTACATAATAAATCCTTTAAAAAATTCATATAATATTTGAATAGCTATTATCAACAATAACAGTAAGAACTTTCTCTATCCAAAACTCAGTATGGACGTACATTTAAACATTAAAACACGAGTTTTTGTTTGAGTGATCCGTGGGTGATGTTTCAGACAATTTGAATGCTGAAATTATATAGCTTTTAAATGTTGTTCACATTATGTTGATCGGACACTTAAGTCAGCCTGTCTTTATCTCATGATTTTTTATCAGAGCATGATTTTTATTTTTTTTTATATTCTGATTGAATATTTATGAGGAAATTATGCTAATAAAGTGCTATTTTATGCTATTAGAAAACACAATATCATTAGAAAACACTTTTGAAATCTTATCAGTTATTTGATTTATTAGAACGATGTAATTGAATAATGAAAATGAACTACAAATAAGTTCAACTGTATGCCGAGACAGCTGAGTAAATAAGAAAAATCAAGTTATGTAGTCCTTATTTTTCAATATGTTAAAAATATGTTAATACTCATGCTGTATGCCATAAAAAATACTGTAATAATACATCACACGTATGATCAACTAATTTGCAGTTGGTCAAAGATTTTCGTCTTTATTATTGTATGATTAAAATGTTTACCTTTGTTTCTTGAAAAGCATTGGTTCTTGAATCAGTTTTTAGTAAGAAACATCACATAGTATTAGAGTTGCTACTACATTATATAAAGTAGCTGCTCACGTCCGCATCATAGGAGACGGTACTGTTAGCGTGCACTGTGGAGTGGAACTGTGGAAGAAGGTGCGATGGATGCAGTAATTCAGTACACTAAAACAATTTAGGTGTTTATTTTCTACGCTCAAGGATTAAGGCAACGTAATGAGTAATCTTTTTTAGACGAAATTGAGATGTTGGTATTTTAAATGATGAATCGTGAAAACATAGCAATTCTGTGAGAATGTTCAAGATCTCTTACAAAATCTGTGCAATGGCGGTTCGGTGTAATTCCGTGAGAATTTCGAAATGCAGTACTCCTGATCATTACCTTAAATTTCCAATCGGGCTTACCGCGTGCCGAATATTGCCACACACAGTGTCGGAATATAGGGATTTGGTAGGTTTGCATTCTAAAGGCTTTTAAATAAATATGGCAACATTTTGTGACGTTTCATTGTTGTTGGCGCGTAGTACGGTGTTTTGCAAGTCACATAAAGCAAACAGAACTTGAGTAACACATACGGTTATTTTTTTATAGTTTTTCATTTCTCGATGCATCCTTAACCCTTTACGCCCTGAATTTCTGGGATGAAAATCGTAAAATTCACTTTTTCGGTTTTAAGTCTCACTTCAAAGCTGACATTCTGACCTATCCAACGGTACCAAAATCGTCTCTGTACGTTGATTTATGCCTTGACGACAGTTCATAAATCTAAGACTTTTTTTATTCGTGTGAATTTTTCGAAAAAATGACAGAAAACGTGAAATTGTTGGAAAACCGATGTTTTTTTCTGTGTGACGAATTCGTCACGCCAGGGCGTAAAGGGTTAATGTGTCGGAATATACCGCGTTTACCCTATTTGTATCTCATTTATATTCATATTGCATTTTTCTAATTTTTTCTCTTTTCAGCTATATATAATTGTCATTAAGATCAGAATAAATTTTTTTGCTCATTGTAAACTATTATATTATAGAATGGTTTCATTGGTCTAATATTAATCATATATAACCAAAACCATGGTAGGTATAGGCCACACTCAGGATGATGTATGTTTTCGGTGAATTTTCCCGCGCATTCTGACTTTTTTTTAAGCCATTGCTGCACACAGTTGGCGCAATGTAATCAAAATTGTTTCTCTTCGCGCACATGTTCGCGCAATCCCAGCCATCAATTCTACGCCGCGGAAGAGCAGTTTGTGGAGGAACAGACGTAATACTACAGTATGCCTTTAATTATCTTTCAATAATATACAATTTTTCTTAATACAGAAATTTGGTGAATGAGAAATCTAGAACTTTATTTTAGATGAAATTTTCTCCAAAGTCATATGGCAACACTGAACACCGTCTGTTTACATTACGTATGTATAATAGCCGCAGTTTACAATTACCGTACGTTTCGTAATCCGTATCTGACAAGCGGAAGAGTCAGAAGTAACCCGGACATGTCTTACATTTTATTATTGTTAGTTCGACTCGCGTAGTTGATATAAACTTTGATCTTTGATGACCAACGAAATATAACTTTTTAATAGGGAGACTTCATGTTTATTATACTACAAGTAATGATCTTTATTTAATTAGAACCATGTTGAAATGTTTTTTTTTTTAAGCCCGCTTCTAGATCATTAATGTTTTTATATACATCCTCGTATTGTTAGGGATGCTCGCCGCTTCCATCAGATCTTAAAATGTAAAAGTTTAATAGATACAGATTTGTATGATGAATAATGCCATTCAATATCGTTAGCTACATTAAATTGAGGGTGAAACATGGGAATGGTAATGATTAATATATCTGAAGCAACCTTTACAAATTAGCGTCAAACAAGCAAACGGATGTCATGTCAACCGGAACACGTCTCGGACAAATTTACGGCCGGTCTCGCGGCCGTCAGAGTACCTGGAATATCTTTCAAAGTACTGAACGTATCTCGATGAAACTTTGTACACATATTCGTTATGGCCTAACAGTGATGTCGAGCTTGTGACAATTTTTTTAATATCGCCTTCATTCGTGAGTTATATGATGAAACGTGCCGACATTTGCAGTGTACCAGCCATTTCTTCCAGAGCACTGAACAGATCTGAATGAAATTTTGAATATAAATTTCTGAATACTAAACGGTGATGTTTAGCTCATGAAAATTTTTTACGTTTTGCCTTCGTTAGCGAGTATTTTTCTCTTTTCCCTCATTCATGATTTAAACAGCAAAATAGTGCTTAAATTAGCAGTGTACCAGAGATTTATTCTGAAATACTGAACAGATTCGAACAAAACTTTGCATATAGAAACCTAACCTCCCAATAGTGATGTTTAGCTCGTGAAAATTTTTTTATTTTGCCTTCGTTTGCGAGTTATACGGCTTTACGTATATGGCTCTTGGTCAATGCAAGTTCAAAAATCGGCCTGAGAAATGCCGGTCATTTCTCTGTATATCCGTATAACTCGCAAACAAAGGCAAAATGGGAGGTTAGGTTTCTATATGAAAAGTTTCGTTTGAATCTGTTCAGTATTTTAGAAGAAATCTCTGGTACACTGCAAACTTAAGCACTATTTTGCTTTTTAAATCACGAATGAGGGAAGAGAGAAAAATACTCGCCAACGAAGGCAAAACGTAAAAAATTTTCACGAGCTAAACATCACCGTTCAGTATTCAGAAATTCATATTCAAAATTTCATTCAGATCTGTTCAGTACTCTGGAAGAAATGGCCGGTACACTGCAAATTTCGGAACGTTTCGTCATATAACTCACGAATGAAGGCGATATTGAAAAAATTGTCATGAGCTTAACATCACCGTAAGGCCATAATGAATATGTGTACCAAGTTTCATCGAGCTACGTTCAGTACTTTGGGAGATATTCCAGGTGCACTGAATTTCGACACCGGCCGTGAGAGCGGCTGCAAGTCCGGCCGTAAATTTGTCTGAAACGTACCGGAATCGAACACCACAGCAGAGAGTATTTTATGCAGCTAATGAATTTCGCAAACTTTGCTGGAAGTGAGATTATTGAATTTTAGAAAAAAGGCGGAATAATTCAATGAAGGGTCAAGGGTGGTAGCAGAACTGCAATCTTGATACTCTATGGCGATTTGTGCAATCATAACCTACGTAAAAATTTTCATATGATAGTTATAATTTTTGCACATTCAAAGTACATATGACATAACGCACCCAGATTTGGAAACCATAATTGCTCAAATGAAGCAAAAATAAATGACAGACCATTGACTTATCTTGCAAATATATATATTCATATTTTGTATCACATAGTTTAATTACGCTCTGTAATTATGCCGGCTTGACTTAATTTGTATAGTCCATTTACGCGCATTGTTATTAGGTATTGATCGTGTCAATTTTGCCGGCCGGGAGGATGTCGGGACTCGGGAATGTAGTCCCAGCATTGGCATGCAGGTTCATACTGTTGACATACAGGTTCATACCTTACTTGCCGCAACCAGTCCAGACTCCAGTCATTCATTAGAAGGCACCGATGGCACATCTAAAGCCATGTTCAGTATTAACTCATATCCAACCACAACACAATGCGGATACACGTTTGTGTGTACTGTGTACGGTCAGTGTGATTGCGTAAATTGCGTTGCCGCGCGTCCATATTTAAACTATTTTAGCTTTCTAAAAGTACGGCGCATGGTGCATTTTTTTTACTGGCATAGTACGGCGCACCGCGGTGACTGCGCAGGTCGTTAAAATGACAAAATAAATTCCCGCGCACCTGGCACATCTTCCTGACCATGGGGTAGCCTATAGGCTTTACTCATATCAATTATCAAGACAGGAATATGGTGGGTGCCTGGAGGCTGGATGGTGATGTCAAAGTCAAATGTCATGATGTCATTGATATGGACACTGTCACACTGGAGTCAGGACTATGAACAGAAAGTGGTCAGTGGATTATAGACAACTATTCAACTTCCGTCTAGGCTAGTATGGAATATATCTACTTGGCGAGCCGCGACTGAATTTTTCGAGCCGTGGTTTTATGGATTTGCCAGCCATGATTCCATTTCTACGAGATTGCGGAAGTTGAAAATTTTATGAAATGACATGTTTGCGAAGTGCAAACCGCGATTTTTTAATCAAACAAAAATTTATGACATTCGAGCCGCGAGATTTCATACCTACTGAAATTATATGATATTAGAGCCGCGATATTTCAGACAAAAATAGGACTTTTCCAGACTAGGACTCACTCTAGGTACCCCGACCCGTTAGTCCCGTAGCCCCATTATTTCAACAGCCGAGCTTCAACTTTTAATTTACACCTATACTAAAGAAAATTTAATAAAAGATTACTTACCAGGAACAGAATCCATTGGTAGTTGCTAGTTGGCAGTGATTTAAGCCAATTACAATTTGAAACTAATAACACGTACGAGTGTTTGTGTAAAATGAACCTTTGATTGTAGTTCCAACAACATGCATATTCCGTGGTCATTTCTGAAACTGCGGAAAATTTTCTTCTAACTCATTTCTCTGCAAAAAAATAATTAAAAAAGTATGCAATCAAAATTGTTAACTATGGAGCGAAAGCAACCGGATGAAGCAAACTAAAAAACTGTGCTGCAACTTATTCACGCGACAACATTTCTTCTCGCTTCGAATTACGTCTGGGACAAATTTACGGCCGGTCTCGCGGCCGTCAGTGTACCAGGAATATCTTCCGAAGTACTGAACGTATCTCGATGAAACTTGGTACACATATTCATTATGGCCTAACGGTGATGTCAAGCTCGTGACAATTTTCTTAATATTGCCTTCATTCGTGAGTTATATGACGAAACGTGCCGAAATTTGCAGTGTACCGGCCATTTCTTCCAGAGTACTGAACAGATCTGAATGAAATTTTGAATATGAATTTCTGAATACCAAACGGTGATGTTTAGCTCGTGAAATTATTTTACGTTTTGCCTTCGTTGGCGAGTATTTTTTTTTCTTTTCTCTCATTCGTGATTTAAACAGCAAAATAGTGCTTAAATTAGCAGTGTACCAGAGATTTCTTCTAAAATACTGAACAGATTCGAACGAAACTTTGCATAAAGAAACCTAACCTCCTAACGGTGATGTTTAGATCGTGATAATTTTTTTTATTTTACCTTCGTTTGCGAGCCGGCCGCGGGTCCGGCCGTAAATTTGTCCGAGACGTGCCGTGTAAATTTGTCCGAAACGTATGATAAAATCGTTCGTACCTGCATGATATCCAGCAAAAGGTAAATTTTTAGCTTCTATTCAAATGGTGTTGAAATAATTTTACTATCGCCAAGCAATGATGTAAAGCTTTTTTAAATAAAAGAATCAATCTTTTATTACCTCATTAATCTTCTATATATATATATATATATATTGCGAAAATATAAATGAAGGGTCTTAATTAAATAAATATTTATTGATGATCTTTAAATGTATCTGTGCCTTAGGCAGTATAAGCCAACATAACGCAACTTCATTACCTGTATAAAGAAATAAAATTTGCGATTTCGGCAGAATCATTGATGCACATTACGAAACACTATTTGAAATGATTTTTAGAAAAATAGTTTTTTTTTGCACCACAGACGATTCAACTATAATTAAGACTCGCTTCGTTTCAAAACAAGATTCAGGATTCATGAACATATTTCTTTCAACTTCGTTGTTTGTATGAGAAAAAATATTATTTACGTAACATTTATTATCCCTCTTTACCTAAAAGAATCAATTTTGAATATATTATTCTGCTGGATAATTATTAATTTTTTTCACCACGAGGTACGGATTGGTATATGGGCATATATTAACAGATATCAACAAAATGTTTGGGCCTCAAATAAAGCCCGATGCATATTTTTTTGACATTTTGAGCGTAGAAACATGGTATTTTGAATGTTTGTTCACTGTCTCCTATTTATTTCCACCTACACAAACATGCAGCTTCATCTGAGGCTAAAACAGGCCAACAATTGGAATAAACGGATTACATTTTGCTTTTGTCATTTGGTTAAGTTGTTGAACATTTCTCCAACCAAACATCATAGATGAATAGTTACAGCTAATTTTCATGTGCTTTCCATGTAAAAGTTCAGAGAATAATATTTATTGGAAACTACACATCTTACCGCGAATAAGTAGAAGCTCAAAAATGATCATAGCTCGAATCGAGACACGTGTCAGCGCTCTTCAATTTCAAATTAAAACTAATAAAATAAAATCAATGGTTTGGTGCGTGACATTCTACGCCTGGCGGCTGTAAATAATTTAGATCGCTTGAAGCTTCTGGGCTGACTATAAAAGTTACGTCATCCATTGTTCGTTTGTGGTCATCCACGGCAATCATGTACGTATCACTTAGGAAATATTTCTCATTTCGAATGCGAGTGCCTGTATCGACGACTAACACAGTCGACGGTTATCTCGGATCTGATTTGACATTAGCCAATAGGCAGAGCAAGCTTCACTACAACACGTGGCGTTGTCAAGCGAGAACTTATCAAGACAAGAGTCACAAGACATCGTCAGTGCTCCATTGCGGACTATGCGAGGTGCAGTAGTATCCTCCCTGTCTCTACCTACCTGCAGAGATCAGCTGAACAAATAGTGAAGTGAAACACTGGCGTGAATTTTTATCGGATTGTGTACAAAGAAGAATACACTCGTCCTGAAGCAGACCTCTCATTGCTTCTCACCTTCACGAACATTTCCTTCGAGTCAATATCTATAAATATCTTAAGAAAAGACGATTTTACAATAAATCATTCATTTGAAATTAATTTCATTTGTATTCTGAAGACACCTCGCCACCAAGTCAAGAAGAAATGAAGAAGTGCAGAATTTCTAACGCGGTTATTTCTACCCTCATATTGGTGATATTTTTTGCAATGTGTTTAGCTACTTATGACGTGAGTAGAGGCTCGAAGCAATACACGCCTAACCTGTTCACTTCTGTCTACCACCCGGGCAAGAGAAATTACTCCTTACTATCCCAAATAACACATAACGTGAAAAATGGAAACCTTGTCTATGAAGCTGAATTAAATTTACTGAAGCTCATAGGCGTTGAAAACTATCCAAGAGTAGCTGAAGCGGAAGCGAAGGCTCATGCACTTGCAGCCTCGGGTTCGGCTGCCGCTAACACAGTACTTGGATTTTTGATGCGTCACAATTTGACCAGTTCAAAATCCAGTGATGTGAACGTGAAAGACCTGGCGGAGAAAGAATTTTTTCGTGAAATGTCAGATATTGATTATTTTATTGAGGCCGCTGGCGGAGGAGATCCCCTGGCCCAGCTTATCGTTGCTGAACACTACAAGTCGCTGCATCGATGCCCCGATGCTCTCGATTTATATAGGAAATCCGCCGTGCAGGCGCTCACAACAATCGACGAATCCAAAATTGCAATGGCTTCATATGGACCTTATGTCGAGCCATCCGACGGTCCCAGTATCCATTGGCCCACTGACGAGGAAATCGAATTTCTGGAATACCAAGCCAGTCATGGAGACGCTGATTCAGCAATGCAAGTTGCCGCCATTTACATCAGCGAAGAGCTTGGTCTTCCTTACGATATCGAGAAGGCTGAACGATATCTGAAAATTGCAATCAACGCTGATTTATCAACAGCAATGATTTTTATGGCGCACCTGCACATAGCAGGTAAAGTTGTAAATTCTGATCTTGGTTATGCAAAAATGCTGTTGGAAAAAGCTTTAGACTTAGGTGATCCCACTGCGCACGCGGCCTATGCTCGATTTTTTTCGGAAGGTTTGGCAGGTGTGCCTCAAAATCTGAATGTGGCAATCGAACATCTACAAAAGGGTATTGAAGCCGGTCACGTTGACTCTATGTATGGTATGGGTCAACTACTATCAACACACTTCGGAGGAGAACGGGAGGCTGAAGCTTTAGAATATTGGTCTATCCCAGCTGCCAATGGACACGTCTTTGCATCTTGGTATACGGCAGAATACTTCACGAAACTGTCACGACCAAACGTACGGGTTATTGGAGCAGGTACTACGGAAGTAAGTTTATTGCTCTGTGAACTGGCACTTCCTTTATACAAAACTGTTGCTCTGGCCGGGGAGTGGTCTAATTTACTATACGCGGCTCATGAAGATTTTGAAAAGAAACGTTACGACGCCGCTGCGATCAAGTACATGCTTCTCTCTGACTTAGGGTACAATGTGGCACACGTCAACTTGGGGCGACTCTTGCAAAGTCAAAAAATTTCCTTGTTCCCTTCAAAAGAGATCCTCGCTATCCATGAAAGAAGAACTTGGGAACGTGCCGCGAACCATTCCATGCCTGTCGGGAACTTACAACTCGCTCATCATTTATACTACGGAACTGGAGGACTCAAGCCAGGCAACAAGAGTCGGGCGGCCCAACACTACCACAAAGCAATGCCCAGCAACACGGAAGCAGCGTTTAATCTAGCCTACCTGTACGAGTGGGGAGAAGGCGTGCAACAAGATATTCAAAAAGCATATGATTTATATACTATAACTTCCAATGCTTCGTATGAATCGTGGTTGCCATCAAAATTAGCTTTAGCCCGTCTGAATTTATTCTGGATTGTAAATTCTACAACAGGATTTAATTTCTACAATTTAAATTACAGTGATTATTCCAGTTATTTGATTGATTTTGGTGAAATTGTACATAATTGCGTTAGTGTCTTTGGTAGCATATTTTATAGCTACGAGTTCTGGCTTTGTTGTTCAATAGTGATATTATTCAGTTTGCGGCGATAATTCATCCTAATAATCGATAGGTTGCCAATTAAGTTAGCTGCAATTTATATATTCCACATTGTTTTTCATCTGCTTGCTCATGTTTACCATGACAATGTTTTCACTTGTAATTCATTCATCAATCAACTTTTGAAATAGATACTAGTCAATGTTATTATTAACTATTTCTATATTCTATACCTATCATACATTATAATTAATTTTCTATATAATAATTATATAACTATTCAAATTTTCAAACTACTTCCATCTTATTTTAGAACAGAAAAATAATTTCCTTTATGATTGAATTGAAAATTTAGCATACAAAAAATAGCGGAGTCACCGTTAAATAGGCCAAGTCTGAATAGAATAGAATACAGTAGAAGTACGGGATTGGAGCGGTGAGTTGTGGGTGTAATCCCAGCTTCCAGTAACACTTCTAGTCAAAATCGGCGAGTTGGCCGGGCGGTTGGGAAAAACAAGATTGGAGCAGTGAGTTATGCGTTCGAAACCGCAGCAAGCTGTAAGAATTCTACGATGTCATGAATCAGCGACAGGCCCCTTGTGAATCAAGTCACGAAAAGTACAAGAATCGGCAATTAACAGGCCATGGCCGGACCTATTTCTTCGGTGCCGGTACTCTCTAACGACTGGGCTCCCAATGAACTCGTATTAAAGTTATCCAACATCAAACGCCAAGTTTTGCACAGACCGCATAATTTTTAATAATATTTTCGTTTGGGCATTATATAATTTGTGACGTATAATAACTTAATAAGTGTCAAGTGTGCTCATTGGCGTTGATGTTCACTGCGCGATTGTATGCAGGATAATAGTGGGCAGAAATGCTTCATAAGTTAATACATTCAGCAAGAAATGCGTTATGAAAGGAAAAGTCTTTAATATCATCAAGACTTCATTATTTGATACCGTTCATTTCTGAATGCATTCGACATTCATATTTTACTCATTCTAACTGTTGTTAATTCTAATTGTTAAATTCATGTCGCATTTGAAGGTTCAGAGGCTCCATTTTGTTACCAGAGATTTGTGATGGCCTTAGATTCATGACCTTTTAGATTATCATGAGGTTGATAAGTTATCAGACCATATCATCATTCTGCGCTTGATGTAGCGTGTAGATAAGATATTGAAATTTGTTTATGAGCCATTTGTCCGCCTTACTACCAAAATAAAAAAAATTAAGCATTCACAAATGATGAAGACCCAAGCATTCATTCACTTCAATATCGAATTTATTGTTATTAATAGAATTCTTTAAAAAAACAAACGCTTATTTGCCGTTTCTGGAAAGTTGTAGCTCTAATGAGCTAATTTATTATACCACCGAGTTAGGGAAGTGTGTGGGCTGACAAATGCGTTGGATGTGCATGTGTTGATCAATACAGGTGTTTAGCTTGAGTCACACAGCAGCGTCACACCTGTGCTGTCTCTCTCGCGACGCACGTGCGATGCGCGGCTGACCAGGCAAAAACTGCAATACACTCACACGTGTTATGAGGTCATGTCAGGAGCGAACTTGCCCTTAGGATTTATTGTTAATTTACTGCTGCGCTGTGTTATTTTAGACATTATTATTGATCACACTGCGTGTAAAACAATGTACTACCAGTGCTGTTTACATGCTCCTATTAAGACCTACCTTAGCTAGTACTTGATTTACGAAATTTAGGCTAAAAATTATATAATTTATTGAATATCATGCTATTTCATGCAAAATATCTCATTAGGTGAATTGTAAAAAATATATTGATTGAAACTATTGTCTATTTGTCGTACGTGAATAAATCGTGTTCCGTTCACATTATCGGGAATAAGATTTAGTTAACCATTAATCTAGCTATCAATAATCATATTAATAAAATTGTACACTGAATGAGTGATTTGTTTGAATTGTGGTGACATTTGAGCCTTTTTTTCTGGACAAATATATTGTAATTTTTTTCTTTTTTTTGTTATCCACATGTACCGCTTGTGCACTTATCAAGCATATCCTCAAATTGTTTTCTTCTTTCCTGTTTTTCGCACTAAAGCTTTTAGACGATGACTAATTGAAATCTCGTGTTCTCCGAATAGCTGAGATCAACCATGCCTGAGACGTTCACGAATTGGTCCATAAAATATGCTCGTCCCTCAATTCTTCTGAGTCTGGAACACGTTGTACAGAATTCACTCTCAGATCATCAAGATTCCTCAAGTCACTCAGTCTCAAGAGAGGTCCTTTATTCAATGCGAGACTTTTCCTGAGTTGAAGTGAGTTTGTTAGTTTAATAACTTCAATGTTAACAAAGTCGCGAAGTGGCGACAGTATCATCACCAAGGGCATACGAGCCTCGCTGCTTGCACTTATGCTCAGTCTTCGAATTGTTGTTTCTCACACTTCACAGTTAACTATAATATATCCCTCGAAGTAGATCATAAGAGCAGCATTGCATGTCGCGCGTGATATAAAAAGTTCATTCGGGCGGTTTCCGGAAACCCGAACCATTTTTCGTTTTCTTACTGTGACTTCAATGAAAGTCGAAGTGAACTCAGTCGTGGAGGCCTCGTAGATTTTGGGTGAAAGAAATTCATGAGTGCTAAACATGAATTTTGTGGTTCGTGTTTTATCTCTATAAATGAGTTTATGCTGTTCCTCGATTGCATTTGATCAAATGTTCTTAACTGCGCTAGTTTTTTTTTTTTCATCTCTACGAAGCTCAAATAAAATAACTTTCTAATGCTAGTTTTCATTTACCTTTTTTCGGGAAGAGGGCTTTTTTTTTTTTTGAGGCAATGAAACGCTAGCCCCCAACATTTACCTTTACTACAACCGAGCAAAAACTTTTTCCATAAAATCATTTACAGCCGTCAGTCGGTAAAACTTTCTTTTATCAACAATTTAATATCAGCACGAAACTTATGCGACTATGATCTTGATTTTAAATCTGTATAACTATGAAAACATTTCACCATCAAAAACAACGAAGAAAGAAGCAATGAAGTTAGTACTCTGTAAAAATATGAACCAAATCTCCATATATATGGTGGACAACAGAAAGCTCAACAATCACCAGCCTCTTTTGAAAATAAGAAAGTGATTATAATGGCCAATTAAATATTACTCTAGCTGGAGATTGATCCGTATTGTAAAAATCTTCTTTAATGATGCTAGAATGAATCGTTGATGATTCGTTTTACTTATACTGTCCGATCATAATTTATTTGGCCAAAACGCCAATTTTAATTGAGTTTAAAGGAACTAAGGTACAGGAGCTTCAAAAAAACTAATTTTGTTTGATTTTCGATGGCTGACTCGAGACGAAGAAGCCACGACAAAGAGCAACCAGCTTCTTGAAGGCCTTGTAAGCGGCGTAGAGCAGCAACAGCACCACGACCTCCACGTCCAGGTACAGCAGCTGTGCCCACGACAAGTCACGCTCTGGCGACCGCAGGTGCACTGCTCCGTGGTGTCTATCGGGCGAGAACATCTTTTAATTCAGGTATAGATAATCTATTAATTCACATCTAAAACATCTTTTAATTCAGGTCTAGACAACCTATTAATTCAAGTCTAGAACATATTTTAGTTCAGGCCTGGATTATTTTCTAATTAAGGTCTAAAACGCCATTTAATTCAGGTCCACAATATCTCTTAATTAAGATGTAAAATATTTTCTAATTGCAAAAAAATCTTTTAATTTAATAAAGATCACCGTGGTGCAAGTAGGGCAACATGGGGCAGCGCGCCTCCCCCTTTTTACAAAATAAATTTTTGATGAAGTTTTAATTGATACGAGATGATTATTTGTTTTTTTTAAAGGTACAACTAATGAGGAATGTATAATGTTATTTAGGCGCCTATAGAGTTATTCAATTTTTAATGAAACACTATTTTGTAAAAAGTGTCAAAACGGGCCCATTGCCCCACCCCTGGGGCAATGGGCTTGGGGCAAGGCGCCCAACCTTGGTCCCTTTACCACAATTGCATATTTTTCGTTTAAAAATGATAAAACAACACTTTACAGTTAAAAATAATAAAAATGTAATAAAAATATGACATTCATTCATTTACTAACAACTCAAAAAAATCATATCCTTAACTTGAAAAAATGTGCTCTTGGCTAAAAAAATCTATCACTGACATGAAGAAAAATATTTCATTGACATAAAAATATATAACCTTGACTTGAAAAATATATCCTTGCGATAAGAAATTCGCCCTTGACATGAAAAAATGAATCCTTGACTAGAAAAAATATATTTAGTTGATCAGAACAAAACTTCGTTCTAGTTTCGTCCATAATCCAGATATTATGTGCAGGGAATTCGTACCTAATCGTCATTTCAGTTAGCACCATAAAAACTCATCAACTTTTGGCTCATTGGTATTGACTGAAATCAACTTTTGGCAAGGCAAGAGTTAATAACTCGATATAGGGGTCATAAATACGCATAACTAGAAACTAAACCTGCTGCCTTGAGGCGGCAAATCAAAAAATCATGCAATATGAAGTGTAATTTGTAATTCAAAAAGCTAGTCATAGTTTTGAAAAGGTCATTGAGACAAATCTAATGATATGGGCTAAAACAGTTATTCACAAATAACTTAATAACGCAAACACTTAGCAAAACGTAAATCCGTACACTTCATCCCAGTGAAACTGTCGACCGGCAGTAGAGAACACGGACCAATATCTGTCATACTTAGCGAGAAACCCGCCATGGGCCCATGACCCGCAGTGGGCTCGCTGCCCCGTGTTACCCTATATCTTTTTATTCAGATCTTATTTTATTTAGATGCAGTTACGATGTCATGTGTAATTCAGATCTATAGGACGGGAAAATTTCACTTTCACAATACGTGGATTTTAGTTCTAGGAAACTTGTATTTCAGCTCTTTGGTAAATGTAATTCAGCTCTAAAATACTTTAAATCCGAATAAAATCTAAAAAAATTAATTTATATTTGAAATTTGCGATTGGGCGATTTCATTTCAATTTTCCCCCCATCTTCCCAATGACATTTTTTTTAATATAATCCAAAATGTTTTGGTTGACGATCGCTCAATGAGATACTAATGTGTGTCAGCTTATTTACTATTCGATATAGTGCGGTGACAGGGAAAAATTTTTTAAATCAAGCAGAGATTTGAATTTCCGATATTTGAGCATGTATGGTTACTCTTATTAAGAAAGTATATAGGTCGTATGAAAACAGGGTTAATTTTTCAACAATTATAATTAATATTACCTAGTTAATGGAGAGATTTGTATTACTTAAATTACCAAATGAATTTTATTGTTATACTCTCACCTTATGACGTATTCCGTCCAGAATACCGCCGTGTCCACGGGACTCATCGGTTGGTCTTTGAAAATCGTTGAAACTTGAGAGGCACGATCGCGGTATCTGTGCAAGAAAATAAAAAAGGTTTTTCGGCAAGGATGCGTGACTCTTATACTCTGTCAATGATATTTGAACAAATTATCGGAATTAATTAGGAAAATTTAGTCCACAATTAGGTCCCCCAGCCGATCATATGTAGAAGTGAGCCATCAAATAAATGGAATGACGCTGCTAACAACTGTCTTGGTAACTGTCGATACCACTACATGCAAGTCTTTACATATGTTGTGCCATTATATCTCATTGCAAATATTTGCATACTAATCCTAAGTACTGATATGATCAACGCTTCTCCGATATTCTTGTTTTACTATTCGTTCTACATTTTCCCTCAAGCCTTGCGGACGGGAATTCTTTTTTTTTTATCGCTGCTTCGTTCAATTCCTTCAGAAGCTGACCCACCTAAAAAACATTTCTTACGCTTCATAAAAACTCACTTTGAGTTGTTCATGACTTCATACACAGCTGCAAGGATGGCTTCTTCGGTAACAGATGACCACTCAAGTCTAACGGCAACGCCCAAGTTTTCAAGAGCCACAGCGTTCTTAATCTGATCGCCGAAGAGGGGCAGGCAAACTATTCCCGTGCCGTGGTAGACCGCCTCCTGAGAACCCAACCACCCGCAGTGGTAGATGAAAACCTTCACATTTGGATGAGCTGTGCGTGAAGTAGAAAAATGTTAAGATACACTCAGTGAACTTTGAGCCTTCCAAGCCTAAAATTTTAATTGCTATAAACAGTGGCGGAAATAATGCAATCACGTTTAGATGTTGAATTTAGGTAACTATTTGGTTTTCCGACACATTAACCACAAGAAAGCATTTGTATCACAAAATAAGAATAGATTTAGATTGGCACGCTGCCTCACCAAGAACATCTTGTTGAGGAAGCCAGCTTTTCATCAATACATTTCGAAGCGGCTTAGGCGGTTCTTGTTCGAATTTCCAAATTACTTTGAAAGGAAGTTTTTCGAAGGCAGAAAAGAAGGCCTGCTTCGCAGCTTCCGGCATGATGCTACTGTTGAGCATGGATCCCAAGCTCATGTACACAACAGGTGAGCTTCCCGATAGAAATTCGTCGATGTCCTGCGTGGAATAACCTTCATTTGTAGCGGCAAAAAATCTCAGTGTCTATCTTGGGTTTCGAATGATATGAAAAATCTCTCGCTGACCTTATATAATTCGTTTTGCTTGAAAGAAAAAATGATGAAAAATTATATCACTGCAAACAAACGCAAGGCTCAGCGTGACAAACTGGAAAAAATGTTCTCACCTCTGGGAGAGGATTTCCAGGTCTGAGATGCATGCCTCCCACTTGGATTTGGTTTGGCACCACAGGGTATGGGAACTCGAGGCTGAAGTGGGAGTTCATCAGAGCTAAGCTTTGGTTGCGGATGATGTCAGAGAAAGGGGGCAAATGCGGGAACTGCTTCTGAAGCTAAAAGAAGCAAAAACAAGTTAAACCCTATGATTGTAATCAGAATGATTACCCAAACGTTGCTTATTCGTGCAAACTTCTTATTAAAAATAAGAATTAATTTCATGTTCGTCCCTACATTCCTAGGAGATGGCAAGGACATCCATGTGCTAAGTTCGCATAAACAATGCCAATTGATCTCTGAGAAAATATCAAACTATGTCTGTCGTTTGTACATGCTGGGTGTTTTTATTTGAATCAAATTTACGAAATGCAAACTTGCCTCTTCCTCCACTGGATCAATGGTCGAAGAGCCCCACAGGCGGGGAAGCAGGAGGCTAATGAAGAGACTCTTGACGCGGCTGCCGATGGAGAAGGGACGGGTATAGTCTTCGATCATGTTGCCCACGTACGCAGGGTTCTGGAGGTTGCCCAAATGGGCGCTCTGGATGGGGTCCATCGGCGCTGGATTGATCGTGATGTAAGTTCGCTCGTGCACGAAAGGAAGTCCAGCCTTAGTGATTGAAAAATCATTTGTAATTAGAAATGAATAAAGATATTCAATTACTTAGAGATTAAAATTTGTGAAGCAGTACGAAGAAAAGTTATGTCTTCGCGTTTTGTCATTTAGATATTAGCAGGATAGAAAATACATATGAGAACAAAATACATATGAAAAATTAAATATCGAGGTTTCGTTTCGTTTACTCGATTCTCATTATTACTCACTCACCTCACCAATGATGTGGTCCAATATTATGAGGTCAAACTCATCCCTTTTTTCGTACAGCGCCTTGATAGGTGGATCGTTGTAGAAATCTTGCGCCATCAGACGACAAATGCTAGCGAATACATCGAAAATCTTCATCGGCTCAAGTCTCAGGGCAAATAAGTCAATGTTATCGGGATTTGCATGAGTAACACCATGCCTGATTTGAACGATGTTTGGATGTTCTCCTTCCAAAGGCTTCAGCGCATTCAAAACTGTGACCTGCAAGTGATTATTGTAAACATGAAATTTTGATGTAATATTAAAACACATAAGAAAGGTGCACAATATGTATACTGTATAATGAATTCGCTCCGTGACCAGAAGGTTCGCCCAAAATCTTCATTATAAATCGATTAAGACGTAAAATGAATTTATGGGATACTTTTTTTTACAAACCAAATCGTTTAGACCTGCGCGAATTTGGAGCGCGTTGACCTGCTCGGACCTGTTGGCCGGCGCATTGCAAATTCATTCATTCAGGTAGAAGAAGAATCAAATAAAAATATTCGTTTTCCAATGGAGCTTAACCATTCAGTAAACAAGGCATTTAATGAAACGTCATAGTAGAAAAAATATATTCAATGAATAATAAAAAACAAACATACCTACATATACGTATATAAAAAAATATAACTCAGTACTCACAGCAGTGAGTGACAGAGAGCGCATTTTCTCGTCGACGAAAACTTTAGGTCACGGACGGACGGAGAGACGGACGGTCAGACAGACAGACGGACATGGCGAGCACAATAGTGCATTTTTTCCATGAAAGAGAAGATGCGCTAAAAAGGAGCAAAAGTCCAACGATGATTCGGCTCCATCCACTCGGACTTTCGCCTCCATTATCCTCTCCACTCATCACAACTCAACTCTTGACATCCTCCTACGCTCCTCCTCTAGTCTCTACAGCCATAGTTGCTCGCTCAAACAATGCTATCCACTCCTCACTTATTCTCTCAGCTCTCACTCTATTACTTATACTCCCAACCACCTCATTCGTAGGATGTCTCTCTCATATGCCCCACATTCCATCATCAATTGCAACACAGTTTCCTTTTCATTTCTATCAGTCACACATAAAGAATTTGTCGTCCCTACCATCACTCATCACCTTTACATAGGCCCATTCACACACAGCGCTCCTGCTCACACATTTCAGCGAGTCTACTTACATCATACATTATGATACATACATAAAATGTACATATTAAAATGGGAAAACTGCTGTTCTGTAGTAAGATCTGTCACTTTTTATAGCACGTGATCTTGTGTAAATATATAAATATATATTTATATTTTTAAATATATATAAATTTAAACAAAATATTTAATGTTTTTAATTGATCGATAGTCGTATTTAATTACAGCATCGAAAAGTCTTCACAAATTATGAGTCCCACCTTATGTCCTCTTTCGGCAAGCGCCCTGACGAGTGGCATGAAGAACACTCTGTGGCTTCCAGGCGAAGTTGGCATGATCAGAAGAATATTGTACGGTCTTTCAGGGGGAGCTAATGCTGCCTCACTGAAGATTATGCCTAAACTAAATATTACTAATTGTTTGAGCAACATAACAAATAGAATTTAGAGGTATTGATTACGGTAAAATTTCTGTGATGAGGAAAAAAGGGAACGCGAATGGGTAAGTTTAGGACGTCAATCTACATTGAATAGTTGCGTGCAGAAAGCTTGGATGAAGTTCGATACCATACTCAATATTATTCTTGTTGGCTTGACCTTGGATGCTAAAAACAATGAGGAAGATAGCGATAAGCTTGCAGCTGATATGAGTCGCATGGAGAGTTATGTGTTGATTTGTCCAGTACATGCGACGTATGTTTTCACGTTTTATTGTTTGTCATCTGCATTAATAAATCAAAATTACCCTTACTTTGCATGGCATAATAAATGATAATTAACATAACTGTAATTTGATTAGAATAATGAGTACCATAGCATGAGTCAATTTTTATTAAAATCAACTTTGTAAACTTATGTAGAGTTGGGTAAATTGATCATTTAGATGATTAAATATCGTTTTAAATGATCAAAGCACAGCTTAATGAAACGAATTGATTGAAAATTAAATGAACAAATAGATAGTTGTAAAAATTGATTATGAAACGAAGCAATATCAACTGTAAAACTTTTTACCAGAATTATTGTTACATCACACAGTATTGACGAACGCCCACTTAGTTTTTTAGATTTTGCGTACTTCTAGTACAGTATATTCACATCGCATTTTTGTCCTTACTAATTTGAGACAAGCCTAACAGAACTCGTGAATAAGTTTTTTGAACAAATGGGCGCTTATTAACCGGACTAGTACGCAGAAGAATAAACAGGTTTCGTTGAGCCCAAGTCCAGTTCTAGCTGAAGCCTAAAACGAGCACGTCTAGTCTCTAGAGTTAGATTGTTGGCAACTTGGCAAGATATTATTTATAGTGCAACTTAATTTGTAACAATGCTTTGCTGTAGTGATAACTATATTAAATCTTATTCTAGCTTACATTACAAGTTACAACTAACGGACTAACCTACAGCGATAGCGCCGCTCGATGTACTGATTGCATGTTTAGCCGGTAAGCGTTCAATCCTCGAGAAATTTGCCTAGTCATTGCAGAAGCCCAGAAGGTTGAGAAACCCTCGCATTTTCGTAACTAATTCATTAGGATCATTACTTCTGTTGTTATTATACAGAATGGAAGTATATCAAGAAGCTATGCGAAACCTCGAATTTCGAATTATTTTATAGAGATAGATTTTCTGGCCTCTGGCGTGGCCTCGTGGGACATTCTGTGCATGAACTATCCTAAAAAATTAACAAGAATTTGACCTTGAACGCCACAATGCTTTTCGCAATCATGATTGGTACCTAGCCTGTCCTTGGTAGAACTTAGAAGGCTTTTGAAGTACCTATTCTGCGTATCGGGAAGGTAGGCGGTAGCCATTAGCCAACAATGAAAATTGAAAAAGTGGTGTAATAAGTTCTTTCATGTTATTGCGCTTGAAGTAAGGCTAGTAAGCAAAGGACAGATTTTGAATATGCCTATATATCCTGTCCATTTTTTTTTCTATGCACACAAAAATCTGGTATCCATTTTCAGACTTTCAGTTGCGGTTGTGCAGCCTATGGCTCCTTTTACTCTTAGTGCTTAAGTGCTACAAGCTACATTATCTACATATTAATGATTAATCTTCCTATGTACCAGACTACCAGAGGACCAGAGCCTTGCTGCCTTTTCAATTTTCATATTGTAGTTGATTAGAATCTAGAATTCAGATTTTAGATATTGGTTTAGGTTAGGCAGAGATGCAGAGTTACTCAGTTAGTGTCAATTTCATTTGAAGGCAGTTGTACACTTGTACCTAGAATTTTTAGGTATTTTAAGATGAAAATTTGCCAAGTGGGGCAAACCTATGCTTTACTAAGTTTACTTGTTTGTTGTACCTAAATTTGTAATGTGCTTCTTCTGTAATTTTTTGTTAACTATTATTAATTATTTAGCTGAATCTTCAATATTTCCTTTCAGGTTCTTTCAATTTTATTTGAGAAAACATCCATTTTATACTAGCTACAAACATGGCAGGAAAAATTGTTGTATATGGTGGAAAGGGTGCTCTTGGCAGTGTTGTGGTGAAACACTTCAAGGAACTCAATTATGTAAGTGGCATTTGAATGTGTATATCCTTTCAAGATATGATTCATCAATTCATGTTTCACATATGTTGGAGTATGTCATTGTCATATAGCTTTAAATTTCACCTGAGCTGTCTGCTAATCTCAGGCAAAATTCTGACTTGATTCATTGACTGCCATCAATGACACTTATAGTCATATTCATAGTGGCACCGTTAAGACTGTTATACCCTAATTATAATTATAGACTTTCTTAATTCTATCAGGACTTGAGAAGTAGACTAGCTAAAAAATGTATCACCTAAGTGCTATGACATTGGCATTTGGCAAGGTTATTGGCATTTATGGTAGCAAGAAAGTTCACATTTTGTTCATGTATTAGGACATTGTTATGAAAGCATAGTGACACTGGACACAACTACACAAGTGCTGATGTGAGCGTGAAAACTGGCCTTGAAAATATCTTCTTTCTAAGTGGCAACAGGAGTTTACCTACCATTTTTGAAGATGCAAGATTCCACTTTGATGCATTATATCTTACTTATATAATTGTTAACCAAAATGCACAAAGAACCCAAGAGTATTGAAAAGATACCTATAACATTTTAGCTGCAAGGATTCAGTAATGTGTGGAAATTTTCCCATCTGGTGTGAAAACTTTAATTTTTTTATATCTGAGGTTACCGGGCCAGGCAGGCCTCCCCTGCTGCTGCTGCCACTTAGGCTAGTTAGGCACAATGATGGCACTATGGCCATCTGAGAAAAATTGGAACTTGAGTGTTATATGGTACATCATGATAATTTTATTCAATCCATTAACATTGAGAAGTTCTATACATAACTTGAAGTTGAAGATGTTAACGCTCTAACAAAATAACATGGCTTTCATGCTCCAAATTTGAGATTTCTGAGAAAATTTTGAATTTTGTGACTCAACCATGTGTTTATTAACCATCATTAACCTGCTGACTCATTTAGTATAAATTTTTACTGCTTCAGAATTGTTAGAAAGTTGTGGCTTGGAAAGTATACAATTTCTACACATTCCTTAGCAGAGTCTGAGAGATTGAAGGCTGGTGCCTTTTTCCTAATACTACAGCAAAACTATTTGGTTTTATTGCTTGTCTATCCTTAATTTTGTTATTTCTTGGGTGATAAATTTTTATTTGTATCACTATAATAATTAATTTTTCAGCTTGTTTGCTATTGATGGTTTGGTGAGACTCTGCTGGTATGATTAATTTCTCTGTTTTACTTTCACACTACCAGACAAGTGATGTTATATCAACATTGAATGAAATGTTTGATTGAATCAACATTGATTCACCATTGTTTCAATGTCCTTTGCCTGATAGGATGTGTCCTGTTTGAGAACTAAATGCATGTTAATGATTTACCATTGTTTCAATGTCCTTTGCCTGATAGGATGTGTCCTGTTTGAGAACTAAATGCATGTTAACATTTTTTTTTACTTGCAAGAAGTAAAAGTCTTGACTTAAATATATACACTCTTCTCCAGTGGGTTGGCAGCATTGATTTAGTATTAAATATACCCGTATACACTCTTTTCCAGTGGGTGGGCAGCATTGATTTAGTGAACGTTGATGATGCCAACATCAGCATCGCTGTTAACAAGAATGAAGATTGTGATACTCAAGCCAGTGCTGTTATGAAGCAGCTCTCTGAAGCCCTGGCTGATGGTTCTAAACTGGATGCTTTCATCAATGTGGCTGGTGGATGGGCTGGTGGCAATGCTGCTTCTGATGGTAATTTTTATTTTACAGCCGTGTGGTAAAACTGATTTTATTATTTATTTTGTCTGCATTCAGTTTAACTTCATTGGAAAAAACTGTATAAGACAGCAGATCTTAGTTCATATGAATTAATTTATCACTTTTTACACAGTTTTTCTGATTAATCATTTACCAGTGAAAAATTGTCACCTAATTTTTTTATGTATTTTCACTGTGTAAACAATATTTTCATCTAAAATTATATAAATGATCAAGGATCAATTATTATTATTAGTATTATTTATTGTTATTATTAATGATCATATTTAGGTACATTTAGGAAAAGTTAAAGTCTCAGTACCAACAATTGATTCAGTTGAGTGGTTTCCTTTATATTTTGGTTTACCTCCTGCAACTGTATATTTATTCATGCACCTGCCTTATATTAAGCTCTTTCCCAGGCCTGATCAGCAGTAGCGTACTGATGTGGCAGCAGTCAGTCTGGTCTTCAGTCATCACTGCTCAGGCTGCTGCTAAGTTCCTGAAGCCTGGAGGTCTGGTTGTGCTGCCTGGTGCTCATCCCGCTCTTGCTGGCACTCCTGGTAATTGAGCCACTAATGCTCGAGTTGTATCTGGCCATTGCTAGCAATGTAATTAAATGCATTTTTGTCACAATGCTTATAGGCCCTTGTGGATCTTGTGAAAATGCACTGTAAGAATGAAGAGGGCAGCGTGTGTTCTTATTACTTATACACTGTCCACAAAGATCACGGCATGATTTTAATTTGTGTCCTTTAAGCAATTTGAAAGTCTCCATGCATCACTTGTAATTACTGAATGTTACAAATCTCCATCCTGAATCCATTGATCAACAGGGGAAAATTTTTGTTTCGGTTTTGTGACCTTTATTAGAATAAGAACAATCTCATTACCTATTTGTGCATTTGTATGAATCTAACTGTAATTACCTGGTACACAAAAAGACATAATCACTTAATAATGATTTTCATTGAATGTATTCATTGTATAACATTAGATACACTAGTATTTGCGTGTATCACACGCAAATCGAATTCCCCAGTGGGCTGTTTCTTGGCATAATAATCACATTGTCTCAGACATTGTTATACCTAGTATGATATCATACTTGAACGTATATCATACCAACATATTACACCAGTTTTGTAACTGATTCCAAGACCTAGCAGGCTATCATGAACCAGCTTGACCAGCAGCTCTTTTCGGTTATATTAAATAAATAACAGCCGAATACAGTAAGGTGGCCGATTCAACTCTAAGGCTCTGGGTTTTAAGTATGGAATTAATAGACTAGCATTTGGCAGTTGAGTTTTATATTGGTGTGATTAATTCTCAAAGCAATGTGAGTAAGATATATAAATGACATGCTATCTTCAGTTGTTCCTAATACTTAAATTCTTTCTATGCTCAAATTAAAAAAATGTTTTTTCTCTTGCTCAAATTAAAATTAAATCAAATCAAAAATTAAAATTCCAAGTTGCATGTCCTCGTATCTCATTCGTAATCTTACGCATTCATTTCCAAGGTATGATTGGATATGGCATGGCTAAAGCTGCAGTGCACCAGCTCACGCAGTCGCTGGCAGGGCCAGGATCAGGTCTGCCTGATAACGCTACAGCGCTCGCCATCCTGCCTGTCACGCTCAACACGCCCATGAATAGGAAGTGGATGAGCAAGGCTGACTTCAGCACCTGGACTCCTCTCGACTTTGTTGCTAAGTGATTAGATCTTTCTCAGTTTGATTAAGTTCATGCAAATTTTAGAGTATCTTATTTTTTGTTGTGTGCATGTTCGTTGTGTTCATGTATATTTTTAATTAGGTATCAATCTTTTGAGCACGGTTGATTCAGGCGATAGTTGATTAGATGAAGAAAAATAAAATCAATCCTATTGTCGAGTACAAATGAAACTTGTTAGTTATCATTTACTATTCAAAATTGTTCGCTTTTGCTGTGAGACAATTGCAGCTCAACTCTTGTTTTACTGTGTTATTATGCGTTGATGGTTTGTACACTAGAAAGAAAGAATTTACAAAGATATCAGCGATATTTTAAAATACCGCATTTATGTGGCTCTTAATGCGCTTGTATCTACACAGAACTTTCGAGGCGTGGGTGAAGAACGAACAGCGCCCAGCCTCTGGCAGTCTGGTGCAACTCATCACAAAAGACAACGTCACGCAACTCAAGATCGAATGAAAAACTGTTGCATGATCAGATGCTTTTCATCATCGCTTTTTCCGCTCGGCAAATTTTTTAGTTCAATTGTCAATGAGTTACGCAATAAAACGCTCATTCTATGACTGGCTTTAGGCCCCAGTTTGATTACAGATATAAATTTTATATTAAATGCAATATGACAGTTGCTTCTTTAGTGCGGCACCAAACGCAAATCATAATTTAGACGTTTCATTTGTTCTGATACATACAAGAAACTTTGCATCACAAAGTTGCGATGCTTTTTATGTTCAGTATTACTTTGCTCAATGTGTTAAATTGGTTTTTACGTTGTATAAATTGCTATTAGTTTCACGTGTGTGACCTAAGTGCCATAATGTTCACTTTCAAGTACGAGTGTAGGTTTATACTTGTGTACGTACTCTTATTATTACTCATGTGTAGTAATTCAATTTACCGTTTCTTTATAGTTTTATCTTATATGCTCTCTAGCGTTCAAATAACTTTTTGTGAGACATATATTTGTTTTAAATATCAAATCGGAACAGAGTCTCATCGATACTTCTTATTTGTTATCTTGCTATGGACTTACTCAGCGCCATGTCTTGAAACACGTTAGTTATAAGGTTGGTTATAGTGAACATTAAGCCTTCACGATTAATATCTACGCTAGGAACTGGACTCGTACTAGATGAAGGGCATAAACATGAAATTACGGTATATCCTATATGATTAATGTAATACTCTCACATTTAATTAGGCATTTTATTGTTTTTCAACAGTTGAGCAGTTTCAGTTTATTAATGTTTATGATTCATTAATCGTAATCAAGCTAACTGTAAACGCATGTGGCATTATGTTTAAATATTAAATCGTTTATTCATTATAGCTACTGATACGCGAATTAAAGGTAATTTTTTATTAGGAAACCGAATTTTCAAAGTTCTAGAAAAATTTATAGCATGGTTGTGATGTTGTGCCAATACATTCCTTGCTTGGTCTCTGCATGGAAAACATATTTTCTTGACCCATATAATGAAAAAAACTGATTAACTTTCCTTAGTATGCCTTTGGTTAGTGCAAACTATTGCACATTACTTCATAAATTAAAACCAGTCTCCAACACAACTGAAGCTTACCCGGCGAGGCACATTCGGAGAGCTGTGGTGGTGCAGTGGTGAGAGACTCTGCATCTCGCACCCAGCTCCCGGGTTCGAGTCCCACTGAGTAGAAGTTATTCCGGGAAGCTCAGCCATTCATTCAACTCTGGTTGATAAATGAGTACCTGGCTTGTCCGGGGTGTTGTGTAATGCAAAAAATGGTTTTGGCGGGTCACCGAGCCGGTGATGGTTGTAGAACTACCAGTGGCACCAAGTGCCCGGAAAAACTGACCTATCACCCCCCTACCCTCCCTAGTCGCCACTACCAGGATGGGCAATTACAACAATAGGCACATTCGGACGAAAAGTAAGACGAGGCGTTCATCTATAACTGCGTAAATGCACGAGGCATGTCGTCACGACTTCAATTACAATACGACGCGTTTTTTTCCCCGAGTGGACAATGAGGGTGAATTTGTCCTTATTACGACCTGAGTAACCAATTTCGTTGAGATAAATTAATTTGAAGAAAAAATTTCCTCTTTTGCATGACGAAAACAACTGCAAAGAAATGATGTTTACGCTAATCATTACTCTTTGAGATAACATAATCATTGGTCAGAATAAGGAGAACTAGAAACCATCGAGAATATAACCCACGTTTTATAAAGATACTAAGATTAAATTTTGCATAAATTAAATTAGCATGTCGTGCATGATCATTCTTCCGACAAATTCAACGCTCAGACAAACTTTCGGGACAGAAAGAAAAAGTTAGAATTTTTGACGAATTGCCGTCAAGTGAATCAGTTTTCAATACGAGCGCGAATTGCACAAGATGCTGTATCACATTCGATTACCGCAGTAATAAGGAATTACTGCGGAATTGACAGATTTCGAATTAAATTGGTTTTGCCTACGACGAAATCCAAGAAGTGCGACGCGAACGAGTGAAGTCTGTTAATTTAAGCGGTCAGCAGCAGCCTGCTGCCAAACTTGAGCTCCTATGCAAATGTGAGCGAACCAACGCGTGCACAACAAAGCATATACGAGGCGCTGATGTTCAAAATCAGCGCCCGTGTCTCCTTACCGCACTTTGCTAAGCCTCATCAAGATATTGTAGTTAAAAGTGATAAGTAATGAGCAGTCTCAACAACGACTTAGCGACATGAAAGACTCTAATAATGGAAAGTTCATTTTTTATTAAATTGTACTTGAAAGTATTATTAAAATTGTACTTGAACGTATTATTAAAATTGTACTTGAACGTATTATTAAAATTGTACTTAAAAGAATTATTAAAATGGTAAAGAATTATCAAAATGGTAGGAGACGGAAAATGATAATTGTACGAAGTCATTTACATGTTTTACTAATCACAATTCAACAGATAGGCATGATACTGTAAATAGATGCACGACAAGCAAAACATCAATTACCAAAAATCCCCCCAAAAAAGATATCAAATACTGTCAATCTTCCCTGTCTAAAGCAACAAGAGTCATATAAATGTATCTTTCAATTCAACAATAACAAGTATTCTTCCGTTAACATGAAGTAATTAATTGGACATTAATTATTATAGACATAAAAGAAGCAGGTCATTTTTTGAACTAAGATTTACCAATGAAATCAATGTTTACATAGGCATGTTCATCGAGATCGTAATGGGTGCTGTAAGGCCATTTAGTTAGAGTTTCACTTTTAATGCCATCACGCTGCACTAAATTTTGATTCATTAAAACCGAACTAGGACTAGGATGGAATACAGCATTATGAAAGCTTTTTAGGACATTGCTATTCTCATTTCTAGAATCTACGTAATGACTTGATTCCTGATCTATAGAGTTCATGTTCTCTGAGTTTTTACTTTCGCATCTTGTAATAATTTGTTGATATTTTTGAATGTGATCGGCCTTTTCATCACTTAAGTGTCGGTCTTTCACATCAGTGTGAGGAGGCAAACTGAGTCCGTCCTGTAGCCCTGTTCTGCGACTGTAGCTGAGCCGAGTCCCGACCTCATATGTGGGAAGGTTGACGTTGACGTAGTGGTGTGAAGGGAAGGTTCTCTTCATACCAAGTCCGGAAGAAACGGACGACGGAATATGAGATATTGATGCTGCATTCAAGTGAGAGTTTGAGGAACTATCGGGAATTGGAATGCAATTGCTCACGTCGCCTTCTGCCAGGTACGTCTTAGTCTTATCCATATTGCTGATGAAATTTGGAGAAACATTGTGAGGTAATGGTGGCACAATAGACTGCTGGCTCATTGTCGGAATTTTTTCAGAGTAGAAACTACTAGTCACTTTCTGTTGGGCTTCAATTATAGATTGGTTTTGCGATACATTAGAGGTATTTCGAGGTATATCCTCCAGTATCAAATTGATTGCTGGAGATACAGACAGCATAGCGGCAGTATGCTTGTTAGGTAGAATCTTCGGAACGTTGGAGTTGAATTTTGAGGCTTCTGTCTTGTATAAATTTTGAATGAGTGAAGGACGCTGCGGTACTCGAACAGCGGCACCTGCAGACTGCTCCCAATCATCTTTGTACACCTGCTCAAAGCACATACATGGAAAACCTTCGTATTTTCCAGCACTCAAATCATTCGAAAACATTACCTGATTTTGTAGCCAAACAAAAGAAGGTAATGAGACTGGTCTGAGTAAATTTATGTTTTATAAATGCAAATAGAAGTATTTATACTGATTATCAACATATATCTTAAAAACAAGTTGGCCTCAATCTGTGTAATTGCAGCAAAATCTTTTTTCTGTAAAATATAACGAGTTACACAAAACACAAATTAGAATTTTTACTGAAAATGAGCACAATTTATTTTTTAATGAATATTTTCCAAAAACTTGCACTGAGATAAAGTGAGCACTTCATAAAAAATAGAAATGACAAGATAAAATAGAAACATTTTCTTTAACAAGTAAAATTCTCAGTGGGACCAGATTTTCCAGTGTATCGACCATTTACTACGCAGTAAAAATTAAAATCGATTGCATTTATTGATTTCCGCAATAAATGTGTGAATAGTAAGCCGTAATTCTCACCTGTATAGTGAGGTGAGCTACGCAATGTTGTAAACATTCCTTCAGTTGCCTCACGACTGTCGCAGGGTCAGCATCGCGCTGTAGCCGCACCAGCACGCTGCACACCAGCGCCTCGGTGTGTGAACTGCACAACGTTACAGAGATGCAGTTATCATTTCCAAACTTACGATAAAAAATATAACTCAGTACTCACTGCAGTGAGCGACAGAGAGCGCATTTTCTCGTTGACGAAAACGTGAAGTCACAGACGGACAGACAGACGGACATGGCTAGCATAATAGCGCCTTCTTTCATAAATGAGAAAATGCGCTAGAAATGAACACAAAAATTTCAGAGGGATCATAAATTGGCATGCCGAGAGTCGAGCATCCACACCAAATACCGGTACTCAAGCTTCAGCTATAAAAGAATTCTAACCCACCTGGCAGTGAAGAACATGTGACGTGGTCTAATGAAACGAACGGGCTAACCTCTTCTCGTTGTGGGGTCTTAGTGCAGGAAGGGATATCACCCGCTGCCAAAGTGAGGTCTGAAACAGTGGGGGACTTGCCTCACGCCATGGGGTTTGAAAGAGTGAGGGACTTACCTCCCGCCATGGGGTCTGAAACAGTGGGGGACTTACCTCCCACCATGGGGTCTGAAACAGTGGGGGACTTACCTCCCGCCATGGGGTCTGAAACAGTGGGGACTTACCTCCCGCCATGGGGTCTGAAACAGTGGGGGACTTACCTCCCACCATGGGGTCTGAAACAGTGGGGACTTACCTCCCGCCATGGGGTCTGAAACAGTGGGCGACTTACCTCCCGCCATGGGGTCTGAAACAGTGGGGACTTACCTCCCGCCATGGGGTTTGAAAGAGTGAGGGACTTACCTCCCGCCATGGGGTCTGAAACAGTGGGGGACTTACCTCCCGCCATGGGGTCTGAAACAGTGGGGGGTGAGGGACCAGGCGTTGGTATGTCGCAGCTCCAGGACCCCGTCGATGGTGGAGGCTCTGTGCAGCGCCCTCTGTAAAACGCTGTTGCTCGGCACTGACACAGCCTGTGCAGGGATTATATATTACTGCCATAGATATAGATAATAGTCAAGTTTATGCATTTATTTATTAAAAAATTGAAGCATTGTATAAGCAATTGAGGTTATCATATGATGCTCTGTAACGATTATAACAAGTGATCATCTATTGATAATGTATGTATTAACAAATAAACGTTCTTTAAAATGATTAAAGATGAAGCAAAATGGAAGAAAATTATTTATAAATGAGATATCCACCTGCATTAGAACACGTGTTGTGAGCAGGAAAGGTTGCCAGAGGTATGATGCAGCCAGTCCTAGGATGCACATAGCAGTCACTGAGTCAAGTAAAAGTACAAATGTACTTGTGCTGATCTCACCAAACAAGCTGTGGAAGATCAGACTGATCAGAGACAATCTTATACTTTGAAGAAATTAACCCAGTCCTGAGTCAAATAAACAATTCAACTTTCTCTCACAACATTTCTCAGAGCAACAAATAATTGATGTAGCAAGACAATTTCTCATTTAATGATTTTGAGAGGAGCTCAGAAGCTTTTCTAAAATTTTGATGATGTGAATAAATTAGGGAATTTTTATATTGACACAAAAATACCAATTACATTAATTGTACCTGGCTATGAAGGAGAGGGTAACACTGTGAGAAACAAGCATCAGCCAACTAGTAAACACTAGCAGGAGAACAGGACAGAGTTGATCTTTAAGAAACTTGTAAGCATGGGAGCCCAGAATCGATCTGAAAAAAAAAAATTAGTATAGTCAACCAGAGTGGGATAGGCCAGCTTCAAATCACTTAGATCAGAATATGGGTGACAAATATTATATTTCAGGTAACTTGGGTTTTTGGAAAAGCTTTGACCAGGATTTTGGTGAATTTAGCCAATAATAAACAGTCTGAAAATTAAGTCATGGGCAGTTTCCAAAGTCACCCTAGTTGAAAGTCTTTGAAATAATAGTCCTAGTAATATATTATCAGAGTAGATTTGCTCATGTAACAAAATATATCTCACTAATATTTAATGGAAGAATGAGGCAAATATGCATATAGAAATCCACAAAAATTTCAATTCAGTATCAAAGAGTTACAAACAGAAATAAATTTATAAACACAATCACTTAACAAATTTAAAAATAATGATACTACCTAGGTCTCCAGGCTTTTGGCAAATGTTTCTTGGACATTATTGAAAAAGAAGTGAGAAAAGGATGAGAAGCTGCAGTTGAAGCAGCTCTTATGACGCAGTCAATAGGAGACACAGGCATAGTGCCAGAGATGACAGCCGTCAGCACCAACACCTCCAAGCCAAGCAGCAGGGCATTACCAGCAGAACTGCCAACAAATGATACTGAATATTTATGATGGAGAAACTCCTAGGATCATAAGAAATGATTATACAACTAATGAATTGAATAAAATATTCAATTGATTAGATTAGATTTTTAGTATCATATAAACATGAATACAATAATTCAAATTACCAACTCAAGCAGATTTAAAATAATTGAACCAACATTAACATTGATT
This sequence comes from Hyalella azteca, assembly GCF_000764305.2. Classification (NCBI taxonomy): domain Eukaryota; kingdom Metazoa; phylum Arthropoda; class Malacostraca; order Amphipoda; family Hyalellidae; genus Hyalella; species Hyalella azteca. Next base: position 185,744 of record NW_025942634.1, read on the forward strand.
ACATGTGCCACATAAAAACATGGAAAACAATGCCTCATAAAAACATGGGAAAACATGCCACATAAAAACATGGTATTTTGGACTCTCCCATGAATCAATTCACAGCAATTATTTAATGAGGTTTAATCAAGTTGTAACTTGCTTTACCATCAAATTCTACTGAAAAAAGCATAAAATCAAATAACTCAATACTAACCTGCAAGATCTAAGAACATCACCACTCTTAATAAGAAGAAACACTAGGATAACCCTCAGAGTGCAGCAGGTAACCAGAGCCATCAACACTAGACTGCTGAACACAACCATCACCTAGGAATTAGGCACAATACATGTATGAATCAAGATATTAGCATAGGTTGGCAAATTTTGTTACTTCAAGCAGGTTTCATTGAAGACCAGAGATTTTGTTTTGTTTGTTTGTTTTATTTATAATTAGCTTGTTTTATTGACACACAAATTCTCTAGTCTTCCATGAAACACAAGTTTGATTTTTACACAAATAGCATTATCAACATTAAAAAAATTTGAAAAATATTTAATTGCATTAGAAGGTATTTGAATGTTTTGGATAGATAGACAATGCTTGATTGCTAGTCTTCATTTGATACTGTTCCACATAAGAATGGAATACTCACTCTTACTCTGATGAGTCCATAGCTATAATTGCTGCTAGGAGTAAATGAGTCAGACCACAGCCCAATCAGATGACTCACAATGCGAAGTAGGTTGAATAAACAGAGGTTGTTGAATGACAATAAGGCTGGGGAAAAAATGAAAACATGTTTAGGAATATGGCTTATAAATTAATTTAATTACTTGTGAATCCATTTCAATCCATTTTTATACAATACTTCCTAACCGTTGTAATTAGTAACTCATTTTAGTGGGGAAGAGTGGTTCAATTATTATGCTTGAAAATATCTGCAAAGCGTGGATTGAGATTCTTTTAACTATAGCCATGATATTGTAAAACTTTTTCAAGTGTTTTCACAGATCTTATCAATCCATTTTGCATCTTCACTGGAAGCCACTGTGCAGAGAGTGGATGAATATTGCAAGATCTTTGGTGACGCTTCAGTAGCCAAATTTTCGCCTTCAGAAGATCTTGCCGACACATTTAGATTGAAATTCTTGCATTTAATATATTTTTCAGTCTTCGACCAACTATTTAGAAAAAAAGTAAGGTTTCCGGTGCGTTGGATGGAATACGATGCAGCGACGGCGACGCATCTTTAAAATGGCCGGCGACGCTTTGGGCTTAAAAATCCATATATTGGCAACGCTGCATCCACCCTCTGCATAGTGGACTGGAAGAAAGGTGTCATTTGATGAGGTTCAAAACAAATTGAACAGTTTTCAATCTATCTTAACTTATGTAAGAAATAATTTCAGCCATCAAAAAATAATTGCACAATGCTTGGAAATTATTTTTGTGCAAAAATTATAAAAAATATCAGTTATATTACTTATTAGGGTAAACGCGGTATATTCCGACATCGTAGGTAATTCCGTCACTTCTCTAGTTTTTCCTTTATATTAAGCTTTGTTTTAGTTCCATGCGTTCATTGATGGTTGAAATGGTGACGTCATACATTTGCGTGTCGAAATACTGCAAAAACACTAGGTCTTGGCCATCTAGCAGGAAAATATTGAGATCCAAAGAGAGACAATGCATGCCACGTGGTGAGATCATCGAAAAATGTGTCAAATTTGACAGTTGACATGGCTCTACCAAATAGTAAACAACTGTTTTTATAGGAAGAATATTATGGTTTGAGACTTTTAAATACGTCTGTGAATATATTAGGAATCCTTTAAGTATACTTGAATTTGCTGATTTCAAGTTGTAAATAAATTAATAGATGATCAAGTTGAGATGGTGGATTTCGACACATGAAAACTAATTCCGACACAACTTGAATTGGACACACACAGATTGTTCAAAGCTTTGTACAAAAATTGAAATTTGCTTAATTAAAAGCCTAATAGCTGTTAATTAAAACGTAATTAAGTAGTTCAATATTCGTTAGTGTTCTAATTCAAAGCCGTGTTGTATCCCAATACAGCTCACACAGCAAACGGAATTCAAACATGTGGATGTCGGCAATACATATCAGTTAAATTTGAAGCGCTGACGCAATACGACTCACCACGTGTCGGATGTTGCCACACAAAGTGACGGAATATAGGGATTTGGTAGGTTTCCATTCTAAAGGCTTTTTAATAAATATGGCAACATTTTGTGACGTTTCATCGTTGCTGACGCGTAGTGAAGTGTTTTGAGAGTCATGTGAAGGCAACAGAACTTACGTAATGCATACGGTTTTTTTTATAGTTTTTCATTTCTCGATGTGCCCTTAAAGTGTCGGAATATACCGCGTTTACCCTAATGATGTCAGACTTGTCAGTATAGCTAAATAGGCAATTAGGCATAGGATCTGTCACTCTCTGGTGTCTCAAATTAGGTAACACACAGTCTGTAAAAAAAATTTATTGAGGTTTTATACTTTGAAGACATGTTATTTAGAGAGAAAACTATTGAGAATATATAACATACATTTTAATTATTCGAAAAAACTGCTCCGTCAAATACAAAAAGGTCCAAGATCAATTTATTTTTTATACACTCACCAAGGCATGTTGAATGTTCTGATATGAAACTCTGATAGGCAGACAGAAAAAATGAAACCAGAAGAAGTATCGAATGAAACCAGTTCTTTAAAAGCAATTGGACTAGGTCATTCCAAAAAGATGTCATTATTACGAGTTTTGCCTTTTCTTTTAGTACAATTTTTTCGACATTTCATCGGACCACAGTGCTGCAGTATTTACGTCAAAAAAAATCGGACACAGCAGGTTTCCGTTCGGAAGGAAAGCAGGATTTCGTTGGTGAATGCATTCGTTACAATTTTCAGCAATTCTTGATACGAATTTAGTGCGCAAAGGAACTTTCAATGAGTGTCGTGATTTAAATGTTCAATATCAAATTGTTCACGCTCTACGAAATTGCAAAGCGTCGTTGCGAACATCGGAAAATACTGCAGTAGATAATGAGTGCAAACCGTCATCTGTATCATAACATAACATAACATAATGATGTCGGCGCTGAAATGTAGGCCTGATGTGGCCTGTCGCCGATTCTTTATTGGTGATGTTCTGGATTAAAAATGAGTCTCGTACATACTCCAAGAACAGGGATGCTGGGTGATTCTCATCTCTTGGAGAAGATTCATCTGCCCAGTCTATTTCTGTATGGTTAAAGTCACCAACGATCAACGTATGCGACCTGCTGAATGACATGCTTGGTAAAAGGCTGTTTAGTACTTTTATTGTTATCAGAGGAGCTGTTAGGTGATCTGTAAATGACCCCTATGAGAAGGCTATCTTTGCCTTTTAGAGTAAGTTCACACCACACTGATTCTCTAGCTGATTGATGCTCTGCAGATAACTTAACTTGTTGGGCCCCATAAGAGGTTCTAACCCACAGAGCTACACCTCTACTGCACTGCTCTTCATTCAAGTTATGAAAACAATCAAAACCTGGCAGCTGAAATTCAACAGGTACAATTTCCCCCCCGTGATTTTTACGAAGTGTTTCTGTAAAACAAATAATGTCTATACACTCGTTTGCGATCACGGTTAACAGTTCACTTTTTTTGTTCAAAACGGAATCCGAGTTCGTGTAAAAACATTTTAAAACTTTTTGTGCACTTTCACTTTGATGTATGCGGTTACTCCCTACATTATTTACAGGCCTTAATCTACGGACATCATTCCTACTAATTACTTGTCCTCCATCTCCTCTGACTGTCCTTGAGCAGCCGGTGTTGTCTTGGCAGCTTGGAAGTGATTCTTTTATCACTTCCCATATCATGGGCGATTATCTGCAACATTTGCTAAAATGACAGATTTTTAAAGAACACGTTTTCAACCTATCAATTTTTCTGCCATGGATATATGTTAGGCGTACTAAATTGAGGTCTCGGACAAATTTACGGCCGGACCCGCGGCCAGAAAGGTTTCCTTAGTGTTTTTATGGGTTTCTCTAGTTTTTTTGTGTTTTTAATGGAACGTGTTCCTAACCTGCGAGGTTTTCGTTAATTGACTAGTTTTTATCTATTTTTGTAGTCCGGCGGCCGCGAGACCGGCCGCGGGTCCGGCCGTAAATTTGTCCGAGACGTACTAAATTGTTATAATCTTTTGAATTTGGCATTTAAGTTGGAAAACGTGTTCGATGTGCCTTCCGCTTGTGTTTTGCATTGCATTGAAGTCTAGTGGATAAATTAATCTCAAGCTCATTCGATCATTACAAATTTCATACAAATGGCTTTTTTATTGTATTCAAATATCACCAAAAGTCCGTAGTAATCTGTACATTTGGCAAATGAAATAAAATATCATAATGGGCTACCGATAGTTTTGGTCATGGTTGAATTGTTTTGGTTACCCTTTTACGCAGCACGTACCCAGAACACACGTACATCTGAGCCCCGTTTGAACGATGCTAAAAAGCTGTTTATGCCTGGTAATACAAATCAGATGTATGCTGTTTACTTGCATGCTTGTTTGGCATAAATAACCATGATAATTGTTAGCGCCGTAATTCTTCGAAATTTTTGTCAATAGTCATCGTAAGATGATGAATTGTAAGATGATCAATATAAATACAGAAAATATAACTCAGCACTCACTGCAGTGAGTGACAGACACATTTGTCACTCACTGCAGTGAGTGACAGACACACATGCACAGTGACAGGCGCATTTTCTCGTTGACGAAAACGTGAAGTCACGGACGGACAGACAGACGGACGGACGAGCACAATAGCGCCTTTTTTCGTAAATAAGAAAAATGCGCTAATAATCAATAGAAATAAGGTGCAGCCACGTGCATAAACATTCCCCTGCTTACAGCAACAGACAACTTGTCCCAGGTCCAACGCCCCTACCAAAGCTGTGTTTGGCGATATAACGGACAGCTTAACGTTATTTATCTTCAAGTGTCCGTAAAGTAAAAAAACAAAATTTTGTACGATGCACATGAAACTGAAAAATTCTACATCGTATATTTATTTTCTAGATAAATTTTGAGATTTTTAAACACATTAATCCTGTTCACAACCAAACTTGAGCCATGCAAGACACGAAATAAATAGTCGCAGCAGTATAAAACTTTTAAAAATATGTTTTTTCAATCTTTATTGGCCATGAATCATGTATCATCACATCAATCATGAAGAGATGAACTAAAATGTATGATGTCAAGCATTCACTTAATTTGTTTAACTAACTTGATACTGGAAGTAAGAACTATTGAAATTTCTCTTGAATGCCAAAAAACGGTTATTACTTATTAGTTATATAAAACGGCAAGATTTCTTTCGCCGCTGTTTAACTTATCTATGTAATGTGTCCTGGATGTACTGATTGTTGCGCGAAGGAACAGTAAGCTTATTGTTATTATTAGTTTATTGGAAGCAATTCATGAACATTTTTAGGGACTAAACCAACTGAGCGCAATACAACAACCTTCACATAAACTCCTCATTGCCAAGTTTCTTTTACTTGTAAAGGAATTGACCGCATCTCGTAAGCACGAAAGAAAAATTTCCATGCTATAACTAAGAAATTTTTTAAACTCTAATATGCTGCAGTGACTTGAGTATACTATTATACACTAGTATATATGGGATAATTTAGACTGTCTGAAAGATAATAGGTACGCACTCTGTCAGTTTGTACCGGTCTGCGGGTCCGGCACAAAATAGTTACATAAAATCCTGACGCATTAGGAAGGATAAGGTGCAAACAATGTCAAAAACCCTGCAAAATTAGCAAAATTCCGCAGCTAGAGATATTACAAGAATATGAATACTACTCACTCATTTCCAAGAAATTCCACTCAAAGTTATATATTATTTAAGGTTAAAACATCAGAAACCTGTGGTGAAAACATATAAAATAAGACACAGGCAATGTTTACCGTTGTGGGTTCTATCTCTACAAATTAACATACAACATTAATAATTATAAACAATAATTGATCGAAAACATACAACCGTTGAACGTCAGTTTAGTAATGTAACGTAAATATTATGAGAAAAATTCTTTTCAAATTAATGGTAATTTACTCCAATTAACTTAATGTTCTATTCAGTAATGGTAAAAATTGCTCATGTATTATAATGAGCAGCGGAATTAATATGAAATAAATCCGGAAATGGAAGAATATTCAGATTAATTTGGATGTTCTTCCTAGTAGCGAAAATATGTCAAATCTTACAGAAAAAAATAAATGTTCAGGATCATGAATTTTCATAAATGCTGTTACTTGTCTTCTCTAACTCAGCGTTATAATAAGCCGCTCCATCTGCCGGACGGACCCAAGATCCGGGAACCTCTTTCGCGTTCCGTGTTTTGGGCGCCTCCTCGGCAGCTTGTTCTTGCCCAATGGCGGTGCTAGGGCACTGAATGTCTCGGACGTACAGGCTGTTGATGCTCTCACGTCTGCCGTCAGGGAGTATCCCGTACAAGGAGTTGACGCTCGTACGGTGGGTTATGGCCAGCGTGGGAGGGACGGTGGCTTCAGCTGAAACATTTAAATAATAATAATAGCGATTTCAGCGTTTATTAGGCCGTATGCCTGTCGCCGATTCTTAACATCGCAGAACATTCACAGCATTTTGAGGTCTCGAACTCTCAACTCACTGCTACAATTCTGCTGTGCTTAACCGCCCGGCCTCCTTGCCGATTCTGACCAGAAACTGGGGCACAGAGCTGGGATCGAACCCGCGCCTCTCTAGTGCGTCAATCTTGGTACTCTGAACTTTAACCACTGGGCCATCCTGCCCAGTGGTTAAATTTGGAATGATTTAAGCCGGGATATAATGATCAAGGCGGAACTTGAAAACTTCGACTATTGAAGGTACAGGCAAGCTTATACTATAGCACTTACTTTCGCGCTATTGAGCAAGAGTTTTGGTGCTATCACTAAATTCGTTACGCGAGTATATACGGGTTCCATTTTAATTTTTCTTCATCCTTCTAATTGGTATAGCAACGAATAGTTGTACGTATTTTGAACTCACATTCTTATCATTCCCTGCCGATCATCAGGCAGAATAAAGAAAATAAATTATCTGCCCTACTTGAGGTCAGATTTTATACTCACGTTTCTTCTTCCTCGCGAGCACAGCAAGAACGACGATGGCGACGAGCGGTACCAGCAGCAGCAGCCACAAGAACTGCAGGGAATGCGATGATGAGGCCTGCGTGTCCGTTCGAGTCACGTCGGTGCCTTCCGTCATGTTGGGACCTGTAAACTGATTGTGTTAGTTACTGTCGAATGTTTGTTGCAATCACGGTTGTAGGGAAAGTTTATTTGCCTTAGTTTTCATGTATGTGTTCTTAATCAAGTATTAAAAATCATCCATTTATATTTCTCTAGACTATAAGAATATGACACATGAGTGACTGATTAATTGGCGAAGCAAAACATTGCTAGTCTAATGTGAAACTGTAAATGATCTTCCTATTCTATTATCACGGCTGTTCGGGCATGGTCTGTATTAATAATGACTCCTGTAATTTCGGAAAATGTAAAATAGGCAAATATTTGTACTTATTTACGAGGGTCTGGGAAAAATTTGCCATATTGCTCGCAGATATATAGCTCGGTATGAAAATAGAGTTCCAACATGATTTTATTACATAAATAATTACTTCAAAATACTGCAAGCAAGTAAAAACTTGACATTTTTACTTACAGGTAATGATAAGTTAATCTCTTTTCAATCAATTTCAATTGAAAAATAATTTATAGAAATCGGCGAGTCTCCATATGCGCGAATTTGACGAGTACAGTTTTACTGACATATGTGTGTATGTGAATAAAATGAACTTGAGCTTTCTCAATTCACCCATTAAGACGAGTCATTCGAGTAAGCTAGGTTGCAATTATAAAAGTGTTATTTTCGAAAGTGGTACCGGTATTGAAAATAATATTTTGCATTTTCAGAATTAACTAAATGATGAACTGCGACTAGTTGGAAGATTTATGAAAGCACAATTATGGGTTGTATATGGAGCTTCGACAAAATAAACGAATTATTTATTGGAAGGAAAATAAGAGGAAAAGCCTCCAAGGACGGTAGTAAGAAAGGTAAGAAATCTGATGGATTTTTCATTAAAATTCTGAATTGATCTAAAGATGAGAAGAAAATAAGATATGAAAAAGATTTGAATAAGTAATAACAGCTATTCACAATATATAAACTATAAATGATCTATGCGACATAGTTCCGTCTTAGACGCCGACTAAACAGTCACAGAACAGGGCAGACATTCCAGGTTCTGGCAGTTGCAACCAGGAACGCTTTGTAGCCGACAGTGAACATAAGTGTAGATGGTAATGGCACGAAGAGCTGGTAGATGGTATAATGAGGTCCATTATTGACGACGAGCTCAGTCGCCTTTTCAAAGGTAAATCTAATGCGCGATGCAAACCTTTCGCGAGCTAAGGAGGTGTCAGATTATGAAGGCAACGGAACGCCAGAACAGCGACTTTAAACTGCCTGCGCTGCTGCATGCGCAGCCAGTGAAGATCTCGTAAAATCATGCGACGCTACGAATTCATCGCACTGCGCTAAAGCAAACGGTGGTGACTTTGGCAATGTGATTGTTCATAGAATGTTCTGAGTCCAGCTTATTGCCGAGGTTACGGACCGAAGACCAGAGGTGGGCAGTAGCGCGCTACATGTAGCGGCCGCTACATTTTCAGTAGCGGTAGCGACGCTACATTTAAGGCAATGTACATATTTACGTAACGATACGTGGTTTTGCCGCTACAGCGCTACTGCTACATTTGCAGATAAAGCCTTTACATTTTACTTAATAGTATTAAATATTACTTAAAAACCAGCACGATACATACATAATATAAATTACAGAATAAAACTGTACAAAAGATTCCGGTGTAATGTTGTCAACCTCAGCCTGTTACTAGTTTCAACATGTTAGTTGTTACTTGTTAAGTTGTTACCAGTTACCACTTATAGGTATTTTTTCATGTTTCAGTTTGCTTACAGTTATTTTTATGTTCCACCTTTCCTACATGGATGTCTACTTTAATCTACCAATTTAAAAAATAATCCACATATATATACAAATAAAAGACTGATTTTTATATGTATATGTGGATAAATTTTTATATTGGTAGATTCAAGTACACATCCACGTAGGGAAGGTAAAACATAAAAATAACTGTAACTTTCATTTACTGTATCTAACCCGTACTAGTTCGGTTAGGTTAATTGCAATAAAGTTGCATTGATATGTTTTGAGAATGTTTTATTATCATTAAATGTTTATGAGTAAATCCCAATAGCAGAACAATAAATATTTAGAGATTTCCAATAATTTTGGTCATTGTAGCGGCTAATGTAGCGGCGCTACATTTTACTGTAGCGGTAGCGGTAGCGCTCGCTACAATCTAGTGGGTGTAGCGGTAGCGGTAGCGCCCGCTACATTAAGAGCATGTAGCGGTAGCGGTACGCCGCTACATTTCAAAGTAGCGCTGCCCAGCTCTGCTGATGACGCAGGCGTGACGAACTTATTGCCCACGCCATCAGGGTTGGTCTCAAGCTGATGCTGGCGTCGAGCCGTCGAAACCAAAATAAAGTCGGTATTCGATGCATTCAGTTGGAGACGGTAGGAATGCATCTCAGACGTCTCCAGTCTGAGACGGCGTCCATGCAGACAGTTATCCGGTCTTGTAACGCTGCATCGTGTCCAGGCGCACACTAACCATAAATTTGGATGTCGTTAGCGCAATTAAGCGGACTCACACCGTGTGAATCAATTATGTGCATCACGTCGATAGTACATAACAGAAAGAGGATCGACCTCGGTGCGGCACCAGACCAGATGACCAACGATGGCGTAGAAGAAAAGTACCCTCAGAAATTCATATTTATAGGACTGATGAGGGGCTCGCCAAATGGTCGAAATTGCATACGTAGGACTGTTTCTCAATTGCATTTTTACGAGTAGGCCGCTTTGCTCCTGATGCGTCAAGCTCATTTTTCGTGTCTTATCGTGCAAACTTCCATTTAAAATACCGCACACATTGGTGTGCAAATAAATGTTTGAAATTCAATTTCGTTTGCGCTATTAATCAGCCCTGGAGAGAGGTATATTACTTGTTCCAGAAGAAATCCTATACAGAAGAAATCACATCCGACAAAATTGGTGGACTTAACTGAGTGAACAGCCCATTCAACATGACATTAAATTGATTAATCACTTTATTTGCATTCTATTAGCGAAGTACTTTTTTTCGTTTTACTCGATAAATATTTTTTACGCGCAAATTTTTGATACAGTACGAAGGTATTTAGCAACTTCTTACTGGCTGTCGGTGAGAAATTTGAATTTTTACATTTCAATCTGACAGAAATACGCATTTTTCGCTCAAATTAGGCTTAAAGACAAAAACATATTTTTGAATTCATGAACTAGAAGCATTATTCGTTAAAATCGAATATTGAATATTGCAGATGACGATATGAAAAGCTAATAATTTTGTTATCGCACCTGATCGAGAGGTTTGCTTAGTACCATTTGCCTGCTCGGTTGTTGGCTGGGCTGGAGTCGATGTCGTCTCGCCGCTGCCACAGTCCCGGAGCTCCGGGCCAGCGTGCCACTGAACATCACCGCTCAGGGTGATGTTTATCTCATGTACATCGTATTGATACCACCACCTCCATTCGCGTTTTCTAGCACCTTCGCTGCTATTGACTCGTAGGATGTGCGTGTAACTCCCCTCATATTCAACTTTTACTGAGATTCTCCTCCATTCGTTGTTTGAAGTAATGTTGAGATCTGCCGATGAAATTTCGAATTTTCTATCGAAAGTTGACCACCATCGATAGAAAATCGTGACGATACTGATATTGAATGGAAGTGCGGTTGCTTTAAAATTAAAACCACATTCTGTAATTTTGTGGCACTCAATGGTTTTAGAAGCGTTAAAAGTATTTTCCGGAGGAAAACAAGACGTTTGTCGTTTCCTTCTTTTGGGGCGACGAAAATGTTTTCCAGAAGAATCATGAGGTGGCCAAGTGAACGCTCTGCTGGCCGGTGCAAGTGGGCCTTGTGATTTACGTTCATGCTCGAGATTTTCATTCTCTGTACCTGTAGGACTTTTATTTTCAGTCCGAACATGAAGCTCATTTTCCATATGAGCGAATGAGTTAGACGTTTCAAATGAATTCAATTTAGTTATTGTTTGTATTGCCGTCGAGCGAAGTTTGTGGATGATAGGTTCCGAATGTTGCACATCAAACGAACCCGTCGAAGAGGTGTATTGCTGGCCGTTTTTTTCAGCACCCATTGAGGCAATGGAGGTATCAATAACTTTATGTTCATGCATAAACACATCGCTAAAATCCTGCGACGGCGAGCTTGCTTTCACAAGCACTGCAGAACAAACAACGCTGCTTAGTAGGTAGATGAAGATGTTTAATATCCTGTACGAAATCATACTAAATCTGAAATGAAGATGTTTCTACTTCAATAAATATAGAAACTCATAACTTGTTTGTACTTAATTAATTCACTGACTCGCAACCCCAGGCTAAATTTTCTCAGGGGAAAGGTTCTCTTTAGTTCACTAACAATTGTCACAATCCGATAATAATTGACGATTTGATAGCAAGTTAATCGCAAAATGCACAAGGTACTCATATTTATAGGCGTTTCGACAGCTATTCTTATGAGCTCTAAATGCAACCATAACAAAATGATTAACCTGCAACAAATTAGCATCTGAAGATATTTTCTTTTGCAACATGTAACCTTCGGAATCTCACAGCTAACATAGATTTCGTTGACCGAATGACTGTGATTAAAAAAATTGCTGCGAAGGAAGAAGTTTTCAGTCTTATCTTTCCTCAAAAATATTCTTAGGCACACTTCACAACCGTACAGTAAATCAGAATTAGAACCCTATACAATTCCCGGATTCAATTTCATGAATTTTCAGCGAATGAAGCAAGGAGTGGCATTGACCAGCGCAAAGATCTCAAGCAGACAAGCATCAGAAGTTCGGAGCGCCTCACGGATGTCTCATCCTGCAATTCAGATAACACGACATCCGCTCGCACGATATCTCCAAGGCTTGGACGCTGCCAAACGTAAAAAGATGTGTAGCGCTCCACTTCACAAATCCGGCTGAGTATTTTCAAGGTATATGAAGTTTTGGATGCTGTATCTATTTATTTCATGAACAAGTAATTTCATGTCATCTGTTGAAAAAGGCAGTTTTTCGTTCATATCTCCGGTGCATGTTTCATGATCATGTTCCCCCTCAGGGGGGACTTCTGACGGGTGTCTGTGCTCGTCAGAAGTCCTATGGGATTTCGCGTTCCTAGGGGGATTGTTCCTGAGCGCCCCACCGCTGAGCTCGCGGTGTCTGACTGTAGGTCTCAGTTGTGGGGTTAAGTTATTATGTAGGTAGGATTCCTTACATAGATTCTAAAATGCGCAAATCGGAAGTCCCGGAGGTGGAAGCTAACACTCTAAAGTCACTGTTAGAGTGTTCACACTGCTCGGCGTGTGCGCGCACAGCCGAATGAGGTGGGCGCGATAGCAACTGTCCGGTTCTACAACTCCTGCCCTTATGCTCAGAGACCCTGGAATAAAGATTACGTGACGTCATCCCGACGTACGCAGATGCACATCGTGCACAACAATATTGATAAACCAGGGACGATCGCATATGAACAGGGAGCATATCTTTATATCTAAAGAGAGAACCGATTGTGAAATTGTATACCAGCACAATATGGAGATTGACATTTGGGAAGTATCTATTGAACAAGACTTTTAATTCTCTTGACATAGCTTCGGACGCAGGGCCGAAGTATGGAAAAGAACAATAAATAACTTTCCTACTATCGCGCTCAGGAGCAACCTCACTGTATCGCTTCGACATGAATTTCTTGATTTGGGTAAACACCAAACTTGCCGGAAATCCATTAAGCGAGAAAATATTATTGCGTAAAAATTCAAATTTAGCGTGCATAGCATGGTATGTGGAACAAATGCGAAAACCTCTGTGTAATAATGTTTGAAGCCCATTTAACTTGAATCGGAATGAACAAAAACTAAAGAAACTGGTACTTAGGCCGGTGAATGTCGGTTTTCGGAACACAGAAGTCAGAAAACGGCCATTAGATTTGGTAATATTGCAATCGAGGAAGGACAAACTATTGTTAGATTCAAGCTCCATAGTAAATTTGATAGAATTATGTTGCGAGTTTACGTAATCAAAGAATGGTTTGACATGAGAAGGATGTTTGAAAATTAAAAAAGTGTCATCGACGTATCTGTTATAAAATATCGGCTTAAAATCGGGAGGACAATTGGCCAGCCAAGAAACCTCGTGAAAGCACATAAAAATATTTGCGAATGTCGGGCCAAGCGGAAATCCCATGCCTAAACCGTCAATCTGTCTATAAAACTTGCCAGCAAATATGAAAAACGAGTTAAGAACTGATAATTCTAAAAGATGTACATGAATCACATGAATCACATGATGTACATGAATCTAAGGCGTAAAAATGTGATAAAATTATTTAAAAAATTTTAGAAGTGTAGCAGTTACATTTAGCGTTCAATTTATACTGAAAGCAGCTTTCAAGAAGTTTTCACACACAATAGCATTCAATACAATATTGAAGAAAAGAACAAGAAACAATATAGCAAAAGCTTCCAAATGAATGCCCATAAGCTAAAAAAAGCTTTGCAGGCTATAAAGGTGGTCATTTAACCCCATTCAAATCATAATATGATAATTATAAGAACGACGGAAAGTTTCCAGAATAAATACATCCATTACAAGAACCTCAAGAAAACTGATAATAGCATGTCACTAAAAGCATGCATATCTAAGGCAAAAGCAGCATCACACTTGAAAATATGATGTAATTGAAAACCGCATGTCAAATTATTATAATCTTTCGTGATAATCGAAGTCAAATTAATATAATGTAGAAATAAATTCAGGGAATTTAGTCTTTAAAAGGAATTTAGAACAAAGTATTTTGAAATCATCGGGCAATTCATTAAAATATTTTACATAATTAAAAACTGTGCCGTTTTTTCAATTCTAACCAAACCGGATGTAAGTTAAAGTTAAAGCGTAAGTTAAAGCGTAATATGTTTTTTATCTGCGAAAGCAGATAAAAAAAGTAATACTCCAAATTCGAGACTATTTTTAGTTTGTGAGCAGATCCGTCTTCTTGAAAATAAGGATTTATTGAAAGTTAAGATGAAAATTATACAAATAGTTACCATGAGTCATAAGATACCAACCTGAAGGAGATACCAACCAGATAACGATAAATAGAGTGATGTGCAGATAACGATAAATAGAATGATGTGCAGAAAACGACAAATAGATTGATGTGCAGATAACGATAAATAGATTGGTGAGCAGATAACGATAAATAGATTGATGTGCAGATAACGATAAACAGATGGTGAGTAGATAACGATAGAGATTGATGTGCAGATAACGATAAATAGAATGATGTGCAGAAAACGACAAATAGATTGATGTGCAGATAACGATAAATAGATTTGTGAGCAGATAACGATAAATAGAGTGATGTGCAGATAACGATAAATAGATTGGTGTGAAGATTAAGATAAATAGATTGGTGAGCGGATAACGATAAATAGATGGGCGTGCAGATAAAGATAAATAGATGGGCGTGCAGATAACGATAAATAGATTGGTGTGCAGATAACGATAAATAGATTGGTGTGAAGATTAAGATAAATAGATTGGTGAGCGGATAACGATAAATAGATGGGCGTGCAGATAAAGATAAATAGATGGGCGTGCAGATAACGATAAATAGATTGGTGTGCAGATAACGATAAATAGATTGGTGTGCAGATAACGATAAATAAATTGATGTGCAGATAACCATAAATAGATTGGATTGCAGATAACGATAAATAGATTGGTGCGCAGATAACGATAAAATAATAAATAAACCATGTAATGAATTTATTTCTTTTTAAGCAAATAAGAACGATAAAATTAAAATAGTCAATAGTCAAAATAAATTTTTAACTTTGACTATAAAAATCGTTCTTGTGCCAACTGCAAATTTCTTCTCCCAACTTCAGATCACAAACCAGAATTTATTTTCATAATTGAAGAATGATATGAACCTCGTCCATCTCAACTGATCGAAAAATGTACAAATATTAAACGAATCGCAAAGCAACACCGCTTAACCCTGATGTTGAAATAATAGATGGAAGCCGTATGTACATGAGGTCACACGTTTGAATTAATAACGTTTTCTTGTTGTTGATATTGCTTTAATTTCAGAATTTTCAATAAATATTTTTTAATTGTGATTTTCTCGGTGATTGCTCATAAATGAGGGAGTATAAATTGCATCCAAGCTGTAAGGCGAATGTATAGAATTATTTTTATGATAAAACCCACCTGTAGAAGCTGGTGCTACCGCTGTGGTGTGCGTTAGTGTTGCAGTTTCTGTTGACGTTAGCGGTACAGTTTCTGTTTTAGTTGATGTAACAGTGGAAACTTTGGTGCTCGTAGAAGTGATGCGTGTGGTTGATGTCACAGTCACTGGGGAGCTGCAGGATTCTCTAGGCTCAAGGAACCAGTCCACATTTGAGGCATAGAAATATACGACAGAGAACTGGCAACGTGGGTCAAGTTCAAAACGTAATGATGTAGTAACATTTTCAAATTGTTCATCTATTTGCCAGACATTTATAGCCCCGCATCGAACTGAATGAAGATGAATTAGGATAACAGCCCATATACTTTGTTTAAGGAAAATATCCGGATGTTTCAGAATGAATGTTTTCTCTACGGTTTGACCCAAGCACAGAAAACTGGGTACAATATTAATTTGAAATGTTGAGGGGTCATGAGCTCGGACGTACAACTTTATATTGTCGTATGGAACAGGCATCCACTTCTTCAACGGCAAGTAGTTCTTAGAGGGAGGAGAGCAAGGATCGCCTGAGCGCTTGAATCGATTTTCATTATCATCGAATCCTGCAGTCAATGCGGTTGAGTAATTTCCATAGAGACGCGTTTTACTTGGAATTGGAAAATCTAACCCTAAAAAATCTACTGTAAATGACACATTGCTTAGCATACTCTTATTGCTGTAAGTCTGAAAGGAATATCGACTCGATTCTTCTATTGGAACGGACAATGTAATTAAGCTTTCATGTTGATCCAAACTCCCTGCGCGTTGATTGATCATAGAATCTCCTTGTAGCCATTCCAATGACGACGTCACTGAAGTTGTTCCAGTTATGTCTATCATAGACGAGTGAAGAGTAATGTTTTGCTGGAGCCTCCCATGCTTTCCGTTTTGCTTTCTCATTTGCGTGCTTGCCTTACACGTAAATATTGTACACAAGGTAAGCAATTGGATTACCATAAAATAATTTGTAGGCATCCTTATGATTTTATATCTACGAGTTCAATGATTAACAAAAAGTTTAACAAAAATGAATGTTTTCATGGACCTTCTAAGATGATATTTAATCACCTTCACTACGGACGCTAATATTCTTTACCGCCCTGCACTTTCAATGAAACCGCAACTTTTAAAGAAAAAAATTCCTCTTCCAAGGTTCGAATTGCTAACCAGACTTTACATAGGAATTGTAACTCAAATCGGTGGGATCAGTTGAAACTTTTATGAAGGTATTAAAGCACACAAATGCCAGGTTAGATTAGTTTTTTTCAACACAGTTAACTGTACAGATCGTCTTGAACTGAGCAGTTCGTCTGCAAGCGAAACTGCAATCGCTGCATGACGCTGACTGCGATAAGCGTGCGTCCTGTTGCGGTATCCTAGCGAAATATCGTCCAAGGATGGGTTTTAGGCGGCCAGCGTCGTCCGTAAAAGGTTTGCTGAAAAGCAGGCCAAGATTTTAAATGTGAAATACTGCCATTATTAGCTTGATGTATAGGAGAATAAACTTCTTCCACTTCAAACCCAAGTAATACACAGTTTGAAGAGGATGCCGCACTGTAACAGAGGGTGTATGAATATTGGTTGCTAAGATAATGAATCATGGTTGATTCTAATCATATACATTACAGTTGTACAGAAACCGGGAACCTTAAGATATCAAGATAAGATATATCCAACATGTTACACCCGTAGTTCGTTTGTAAATAGCATATATGCCCACGGTGAAGCACCACTCGACGCCCTAACATGCGCTAGTGACATGATATACTAAACTTTACAAGCCTCGAACTTACTTATATAGCGCTTCTCATTACGGTAAATAACACGGCGATACTTAGACTACCACTAGCTTTCATATTGCACCCATGACACGTTGTGTTACGATATCTGACGAAGATATATAGTTTTTAGAAACACGAAAAGCTCCAATATTCGAATTATCAGAGCGTTGTTGAACTATTGTGCACGTCGCTCGTTCAGTATATAATTTATTGCTTGTCTCGTACCTCGCAGGTTGCTGCTTGTCTCGTACCTCGCTGGTTGCTGCTTGTCTCGTACCTCGCAGGTTGCTGCTTGTCTCGTACCTCGCAGGTTGCTGCTTGTCTCGTACCTCGCAGGTTGCTGCTTGTCTCGTACCTCACAGGTTGCTGCTTGTCTCGTACCTCGCTGGTTGCTGCTTGTCTCGTACCTCGCAGGTTGCTGCTTGTCTCAGATGCATAAATTTCTATCAATACCAATTAAACAACATTATTCACTATTAGAAACATAAAATTTGTATATTAGTAAAGTTAATGGGGCTAGTTGTGTAGTAAAATAAGAGACGGCGTTTGAAGGCAGTCTGGCTTTAGCAAATAATGACATGGGCGACGTATAGATTGCAAAACTATGACTGATGTTTGGATTATAAGTAACATGGAAATCTGAAGTAACCATGATATTATACTAATGTATGGAATTTGGAACAAATTTCATCTTCATTAGCTCACTGAAAATTTAATCTAAAATATTATTCCTATCGGGCAAGGAATACAGATTTTAATATTGTAAAATAGCAATATTAAGAAGAATGACAAGTAATCGACCCAATGAGTTGATCTTCCCAGTCCTGTCAATCAAAATTTAAGCATGAATATAACTCGAAGTGTGAGCTGTAAACCCAGGCTACCATGCGGAGACTTACTTATAAATATTTTTCTCTCACTAACTTAGTTTTCTTCGTTGGAGATCAAACCGTCAGAATTTCAATCTATAAAAAATATTTATTATCTATTTGCTATTTCGCCTGTACTCTGACGAATTGAACAATTTTGGAACTAAAGAATGTCGCATATTTTTCACGTTGCGGTAATCGTGGCAACAAATTCATAAATGAACATACATATTTAATCTTCGGAGATTGCATCGAATATTTCACTTTCTCATGACTATTCTATCCGGCTGTTAATTGTTGCTAGATCGGTAATGATGTGGACAACAATTTTTGGCTTGCCGGAGAAAGTAAATTGGATCAGTGATATATTTTATTATATATAACCAAAAAATGTGGGATGCATATACGATTCGTCATTTTCGTGAATCTGTCTTATATTCCAACGAGTGCAATTGCCAGCAAATTGGCTATACAGTATTTTTTTATTTTTACAAACACATTTAAAAACCTTTCTCATAGAACCACAAAAGCCATTACATGCATATCAGCGCAATAAATATCATTGTTTAACATGCGAGTTCGGCAGAATAAGTGTCTACAGAAACAATGGTTTCCCAAATCTGTGGGTGCAGAAATTATAATTGTTGGAGGGCTACAAGTGGCCTTAATTTTCAAGTTTTATGCGTGTATAATAGGTTCATTCTTTACCACAAACATCGATGATTGGGGATGACGCTTGGAAACCACTACAAGAAGCGCTCCGGCACACCCAAACAACATCAATATAGCTGTAGTCCAAATTGAATCTCGGTAATAGATTAATTAAAGAGTTTTGCTTTGGAATCTCAGTAAAAGATTTAGTAGTTGTAACTCTGAAAGAGATGTATATATCAGACCAGTGTTGAGTATGGATTGAGACAACACTCGCATGGCTGCTGACACTCAAAGAAAATTCCCAGCACAAAACAAGCTCATTGCTGTCACGACAAAACAGTAGACGAAGGCAAAGAAATGTCTATATTAACTTTAACAGTAATGCCATCACCCTCGTATACATACCGCGGGCCCTCTCGTGTTAGAAATCGTCTGGATATAGCGCTCTCCTTGTGATTGTACTTGACGTGGCCATCAATAGTAAAGCTAGTGATACAATGGCGACTCATATTTCTTTCTTAGGTCGCCTTAGAGAACACATAAACCCTATTAAAGACAACATAATGGACTGCTGGACCGACGATTTATAATGCAGGTCTCGTAGCATAGAGACGGTGGCGCACGGACATATGAATCTTTCTGCGTTATATGAGTGCATGTGAAACTTTTCGAAGAGACGACAGATTTTCAAAATGGATTCTGTAATTAACACGAGAAAAAAATCACTAAACTCTGTGAGAAACATGTACAACTTTGGCTTCTACTTTTACCGAAACCAATATGCGTTGGAGATATGAAACCATCTACGAATCACGTAATCGTTGGAGCCGAATTTTGGTTGCATCCAGTGACGAAATCAAGCTCGTTATTTGAAGTGCTGTCAAAAGATGCCAATAAAAACAATTAAATGACAGACATCGAAGAGCAATTGGTTTCTGAACAGATCAATGGATGTCGTCATAAATGTGCGAAGAACTAAAAACGTATTCGCAACGTTCGAAAAGTATGGGATTGAATGGCATCAGAAGAAAATAGAAAAGGGGCATCCAGTAAAATAATTGTTAGTATTGGAAATTGTTACAAGCAGATGTACTTTTTCATATTTTTAGGTGCAGGCAACTGCAGAGAGCAATGCAACCCGATTGATTATATCAATCCTCCTCATAATTAACGCACTAATCAATAGCGCAATCCAGTTACATAAATGGCAATATTTTGTTAAACAATACTAATAATTTAAGAACAGAAGTCGTTTGAATTGAAGGAAAAGTCATTCAGACGACTCACACCGTGACAATTGATCGCTGTTAAAGTTGTCATCTCTCTTGATCTGAGGATATACTGTATATATTACCAGCGTATCAATAACACCAGGCCATTATAATATTGTTTCTATCATGAAAGACCATGCACGATAAGCCAGTCCTGGAGCAATGGCCCGCTGTTAAGAAAGTATGCTATTTCATTATTGAAAATATTAACCGTACAGAATACGAGCCATTCCCCTCTTTTATGAACCGCAACATTCCCCCCCTTTTTTGAACCGCAATTTCTGATGGGGAAAACTTTTCTACTGCTACTTGTTTTGAAATTTTTAAAATTTATTATTGAATATGGGAGGTCCATAAACATGTCTAAAAACGATTTCAGTAGGTATTTTATTTTATTGAAAAATTCAGTAAAATAATACTATCATACTGAATAATAATACTGAATATAATTAATCTACAGAAAATAATACCTGACCTCTTTTTTTGTTACGTAACTAATGGTAAAAAATATAAAAAATTTGCAACTTCTTCAGTTAACACTCAATTGATATCCGCAACTAAAAACTTAACATTTGTATAAAATTATCTTGACTAAGATATTTCCAGTTGGACGTTTATTGTTTGGGTCTGACTGTCTGAGTTAGTTGTAAGTTTATTTGGCCGGCTACAATTGCCCAACATTTCTTGCTGTGGTGTGGGCAATCTTCCGCATTTCTTCAAATCCACCTTTGAAGATAGAAGCTAAACTCAAACCTCTAGTCCGATTCAGAAACAGCAGCTAGACAGATCCATTACGATTGCCAACGACGCATCACCATACAAGCTTTGTCCTCCAGGTCTACGTTATGGAGTGAGACCTTTAGCGTGCGTCTCTTCTGAGGTGGCGGCCTCGAGGTGTTGGGATTTCCTGGGGACTTCGGCAACAGCTCGTCTTCTTACGGAGGACCGGTCTCTGCTAGAGCTGTGGAGAGGACCGGATGCTGCAGGTTGGTTGTCCGTCACTTAAGCTCAGGGTGTTGTGGCAACTTGTAGCCCCGGCCGGTTTCCATTATGGATAACTGTTTCCCCTTCACTACTCTCAACCCAAATAATAAAACTCATCTTGTCTTCCAACTGAATATATACTATACCTTAGAAAGCCAAATTTGCTCTATAAATATCTAATTCTAAGATTATCATTTGAATTACAAGAGCATAGCTGCTAGGTTCGTAAATTTAAGATTTTACATTTAGAACCCTAACATTCAGCTTGTTCCAGTTTGTTCTTTGGCTTTCGTTATCATTACAATCAGTTGGCATTTATTTTTGACAGGATGGGCGGCACGGAACTTAGCGCGTCAGTTTCTCTGTGCTACCTGGCTGGCTTGCGCTGGCCAGGTGAAGCTCTTGCTCCCGATTTCCGAGGACTTCCACCGGGCAGCAGCTCGAACCAGTTAACTATTCGCAAGATTAATTTTGTGGTGTTCCCATGAACACTGTTCTGAAAGAATAAATACTTTCTTCTTTGACGTTTTTTTTCAATCTTTAATTGTTGTCGATTAAACTCTCCTTCCACTGAAATGGGAGGTCGCGCTAAAAGTTTTGTACAACATTGTAACTATCTTGATACGGTTGGCGTGCTTCTTGCGACTATTGATGCTGAATGTCGGGCCGGTAATATTCATTTCAGTTTTTCAACTTCGTATCGAAGTATACCAAAATTCGTTTATGTGCAAAATAAATAACTCAGATGACATAGGATGCATAAAGGAAAATGAAGCAGCATACAGAAACACTTAGAGGGCAGCCAGGTCAATGAGCCATCCAGCTGATTTAATTGAATTCTCCGCGCTAAAATCAATCATAAATAAGGGAGATTGGAAATTCTGCTAAGCTAAATGAACGCCAGTCTGTGACCAGTTCACCCTGAGAGCCACTAAACCATCTGTCAGACCGTGGCGTTTCCGCCAGGGTGGCCCATTGGTTAAAGATCAGAGTAACAAGATTGGAGCAGAGAGGCGCGGGTTCGATCCCAGCTCTGTGCGAGTTTCTGGTCAGAATCGGCAAAGAGGCCGGGCGGCACAGCCAGAATTCTAGCAGTGAATTGCGAGTTCGAGACCGCAAAATGCTGTGAATGTTCTGCGATGTTACGAATAGACGACAGGCCTACGGCCTAATAAACGCTGAAACCGCTATTGTATATTATTATTACAAATGCGTCGATTTGAAACTCTCTTTACCCGACTTCGCCTCAGCACGGCATGTCAGCTTCACTAAACAATGCCCTCCGTCACATTCGACAAGTCGCCTCGCCCATGTGCCTCCAATGCCCGGAGTATGAGGAAGCCGCAGGTCACGCTTGAAACACCGCAAAGTCGCAGATCACGATTGGAAACACCGCAAGCCATACTAGTTCTGCGACTGCTTGAAGCCAAAGGCGCTGTTTGCATGCAGCCTCTTCTCCAGCCAGTATATTCTTCACGACATCTGCACCCTTGCACCTAAGTTGGGACGCGCATTCCTTCTTACTGTTTGGGTTGGGACGTGCATTCCTTCTTACTCTTCTGACAGTTCTGTCAATCACATACCGTAAATGTCGAAAGGCTCGTCAAGATCAGGTGAAGCATTAAAGAGCTTAGATTTCCAATAGATTTTTTCGCTTATCTTCTTCTTTTTGTAGTAGGCCAGCAGATTTTCTTTCAAGATGCTCATTCTACACATGCACCTTGCTTGCTTCGCTTCTCCACCATGCTGCAGCCAATGAGTTGAGTTAGGTCCGGAAAGGTTTGTTTGGGTGGAGAGTAGGGGTAAGTGTGAAGGAAGACGCATGCTGGAGCTAGGCTGCTGGCTTACGAATTACGGAACCTATGGTTCTAAGCACTCAAGTTCGTAGGCCAATCTACTCAAGAGCATGCTTGTCCACAGAAAGGAAATCTAAGTGGTGAAGGTATTGGACAATGCTGGCTTCTAACATGCAATCCTCGCTCCAACCCTCAATTTTAACAAATAATAGTTTACGGCGTGAAACGCCCGACGAGGCGCAGCACGCGGTCAACACACCAAAAAATAATAATCTTTATAAAAGAATAAAATTGGCCTTAATAAAATTTGACAATACGCAATCAGAAAAGAAATCAAACATGCACGTCGTAATGATTGAAAAAAAATATATATTTTTAGTCGAATGAGATTTTCATAATTTCCTGCTTAACACGTTGACTACGAAGTGGTACATATGCGTACCACGAAATGTATTTCTCCAGGACGTAGTGGTACCTAATTCAGGTTGCCTAAAATTGGCCAAATCCGGGAACAAAAAAGGTCAAAAAAGGCCGATAACTCAAAATATACTAGTTTATTTGTGGTTCCACTATGAAAATTCCATTCATTTTCTTTTTGCAGTATTTAAAATTTAATTAGGAAGTAACCCCATCATAAATTTTAGCCGGCCAACGCAATTGAGAAAACCTAAATCACGGAATTTGTTCGGAAAAAATGACCGTCTGGCAACCCTGTTTAAAAAGGGTGCGCAGCCGTAGACCAGCAAATTAACGCTCAAATCAGCCCTGGAGCCAACATCAACCATCTAAATTCTAAATGCTATAGATATTGTCATCCTGGCACCTAAGCAGCTGTAGATAATTGACCTATCTCACCACACGAACTTTAAACCAACACTGCTTCAGCACACAAGCTGCTGCTCCACATAGTTAACGGTCAATACGTTGTTCTCCAATGCTTTATAACCCATACCATCACTTCTTACACATGCTGTTATCCTAAGTGTCCGCTGACCACAATGCATTGTCGCAAATGTGAACTGTACCAAACGGTAATGCGTCATCACTTTACTTAATCCGCAAGACGTTAACCCCGCGTCACTGTTTCCCTGCCTTACTATCCCCCAGCATCTTCCCCCCCCCACACTTACCCCGACTCTCCACCATTATCGCATACTGGAGGTTTTTCTCGCAGACCTTTGATGCTTATCCGAATTAGGTTAGGTTAAGTTAGGTTAGGTTAGTTTACAACTCCTATAGATCCTCTTTTCATAGCGTAATGCAGTCAAGTGAGCAGAAACTAAGAAAAGCCGCCCGGCAGTCAGTGAAAAAAGGCGGGGAGACGGGGTATGCGTGGAGGTAGAGTACGTTATGCCGGGGGAAAACAGCTGCGACGTACGGACGGGCTGGAGTGCTGGCTGTGTATCAACAGCGGTATGGCATAGGGAGTTGCTTACCGAAAATCGTGATTAGGTTAGACGGCATGGGATAGAGCTGTTGTACGGTTTTCAATACGGCGTAGAGCGATTGTATTGGTGGCTTACTTCTCATTAGCTCGCTGGTTAATTTCCATGAAGGGGATTTGTACTATTGGCTTTTAACATATAATCCCTTAGTCTACTCTGCCCTTTAGCAGGCTTACGCACGGAAAGGAGGATGAAAGATATGCTGGTCTTGGGCAATGCTGGCCTCTGGCATGCATCCCGGTGTTTTAAACAGTACAAAAAATGAAATAATAGTACAAGATGAAGCAATCGTAGTCAACGTGTTAATTACCATGAAATTATTTTTTAAAGCAATCAGACATTAGTCATAAGTGATTTTTAATTATCGAACTTGGAGTACTGCCGAAACCGCTGGAAGAAAACGCAGTCATCAAATTCAACAGGGAATTATTGACTAGCGTTTCCCAGAAGAGAATTTATTTTTCAGTGCTGTTCCCAGTCTCCTGCGAAACTGGTTTATCATCTAGAAACGTTTGAAAAAGTAAGTCACTTCCATCAATACTTTATTATCATGCTGCAACAAGCAGGTTTTGAGAAGGTTGAATTTTCACTGTTCCCTTTACCACGTTTTACTGGGACGCAAATTAGATCTTTCAGTGCCTCCCTTATTGACATAGGTGGTTCAATAGGAGCACTTTTAGCAGGCAAAGGAGAAGAGCAGGTGCCTTCGTCTGAAGACAAAGACACACTGCTCTCCTTCCGCCGCTTGTGGCGTGACATCGTTTAGGTTGAAATAATGATTCCATTGAATGATTCCTAAGTTTTCCTAAATACGAAGCAACAAGATTCTCGACTTTCAAAATTAGATATTCTGGCTAGGCAGCTCAGCAACGTCCACCGTCGACCGCAGCTCAAACCGAAATCTTTTTTCTTTTTCTTATTTATTCTTATAGGAGCACTGCAAACTAGTCCATAAAGCCCCTTGCCTAAACTGGGTTTAATTGGTACCTAACAGTCAGTAAAACGTGGTAAAAGGAACAGTGAAAATTCCTAAACCGGAATCGAACACCTCTTCAGGATGTGGCTGGCAAGCTCACTCAGCCTGAGGCAAGAATTATGTTGAGGAAAGTAATAGCGAGTTGAATAGCAGCTCCAACGCTGATGACAGCAATTCCCGTGTTGAATTGTTCACAGAAAAAACGAGAAACATTCCGAAAAAAGTTGTTAAATTTAATTAAAGATCCTCTGGCGAAGGCGATAAAGAAACGCATGCTGATGATCCAGCAAGCAAGCCAGCCACAAATGTGAATCCTTCTCCTTTAGAGTTTTAGAAACTAATTGATGAGAGTTTGAACATGGAATCGTGGAAGTTGAGGTTAGAGGCCTCTGCGCGCTCGAATGGAACTGCTTTTACGCTGGGACGTATCGATGATACAGGCAAAACGGCTTCTTCCTCTCAGAATGAAATAAAAGTGCCAAGTAACGTTAAAACTCCTAGCAAAGTGCATTTGAATTTAGCTCACAATTTTTTCGTCACAGAGAGAAGGAACTGATTAATGATGAAATGGATGAATGTGAAATAGCCAAAAATGAAAAATACGAAAGAGCGAGCGCGAGCAAAACTGCGACTGCCTTTTTAAAAAAAGTAGTTGTCTCATCAACGGATTCAAGTGATTCTGACGAGCTGAATGAGTACATGAAGAAATGGAGAAATGGTCGAAAGAAGGTTTATAAAGAAGTGGCAGACGACAGCCTGTCAGCTTTTATCACAGACGATGATAGTGACGGTGAAGTGATTGCGTATAATTTACCTCCACTCAGTGAACGAATTACGACGACTCGAGCGCCCCTCATCAATCGTAGAGAATATGCTAAGAGTGTCAGTGAATTTTTGAGCGGCAAACCCAACGATTCGAAAACGCCATCCGGAAGTATCGAAGTAAGGAGAGCTCCCGCAGAACAGATATATGATTTGCCAGATAGCGATTCTTCGACTCCACCTTGCGCACGAAACTTCAAGACAGGGGATGTTAGCGTTATTGTTTTGTCTGACTCTGATGACAGCGACAACGAATTGAACCACATAACTCCGAAGCTTCCGCATTCGATGCCGAATAATTCTATCAAGACTCCGACAACACCATTCCCGAGCAAGGAAACTTCTAAGCACCCAAAGTCCCACGTTCCAAAAAAATTCGCGATCGCTGAGCACGAAAGTCACACGTTATCTTTCATTGCATCATTTTCATTGGCAGCTGACGCAAGTACTACGAGGTGTCATCCAGATGCTCTTGTTTACATGAAAAATTTTAGCAAAAATCGACAAGAACTGACCGAACGACTCTATAAGTTGTTTAACTGCAAAATTTTTGAGAATAAATTGCCTGATAGTATGGCTATCACCTGGAATGTCAAGATGACGAAAACTGCTGGAATTTGTTACAACGAAGTCGATCGCTCGAAGGCGAGCGGTCGCAACGCAAGAGTTGAGCTTTCGACAAAAGTCGTGGACTGCCCGGCGAGACTGAGAGACACTCTGGTGCATGAGCTCTGCCATGCTGCTGCATGGCTCGTGTCTGGGTACAAAAGTGGACACGGGCCCGTGTGGCAAGATTGGGTGAGTAGAGCCACTGGCGTGTTCCCAGAGTTGCCAAGCATCGGTCGGTGTCACAACTACGAGATTGCCTGCAAGTACCAGTACAAGTGTATCAAATGTGGTTTCAGCATTGGACGGCATTCGAAGAGTCTTGACACGGAACGTAAAGTGTGCGGCCGTTGCCTTGGACGCTTCGAGTTGCTCGCTATGTCCGCCAGGAAGCCGACGTCTGCGACCACGGCGAGCCAGCCAGCCGCGCTCAGGACACCCAGAACGCCCGCGCCTTTCGCTATTTTCGTCAAGAAAAATTACGGCAGCGTTAAGAAGAATTCTCAGGACCTAAAACATGCTGATGCTATGAGAATATTAGGGGAGAAGTTCAAAGAGATGAAAACGGTTTAAAGTTGCGACTAAAGACCTGCAAAAATTGCTGTAAGTGATGAAGATAATAACTAATCTCTTCAGGGATAACTTTCGAAAGTAGTAAATGCCAGATATCGTTTTCGTGTTCTACAATAACCTAATTTTAAAGACTTAAACGTTATAGACGAGCTCGCGCATGTTGCTTCCCATTTATGACTTCTAAAAATCCAGAAATGTGACCCCAAGTCTAGCGTATAAGGCAACGGAACATGTAACAGTAGAGATACGAGTAACAGAAACGCTTTTCCGACACAGAATTGCGTTCAACTGCACACGCGAGACGCACTAAAACGCGTCAGATGCGTATGGCGGCGCACCGCAGAAACGCGCTTGATTAATTTATTTCTTTGAGCGGCTGATGGAGTCTTTGGCGGCTCGTAGGTTGTGCTTGAAAGTCAGGGTGGATTTTACAGGGACACATACTGATCCGCTAATTCATTAAGCCTACTCCAATAACTCCATCATTATAGTAGTATCTTGACACAGACGGTGCATTTAGATTTTTAACCGTTTTCAATTAGGATAATGAGAATTTTTAACATTTTCTTCGTAGCAAATGAAATGTGGCGACTTGTTGATTATATGCTAGATCTGGCGTGTCACCGATTCTAGACTTCCTAGATTGTTTTTGCAGCTTGCCAAGGATTTGAGCCCAGACCCTAGCAACCCTTCACCCTAGACTAGAGTATGTATAACGCCAGTGCTGGAGGAGAGTTGATTAGAAAAATACAAGGGAGTCGCGATAAAGTATTGAATTTCGCGTAGCACGTAGCACAAGCAGCTTGAAAGGCAAATATGAACTCATATAGCATTAATTAGGCACCCATTTGACTTACTTACTAGTCGCTAAGAAAGTAACGATTGAAGCAGCCCTGAATAAGTAGAATCAATTTGGTAGTCTGACAGTACCGCACGTAATTCGTGTTTCAATGAAGGGCCATAACATAAAATTAATTATTATTGAAACGTTGCCCGCGCGGTGACGCTTAAAAAGTTAAAAGAAGTAATGTTATCCCGGTGGTAGTGGTTATTATGTTCCTAATTACACGGATCGTTATGTGTGCATGTTTCTCCTTTCCTCTTTATCAATAAGTTGTTATTTGTAAATATTTCGGAAGGCTGGAACTTGATGGCGACTACGCCGATTTATCTCGGAAGTTGGAAGTGCTGCGGCAGTCTTGTTGTTTGCCGCCATACCTTATTAAAATGCCATTCGGGAACTGTCTCGTTTGTTTGTTCAGTGGTCGAAGTAAGACGTGGGCACTGGGCAGAAAGTCAGGTGCGTTCACGACGATAGCACGTGTGTGGATTGCGATCTCTAAAGTAACCGGTAAATTTGTGATTCGAAGACTCTTACTCTTAGTTTCTAAAAGTACCTAATTATCATCTTATTTGTTTCCTCATTAACCCAACTGGCTTTCTCCCTCAGAGGTTTGCCAGTCCGCATTGTGTTTTTTTTTTGTTTTATTATTTTTTGCTTAACTTTTGTTTTTTTTTTGTGATTTTTGTTTATTTTGACTTTTGTTTTGTCTGTTCCCCATGTAAGTTTTTAGCTGCCTTACGGGGTCAGGCTTTGGCATGCCTAGGCAATGGTCCTGGATGGTGATTGGACTTGGAGTAGGTAACAGAGGCTTGTGTTGAGGACATAGTGGCAAACCAGAGCTTTTTTAGAATCAGTTCATTTTTAATTTCCTCATTTACCCAAGATTTAAACCAATTTCTTTATTTTCTTATGTAAGATATACATAGTGGCAAACCAGAGCTTTTTTAGAATCAGTTCATTTTTAATTTCCTCATTTACCCAAGATTTAAACCAATTTCTAAAGTATGATAATGCTGGTATCCATGATACTTTACTGGTCTACTTATAGGACTCAAAAATGAACTTGAGGGAGAGTCTAAAAAACTCTCTGCTTTGCCACTATGCATGATACTTTACTGGTCTACTTATAGGACTCAAAAATGAACTTGAGGGTGAGTCTAAAAAACTCTCTGCTTTGCCACTATGGTTGAGGAAGCATCTTCTGATGGTGGTGGGCCCAGGTAGGGTGGTGCCGTGGAGGCGTGGACCGTGGTGGAGGAATCAGACTGTGAGAGTGAGAGCCTCGTTGAAGCAACTGCTTTGGATTCTGTTGGTATCAGAATCAGCTTGGCCAAAAATGAAGAGAGAGGGAGAGATCAGAGAAATGGCTCAAGTGAGAGTAGGTCCTACCTATTGCCTATTGGTTCAAAGGCTTAGTGCCCAACTACGCTTACACTTAGCAATAGAGTGACAATAAAAAAGTGTTCCTAAGTCCTAACCCTAGCAATTTGAAAAATTTGAAGCTCCCAACTAATGCCACTCTGCAGAGTTCAGGTAGTAGACTCACCAATGAGATTGAGTCAATGAGACAGACAATGACCAATCACCATCTTGATAAAACCACAGCCTACAGGGTCCTAACTCCTAAAGTTGGCAATCTTAGCATAACCGTCTGTTCTGTAACACTCAACCCAAGAGTAGCCTGAGTAGGTAACAGCGACCTGCGCCTTTGCTTGCCACTGATGGCGCTTCCTTCTATAGGGTAAATGCGGTATATTAGGACACATTAAGGACGCATCGAGAAATGAAAAACTATAAAAAAAACCGTATGCGTTACGTAAGTTCTGTTGCCTTCACATGACTCTCAAAACACTTCACTACGCGTCAGCAACGATGAAACGTCACAAAATGTTGCCATATTTATTAAAAAGCCTTTAGAATGGAAACCTACCAAATCCCTATATTCCGTCACTTTGTGTGGCAACATCCGACACGTGGTGAGTCGTATTGCGTCAGCGCTTCAAATTTAACTGATACGTATTGCCGACATCCACGTGTTCGAATTCCGTTTGCTGTGTGAGCTGTATTGGGATACAACACGGCTTTGAATTAGAACACTAATGAATATTGAACACTACTTAATTACGTTTTAATTAACAGCTATTAGGCTTTTAATTAAGCAAATTTCAATTTTTGTACAAAGCTTTGAACGATCTGTGTGTGTCCAATTCAAGTTGTGTCGGAATTAGTTTTCATGTGTCGAAATCCAACATCTCAACTTAATAAGTTAATCATCTATTAATTTATTTACGACTTGAAATCAGCGAATACAAGTATACTTAAAGGATTCCTAATATATTCACAGACGTATTTGAAAGTCTCAAACCATAATATTCTTCATATAAAAACAGTTATTCACTATTTGGTAGAGCCATGTCAACTGTCAAATTTGACACATTTTTCGATGATCTCACCACGTGGCATGCATTGTCTCTCTTTGGATCTCAATATTTTCCCACTAGATGGCCAAGACCTAGTGTTTTTGCAGTATTTCGACACGCAAATGTATGACGTCACCATTTCAACCATCAATGAACGCATGGAAATAAAACAAAGCTTAATATAAAGGAAAAGCTGGAGAGGTGACAGAATTACCTACGATGTCGGAATATACCGCGTTTACCCTACATCAGTATGAAAATGTTAATAATTTCATTTTATTGAGCTAATTTTAACCGGATTATTTGTTTCCCCTCGCAGGGTGTCGTACTACATGGCCCCTGGGCCATTCTAGAATTGGAATTTGCTTCCCATCTTATTAAGTTTTATAGAATTAAATTATCAA
This sequence comes from Hyalella azteca, assembly GCF_000764305.2. Classification (NCBI taxonomy): domain Eukaryota; kingdom Metazoa; phylum Arthropoda; class Malacostraca; order Amphipoda; family Hyalellidae; genus Hyalella; species Hyalella azteca. The sequence goes on from NW_025942634.1 coordinate 216,736, forward strand.
TACAGACTTATTACTATTGAATATCAACAAATAAAATTGATTCTATTTTACTAATTTAGGCTACTAGAAATTTAAAAGCAAAGAAAACAATACAAAAATTCAGCATATCTCTTTCAAAAATGTTTTGGAGACCAGCTCCATTGTCAGTTTAATAAATCTGGAAGACAAATACAATCAGAAAATTAAGTTTTGAGTCAAAAGAGTAAACACAGAAGTTAAAAACCTAAATTTACAGACAAAGGACAGAGTAATAAAGTAAATACCTATCTATTTACAATTTCTAATGGATAAGAATTATAGGCTGCATTTAAACTAGGCTTCTCTTTAAAAATATACAATTATTCCCAAATATGCAGATCAGATGCACCAGAAATAGAAGCTAAAACATTAAAGTCAGTGTCAGACACTGAACATTGCAATGTTTGGCTTTAGTGCGCACAGCCAAATGAGGAGAGCGCGATAGTAACTGCCCAGTCTCATAACTCCTCTATGCTCAGTGACCCTAGTGTAAAGGTTGCGTGCCGTCATTCCAACGTATGCAGATGCACATCATGCACAACTAAATTTATAATTTAGCGATTATTGCATGTGAGAAGGGAGGATATCTTTGTAACTAAAAACAAACATATTTTGAAATTATTCACCAGTAAGATTCAAAGATTAATGTCCAGAAAGTATTTCATAAACAACTTTTTTAGTTCTCTTGACATAATTTTGGACACATGGCATCCAACTTTTCCTTTCTGTGTGAGAGTTTTTTAGACTCTCCCTCAAGTTCATTTTTGAGTCATATAAGTATATAGACAAGCAAAGTATCATGCATTACCAGCATTATCATACATAAGAATTTGGTTTAAATCTTGAGTAAATGAGAAAATTTAAAATGAACTGATTCTAAAAAATCTCTGGTTTGTCACTATGTGTGGACAAGCATGCTTTCGAGTAGATTAGCCATACTTTGGATGCGTGGCTGAAGCAGGTATTGAAGAGAACAGTAAACAATGTTTCTAGTTTCTACTATCAGGCTCTGGAACAACTTCACTGTATTGCTTAGACATTAATTTCTTAATTTGGGCACCTTACAAATAACATGGAATTTTTCAGAGATGTCATTTGATAGCCTTGAAAAAAAAAACATTTAAAATGAGCTCAAACTTGTTTATGAAATGTTTAATGCTCAGAAGTAATCAATGAAAAAAAACTTTTATCCTCCTGTTTATGGTACCTTCTTGAGAACTGTCGGAATGCCTGCTTGCAAAAGGTGTAGGCAAAAAGTTCAAAATTATATATACTATGCGATAGATTTGTGTGACTTCTTGTTCATGCAATTATCCACTTGTGTTTTCTAAATGTTCAGTATTAAGAAACAGCATCATATGCATAGATCATACATGTGATGATTGGTTGCCAATCTGCATGGTGGCAGGGAATTTTTAACAAATACTTCAATGTCTTAGTAGTAGCATCAGCGACTTCTAGTCAGAGGCATTAGGAAAAAAACAGAAGCATTAATCAAACAAATATCAATATATGTCAATCAAACAAATATCAATATATCAATAACAAGAGCATCAATATTGTAAAAAAATATATGGTAATTGAACTACTTTATTGTTTTTTATTACTTTTATTTACTACTACCTTTTTTTATTTACTACCGTACTACTTTTCATTTTTTATTATTTTTTAATATTTATATCAATGGAATTGCCTCGTCTCTGAATGTGAACTGCAAGATTTTTGCCAACAATGCCATTCTATATGTCTTGAGAAATTCTTACGGTGAAGCGTGTGATTATATTTCGAAGCTAACAGTGAATTTGGCTAGATGGCTCTTAACGAACAGGCTTGTGGCTCACACAGATAAGATTAAGTTGATGCTCTTTACTCCCTGACCCGTTTTCTCTCTACGTGACATAACCTTCAATGGGAAAGTTTTAGAATGGGTTGATGATTTTAAATATCTTGGTTTAATAATCAAAAATAAGTTTTCCTTCAATAAACCTATTCCATCATTAAGAACGCTTTTTTACTCATTGTCCTTATCTAAACTATCAAACACGTTGCTAATCTGGGGTGGGGTAGGTACCTTTTAATTCCAAGAAACGGGTCATCACCTTAATTAATTTAATAAATCATTGCGTATAATATTTTGGGTTAGGTATGATGAAAACAATATCTCATTGACTTGTACTAGTGCGTTATGTAAACAGTAAAAAATTTTAAAACTTGATGATATGTACAAATTCCAGCTTTTAAAATTCATGAATAGGGCACTTTTCCATGATGAATGTCTTTTTAATTATGCATTTGCCTCTCTTGTTCCTCAACATTCCCATGACACCAGGGGCATGCGCTTTATCTGACCCCTGGTTTGGTTAGAAATTGAAAGAAATGGTAGTTTTTAATTGTGTAAAATATTTTAATGAATTGTCTGATGAGTTTAAAATAGATTGTTCTAAATTCATTTTAAAGACTGAATTCTGTGATTTTATTTTTACCCAGTATTATAATTTGACTTTGATTATCATGTAAGATTTTAGTAATTGCCTTTCTTAATAAGATCTTTGATAAATATTATGGTGTAAGTCAACATTGTTTTGACTTCATCTTAGCTGTATCTGTCTTTTAGGTATAGGTTGTTATTACCTTTGTTATATTTATTTTTAGTCACCAAGCTGCTTACTCTCATATATATACCATATACGGACCAGCGATCAAAATTATCACTGATTTTAAGGGGACCGGCTACCCTAAAACCGAGGTAGCCTATAACTCCTACAGTTATTATCCGATCATCATGAAACTTCACATACATACCCACGTAAAATGTAAAAATAATAACATTTTACTTCTATGAATTTTTCGAAAAAATTGATAGAAAACGTGATATTCATAGAAAACGGACAAATAACAGGTACTACCGTAAAATGGGGTAACTTAGACCGGCGGGGTAACTTAGACCACTTTTCGTTTTTTTAACAAAAACCCCCACAACTCAAAAAATATTTGACATAGAAAAATTTAATGGTAATTTTAACTTAATTTCCAAGCCAGTCAATATTACCCCATCAGGGCTGCCATTAGGTAGTCACATTTCCCTCATTATGGGGTGGCGCCCCCCATTTGCAAACTATGACACTTTCCTCAAGTTTGTCATTTGCATATGTAACTAGAAGAGTTCTACTACAATGCATCAAAACCTGAAGTTATTTGGAGTCATTTTACCAAAAAATATAATTGATTTTACCACCCGGTCCAAGTTACCCCAAGAGCTGGGGTAACAAAGGCCATCACTTTTTTTGAGATTACATAAAGACTATGAGAGGCAGGAGCCAGCAATTTATGGTGAGTGAAGCTAGAGTATAGACCTGTATTTTGCATGTTTCAATTCAAGTTTAATTTAGCTAGTAAAAAAATGGCATCATTTATAAAAAAGAAAGTGGTCTAAGTTACCCCATTTTATGGTATAGAAAATCTATCTCCTCCCACAAATATTGTCCTACAATATCGAGACACATATCATTAGATTCGTAAAGACCATACCTATCAACTCTGCCATCCCTTTTTTCATTTTACCCTTAGTTTTTTTATGCGCGTTTTTCCCATTTTTTCACTTTTTTCACCCCCCTCCCCCCCCTTCTCCCCCATATATAAGACGAACCATGCACAAATTAAAAAAAAGCGATGGCTAGGTCGATAGATATTTTATTTACAAATCGAATGATATGTGTCTCATTGCTGTAGCTTGAAAACTATAGGAGGAGATAGGTTTGCAGTGTGATTAATCGTAGGTTTTCACGGCGCCCAAAAAACTGGCGGGCGGCACGTAAAATGACGTAAAAGAGTCGTAACGTAGCCAACATACTGAAACTAAGCCCTAAAAGTAAGTGAGGAAGGTGTAGAGCGAGTGGCTGCACACCTTCCACCTTGCTGTCATGATAGGCACTGAAAGATTGCGTTGCATCCCACAGTATACGTAGTCATGCCTCCTATTTATTGCCTTAGCAATTAGTGAAGGCCGCCCCCCACCACCCCCCATTCCATGGGGCGTGGTGAACGTAAAAATGGAGGTAGAGAGATGATTCTGCTACCAATAGAATTGTCTGAAAGTAAGCTTTAAGTTTAAGATGAGTATTAGCACTGGATAATGCCATGATAGGCTGCTTTACGTCAGGCGTTCCTTTTTAGTTTGTCCAGCCCTGTAATTAAATCCCATAGACATTTGTTAAAGGGCCTAAAAACTGCCCTTCTTTGGGAAGCTGTCACGAAATCATTTTTCGACGTACAGGGATGATTCTGGTACCGTTGAATGCGTCAAAAAGTAAGCTTTAAGATGAGCACAAAAATCAGAAAACGCCAGAAATGAAAATTTTAGGGTAGCCGGTCCCCTTAAACCTGAATTTTCAGCAAAAATTCCATTTAAAGTTATATCAGTTTTATCAAAGGTTAGTTTATAAGGATGTTTTTACTTTAGGCACTTTCTGTTCACTTTGACTTATCTCATTATCATTACGGTATATGTTATTGTTCTATTGAGAGTAATTTTGCCTATGTTGCCTGTGAAGCTTGTTAGCTTATATATGCATTCACAAGGAAGCATTTTGTATTTTTTTCTTTAAATTTAATTTATGGTCTCTTCTTACGTATATTTTTGTGTGCTCCTCTGTGAATAAAGAATAAAGAATACTACCATACCTACCTAGATACATGTTAATCTGATTGTCATTTCCAGAGCGCTGATCTTGGGTGCAAGTAAATTGCAAGAATGGAGGCTCCTTATCACCAAGACTTGCTTGCTGCTGAAGCCAGTGATGAGGAAAATGATTGGGATTTTGATATTTCCAGTAAGTTTTTACTCAATGCTGCATTTTTTTGATGTTCAACATTCAATTCATTCATTAACTGAAGAAAATACTTGTCAAAATTCCTCCTTTTGATCTTAAGAATATTCACAGTATGTACCATCATAACTAAAATAATAAATAACTGCATCTGCTTTGTCACTGTTGCAGTTTTTTAGGGGTAAACCTACTATATTATACAGAATAATTTAGTTCATCTTATACCTCAAACTATGTTTACAATTAACTCAATGAGATAGAATTTGTTTTATTTTTTTTTTGTGCCTGTATTTTCATGTAGACAAGATAATATAAACTAAAAAAAATGCCTGCATTAGCTTGTTTAACATAAAATTTTAACTAAATTATGACCAGTCAAATTATGGATTTTTTTACCATTACTAATGAAATTTCTTCTCAGTAGGGACCTCGGCTGTCACAGGCATGGTTGGTGAGTACTGCTGTCCTAAGACACACCAACATGAGCAAATAAATTGAGTCATGTTGATAAATTAATTTATAATTTATAGATATTTTACTGTCGCTAGGTATTTGTGCTCATAAGATTTTAAACTTTTTTTGCTTCAATCACCAGCATTTGTGAACAACAGTGAAATCTTGCAAATATGTAAAAAATTAGGCTTAAATGTTTATGCAGTTTATGTCAATCATTTTTAGTTCACGGATGTTTTCCAGTGTGTTCCTACAAGAAATTTAGTATTTTGTTATATTTCATCCCTTTATGTATAGAATCAAACATTGCCCTGTCTTCCAACAGATAATACATCGAATATTGTGCCCCTACATTCTCTGCTGGTTTCGTCAGTACCTGCAATTATGAACTCCGATGCAATGGTTACTGATCAATTAGAGGTGCGCTCTGTGAGCGTCTCAGCGGAGGACTCCGTGGGAGCTTTCTGTTGCCAGTTATGCTCCTACACTTGTGATAATAAGGCCATACTACGCAACCATACTGAGAAACACTCCTACACCGAGACACTGAGCTGTGTTTATTGCAGCTACAAAACTATCAACGAGGTACATTTTGCCCGCCATATCTCAGATCATGAGATAGAGAAGCAGGCGATTGAAAATGCGGTTGGAGAACCAGAGCCTGAGGATGACTGGCAGGTGTATTACACTGGTCCTGAAGAGGACAGTTGCCAACCATCTACTGACTTTGTATTTGTTAAAGAAGAACCTCACGAAGAGGCAATGACGGTGGAACCTATCAAGCGTAAATCAGTACCAGATTTTAGTACAAATTCATCTGCTCCAAAGAAAAGCAAGATGTCACATCTGCCAGAAGAGTTTGAGCCAAAAGTAGATATCGAGCACTCAGTGCTTGCTACTACTAGGATGTATTACAAAAAATGGCGCTGTTCTGCTTGTGATTTTAACACGAAAGACATAGAAGAAATGGATGAGCACTTGCTGATTCATAATGGATTTGAAGGATTTTCAGAGCATTCCATTGAAACAGCTGAGGGGAATAATAGGACCTCTGAAGTCAATGACCGCCAGGTCCCTCATCCTGAGAGGGAAACTAGGGGTGATGACAAAGGTCCTTGCCAGCCGTCAAATAATGCAAAGGCCATTGCGAATCCTATTGAAAATATCGTCATAAAATCTGAGAAGAACAGTGAAAATAGTTCTGCATTAGAAACTTATACGAGTCGTGATAATACATCTGAAAACATTACAAGTTGCGACTCTCGCCAAAACGGACCTATAAAATCTAAACAAATAATAGGAATGACAATGAAATGCCCGTTTTGTCCCACTGTTTCTCCAGGTCTTATTGCGCACGAGAACCACATTAAACTTTACCACATTAACGAAACAGAAGAGGCACCACAGAATGACAACAGTCCCCGCGTAAGTTCCCGCCCGTCGACGTCTCGTTTCAAACGCGCTCCAAACCAACAACATGACAGTGCAACCTCTAAATCTGCTTTCAATGATTCTTTCACTGATTTATCTGATGAGGAATTTGATGAACCCCCTGCTAAAAAAGTCAACAACAATGCACCTTTTACCAAGAAAATTTCTACTGTTGGGAGGCATGCAAGCATTCCAAAAGGGCTATCACAAGAGGAACGACCTGTTAAAGTTATATCTCGAGTTAATGGCAAGTTTGTCCGTCCTAAACTAACGGCAGAAGAAATGGCCAAAATCACTATAGTATGTCCAATCTGCCCCTATAAAACTTTCATCATTGAAAGATTCACTGCACACATGAGGAAACTACACAAAAATGCTGTGGTGTACCCGTGTAATTACTGTGCATTTTGCTCGCTTGACAAGAATGAGTGCTCAAGGCACCGGTCAAATTGTGGCAACCATACAAGAATTCCCTTATGTTGCCCGCTATGTTTTTGCAGAACTAATTATTACAGATCTTTTCTTAGACATGCTAAGTGTTGCTTGACTGTCATGGAAGAAGATGGCTTTCATCTTGAAGGAGATCATGCGTGTGTATTCTGCAAGTACTCAACGCATGACTTGGAGTGCTTCAAGAAGCATTTGTTGAACCACGTTAGATCTGAAAAATTGACTTGTCCGAAATGTCAGTTTGAGACCTGCCGTAAAGACATGTATCGACTGCACCTGACGATGGAGCATAACATCGTGGCCGCACGTAAGATGTCTTGTGCTCATTGCACTTACACCACCACCAAACAGAACCTGCTTGAGAAGCATATAAAATATAATCATACAACCGTACGAAAGCTCAAAAAAGCTCCTGCTATCAATACATACCTTGATGAAAACGAAGATGCTTCTGGCTCTGACACTGATCATGAATATACGGAAGAAGCTTATGAAACTGATGAGGTTGCGGGGTCCAGTGGAGTTGATGAAGATTTAAAAGATGAGGTTGACTTCCGACGTGTCACCCAAGACTGCACGAGTGATGATTTCGATCAAGATCAAGACAAATGCACTCCCAAGAAGAAACAGAGTTCAAAACCTTCAGGTGCTAAAAGCTCATTTGCAAAGAGCAATACCAAGTCAGCCAAAACTGCTTCTCCCAAACGGAAAAATTCAATTACTGCCGAGTTCATATGTCTTTTTTGCTCCAAAAAATGTGATACTCGCATTGGTCTTGAACGCCACGCCAAGATCCATGCCTGCGAAGGCGTCTTCACGTGCCCGATGTGTAATTTTTCCTCAGCACATTTTACACTTCTGAAGAGTCACTTTAAAAGCTGTCATCCGGAGGTGGTTTTCTAGACCACGGTTTGTACGGGGTCTACAACAATAACTCAGTGCTAAAAGATTTGCTGATCACAGCGTTTCACTTCTGACGTATTTGAATAGTTTTGATTAAGTTTTTATTTTCATTAAGACAAATTTAGTGGACAGAAGCTGCATTTGTGGAAAGAAATGTTCAAGCTATCTATTCAATTAAATATGGGGAAGTAACTCAGTGTTGTAGAGAACCATGCGCTCAGAAATGTTTCTGTTGCCCGACCCTCTTAGAGCAAACAATATGGAACAAATGATGCATTCCAAATTAAGTGAATTCTGACGTCAGTGTCCGAACTATATACGAGCTGCTGTCAGTAGTAAATTGAATTAATTTTAATTCGTAGATTTTGGTTGGGTGTCATTTTTATCTCAAGCAACAGACTATTAATGTGTTGCTAGTCTATTTCAGTATTCCATGTAAGCTTTGATACTGTGAAGTGACATTTTCAATCAGTGATCATTTAGTCTCAAGTTAAGAGCAATCAGGAATTTATGCATGTCAACTTGTAAACGGATATTTTTTTTCAATTAAGTAACTAATTTTCCCGTGATGTTGTAATGTATATAACTGTCTTGCATTCAGCTCCCCGTGATAACCCCAAGATAAAGAATCGAATCAATCTTGAATTCGATAATCATTTTGTCTTGGCATTTTACAAATGCTGTCTATGCGCATCTTTTCCTGTAAACTAATTTTTCTATATTTAATATATATATGCTCCTTTAGAACTATTTTGCAGACTTCATTTGTATCGAAAAATTCCCTTGATGATGTCATGTGCAGCATTAACATAATTTGGCTTATCTTAGGTTAGAAATTATTTGACTTTATTTAGAATTCAAGTTTTGGGCTTAATTGTTGGTTCACACAAGTCAATTGGTAAATCAGTTGACGATTGTAACTGTGAATAATTCAGCAATTCATTTTATTCAACGGTTCCTTGTACACTTCACCCCATTGTAGCAAGTCTATGAATATTCCTGAACAAATTTCAGTGGAGGTAATTTCATCTTAGAGGTAATCATGCGGGATTTGACGCATTCATTTATTTGTGTGAAGCATTTATTTATATACATTTATGTGTGTGCATGACTACTTCAGGTTACGGCATGTTGTTGCGTCATGTGCTTTGGAACCGCCACTGCGAAAAATTCTACTTTATATTTTCCTGAAAACCTCATCAAGCATATAAAAAAATCCTTATAAACACAATTAAATGCCTTTCGTCTCGCACGGAAATGAAAATTGTGTGATATGCAATGAATTTCATTTATCGGGATTGACAAAATTTCATGTCCCTATTATTTAAAATTGTTTGGGATCTAATTATGTGAGCGACGCAACAACATGAAAGGGATCGGCCACCCTTGCCTCCAGTGCCTTCATTCACTAATTTACCTTTAACGTAACACATGTATTGACATTTTTATCACTTATTTCATCTTATTTTTTTCTGAAATTTTGAATTCGAATGAGAAGAGGGATGAATAGCGCGTCACGGTTTTCTTTTTTGTTCATTTAGGAATTTATGATTTAATAACGAAAAATAAATAATAAATTAATAATAATAATAATAAACATAAATGTGATATGTATAGTGTTAAAATTTGTGTGCGTGAGTTGCCACCAGGGAATAATGGGAAGAAATAACGGGTAGCACCGAGTGATCAGAAAAGGAAGAAGAAATGGAAAAAGATTCTGTGTGTTTGATGCAACATAAATATATAATATATGGTTTATTGGTGGACGCGGATCTAGCACACTTATCATGTCGGGATGTTACCAGAACCTCAAATTTCATTCTTAATAGGAGAATAGGACGGGATTGGACGAATGGGAGGAGAGGATTAGATAAAAAATTCAAGTTTGATTGCGCAATATGAGAGATTCAAAATATTTTTCTTCACATATCTTGAACGAGATTATAATGTGTGCTTTGAGGGGCCTTAGTTTTGGAATGATCAAGTCTGGGCAACACGGGGCTAATCTGCTAATTATCAAATCATATCCTCTCAATTGCGTTTTATGAGCAAGAGAGATTGGTATTTTATCGCTTTAATTGGTTTTCCAGACAGGAAATAATCAACCAATAATTAAGTATTTAATAAATAACCGTTTCACTCCCTTAAAAATTTGCTTTATCTGTCTGATCTGAGATGGCCATGGAAGTGGAACTCAGCGGCAGTAGTTCTAGCTTTGAAATCGTCGAGCCTGTGAACTTCTACGGAGAAGCTGGTATGTGGTGTTGTAGTTTAATTCCTTAATGCAAATGTTCTCATTTGTTTACATTTTTTAATCTCTCTGATCGCGACTATAAATACGTGAGTATTGTTTGTCCTTGAATTTTGGATAATAGTCTTAAAATGGCAAATTTATTGTTGCTCTGTCTTCATGTATCAACTTTTGTGATGAGATGTGTGTTTATTCTTGTAGAAACGTGTTCAAAATGCATTTGTGAAGCTACTGATTCGATCACACAATTTAAATTTTTTGGATGTTTCAGGTGAGAACAGCAGTTCGTTCAGCAACATCCAGAGTCGATTGACCTACGAAGCGGTTGTCGACCTTCTCACCAATACCCCTGACTCGAAGTGCACATGTTGGCCTCCTTCGAAGCCCAAGAATGGCGACATCTTCATCTTCACTTACGAAGACGAGAAGCACCACTTCGACTTTGTGGCCGATGGTATGAATTGGCGCAACCAGGGCACCAGGTTGTACTCAAAAGAGGGCATCGTTGTCAAGAAACGCTACTACCAACGCAGAATCGGCAAAGATGCTGTGGATTTCCGTAAGAATGTCTTCGAGATCAGCAGCTTAACTCGAGTTTTGATCCATTACTTTGGACCAAGGGACGAGGATCTCCCCGAAGCCCCGCATGGTAATCGCAAAAAGCATTTGGATAAAGGGCACGTACGCGTCATGCCGTCCGTGCTTGCCGACATTAAGGAAAGCAAGGACAACGTTGGAGAGATCTACATGAAGATGGTGGCTGAGTGTAAAGTACCTCCGCAAAACTTCAAGGTTGCCATGCCGCGGAACATTAAGCAGGTCGAGAACAGGAAACAATATGAAAAGAAACATGAAGGCGTCGAGAAGGTTGATGTTGACGAGATCAGTTCGCTGTTGCAGCTGAACACAGACCTTGGAGGCTTCGTGAAGTACCTTTCGTTTGTGCCGTGCCTTAACATTGTACTGATCAACGAACAAGTTCTCGGTGACTGGAGCGAAATGGCAAGTAGCGGTGAGAGGTGCCTCTTGTCATACGTCACACGACTCAGGGTCAGGGACATCTACATTTCTGCGCTCATTGCTCTCAACCACCAATTTTCTAACGAGCCCGGCGTACCGCTGGCATACCTGCTGCACCAGCGCAATTCTGTGTCGGCCTACAAGCTGCTTTTGAGGGAAGTCAAAGACGTGGCTCCTGCTATCGACTCAGAAAATATATTTGTGGTCACGGAAAGAACACCGGAGGTACAGGACGCATGGAAGGAAGTGATCCAAAACGCACCCCTTTTCACGTGTTGGGAGAGCATCAAGAAAACAGCTTTTAACCACCTTAAGAAACTGAGAGTCACTGGACCTGAGCGGAAAACCTACATCGAGACACTAAATTCGTTAATGACTTCTGAATCTGAAGAAGAGTACATGAATCATTACGAGGAATTCAAGCACATTTGGATGCACGATTTCAGTGCTTTCTACGACACACAACTCTTTGACGTCATAAAATCTTCGATTCGTGGCAATCTTCTCTTACATGACGTGTACTCCGAGGACCGTGGTATAGTAGCTATCGAGTGTGAAGGCTTCAACGCCGTCCTCCTTGGCTTATCGAATTGGAATAACCCTAATCTGGACGGCGTGACGCTATCGCTTTACATGCTCAGCTGCTACTACCAGAAGGAACTGGACAGGGGCTATAAAGGTGATGGCCCGTGGCGCCTGAACCCTGGATATGAACCTCGTACGCGAGTGCTGACCGACGATGCTGCCATGCTGGAGGGCGTTGTTGATCCTGATCAGATCGTGCAAATTGTACAGAACAAAGTTAGCTCGCAGCCTTCAGTGTAATTCTACGATGCCAGAATTGTACGGAAGATATTTGGCTTGCATGCTCTGCAAGTTCCGTAGTCGATAGAGCATGCCAGCGTAGGTGTTAAGTCCACCAATTATGTGCCCAGACCTGGAACGTCGCGTTAATATGTATGTATAATTATGATTTGCATTAGGTCGTGATTACATGTTATTTAATTGCCAGTGCATGCCTCTAAGGATACCAGTATGATCGCGTAGAAGTCCCGACGAAGTTAAATTTTGCTATTGTGTGGTGAAGCTGTCGCAGGAGCTATTTTGTATATTTTATGATAATTAATTTGCAGTACAGTTCTTATTTATTTCACGCCAATAAACTTTTTTTGTACTGCCATTACGTTTCATTCCCTGGCTTGGAAATATCGAGACCGCGGGCCCCGAAATTTAAGCCCGTTGTGTTGTTATACAGGAAAGCGAATGCTTTGTGCAAATTCCTCCCTTTACCAATAAACTCTCATCAACAAGTGGAGCGAGGAAATCCCTGTTCATGAATTAACTTAAACTAACAACAAATAGAGCGAGAAAGCCAGAAGCATAATTGTATTTTTCTCAAGAAAAATCTCCCGCAAGGAAAGGAATTGAGTAAGTTTTCGTCCAGATTTTAGAAGTAGGAACTGCCTCACAAACGATATGGATTTTGTAAGCGGCTTCTCATATCCGGAGAATATGAAAGGCATAGAGATGTCAGAACCCTGAAGGCATGCGCCATAATTTTTTTTGAAAACTTCATACATGTTAGTTAACATCAGGATTATATTCATATATACACACAGTTTATACACAAGTGTAGAAATTTTAAATTAAATTAATGAATCTCATCCCTCAGCAATAAATATGCTCGTAAGAAAGCAAAAAAATTTGCTTGCATATACTTCTATTGTTTTGAAATTATATATTATTGATCGTTGCAGCACGATTGAGTGTGTGTGATCCGTGAACACGGCTCACTCACTTCAGTCTTTCAATTCATGAGCTTCAACAGTCAGCTGTTAGCAGTGGTAGTGTGAGGTGCTGTTCCGTGTTTAGGTTTTTGTTGCATTTGAATTTAATGATACGAACCAGATTAACAGTGTTTTCTCGTTAAAGTGGTACTGTACAGCCATGACTGAAGATGAATCTAGTGTTCGCGTCGCCATCAGGTTTGTTTATTTTTATTATAGTTTGTCCGTTACACTGAGGAAGGAGTTCCAGGTCGCGGCGTCGTTCCGAAATGTGTCAAGTTTGGGATCAGTTATGCACGCGTATAATGCACCTTCGGTATTATTGCAGATTAACTACATGATCTACATCCAAAAAAAAGGGTGTTTTTTTTAATTATATGTTTTTTGGGGTGTAGATTACGAATCTGATATCCATTTTTGGCGGTCGGCATCGGAAAACCGATTTTTTGCAATAATACCGATCACACGTAGCGCACGACATCTTGAATGAAACTTACCCGTTGCACTGCAACGGGTAAAGAAGACGAAAATGTTACCCGTTGCACTGCAACGGGTAACATTTTCGTCTTCTTTGTCCATAAATCTGGAGATACATTGCCACATCGAGAGATCACAACCTAACGCCAACTCGCAGGTTGGGTTGGTTCGCCCAGGTTCCTTTTAGATCAAAATGCTATCTAAAAAAAAGGAACTTGGCTGACTTAACCCAACCTAAGAGCTTTTTGTAAAATTTCGATGAACAATCCGACCCTTTATATAAAGGTGAGTGGGTAACGTAAGTTACGTAACCCCCATGTTAGTAAATAAAGGTGAGTGGGTAACGTAAGTTACGTAACCCCCATGTTAGTAAGTCGCGAAAAAAATCGGTTTTCCGATGCCGACCGCCAAAAATGGATTTCAGATTCGTAATCTACACCCCAAAAAACATATAATTAAAAAAAAACACCCTTTTTTTTGGATGTAGTTAATCTGCAATAATACCGCACCTTCTATCGGAAAAATAAATATTCCAATATATATTCTACGTAAAGAATCGTATCAATTTAAAAGCCGCATGAACTGATGTCTTCTACGAAATAAAATTGATCTAGGAATTTGTTCGCGGAATTTATGCAACTTGTATCATGCAATCGACATGCAAAAGAAATGCCACAGAATAGTTTGAGGATATTTAAATACCTAGGTGCAATGTCAGGCGGCCGTAGAAGGCGTAGATGCCATTAAAACTGCAATGAAAACTTTTAAATGTCACTGTTGTGGCAACTTCAGGAGTTTTTATGATTTTTGATTTTAAATACTAGTTGTTTAACTTTATTTTAAAGGAATAATTTCAGAAAGCCCAATTTGGAATTAAGAAAAATTGATATTTTGCGGTCAGGCAGCTCTTATCCAATGAAGTTTAAACTGAATAAACTTATAAAGATGCCATTGTAAACTTTATCATGATAATCCAGTGATTGTGACAACTGACAAGTTGAATACAAATTTCTACATGATGCATAAAGTTAAAAAAAATCAATATTTTATTTATATTACAGCTTCACACATAGTGGCAAAGCAGAGAGTTTTTTAGACTCTCCCTCAAGTTCATTTGTGAGTCCTATAAGTAGACCAGTAAAGTATCCTGGATACCAGCAGACTTCACATATTCATCCCTATAATTCATCATAAAACAATCTTCATAATTTTTTTGGGGGTGGATTTTTCAAATCCCCATTGTTTTGTAATGTCAATGCACTCCATAACCTGTCAACTTTCAATATTATAATATAAAAGTAATAGTCAATTGCATCTGCAGACTAAGGGCCAGTAAGGCAAAAGAGTGAAAACAATGTATATATATCAATTAATATGAACATTTGTCCAGTATATATTTATATCCTGGATCCATATGGATTTAAATTTAGTCCCAGTTGATAATTTACTATAAATTTATGTTGAAAATTCAATAAATTCAATATAAATTTATGTTGAAATTACCTATCTATATTTTCTTCATTTGTATGCAAATGATATATATGAAACCTATTAACTATTTTTATTAGTTGCAGTCTTACTTTTACATTACCTTAATAATGTTAGTAACCAATAGTACCTTTTTTTATTTATAAATTATGTGGTTTACATCTCAATACTTCTGCCTATGGTTTCTTGGGGCTATGATCTAGATGCGATATATATGCAATACAATCAGGTGAATAATGACATGAAGGTCACACCTGCAAGCTGCTACCAGCCTCAAAATTTATATACTGTTGAAAGTAGAAATGAGACCTAAAATTTGTTGACAACAATTTTAATAAAGATTTTGCAGCTATTTCTTTGAGATTGTGCTTGATTTGTTGATGGGCTATTTGTTATAAAAGAGCATTTTGGCATAGAAAAGAGTTTTTTTGCTCTAGTTAATAATGTATTATGTAAGCAGACCATCATTACACTGGGAATGAGATGACGCCAAGGTTTAGCAATTGATAAAATTTCAAACTCCAAAATGTAGACAATATTTTGTTTGCTGCTGCACCCTGTTGCAGAAGTGAGCTGTTGTCCAGTAAATCTGCTGCTTGTGCAGATGTATGGTACCACTTGTTTAGATGGTTTGTATGCCATATATCCAGGGGTTAGAAAAAACAAGGGAAACACCTGAGAAATCCACAAAACATATTTTAGTGTGGTGTAGGTCTACCTTTTGCAGCAATTACAGCCTCAATTCTCCAAGGTCTTGATTCATATAAATAGTTGATTGTTTTCAAAAGAATTTAAACCCATTCTTCAGTTAAAACTCCTTCCAGCTCTTTCAAAGACAATGGTGGCAGAAATCAACTTCTGACTTGCGTCTCAAAAATCAACCATAAATGCTCAATAATATTCAGGTCTGGTGATTGTGGTGGCCAAATGAGATGCTCAACTTTATTAAAATGTTCCTTGTGCCATTTTTTAGCAATTTCAATACTACCAATTTACGCCACTCTAAATGCTTTGAAGCATTTTTAGTTGAAACCAGAGGTTTTCCCATTGCAGCTCTTCCATAGAATTCAGATCTATACAGCTCTTGGCAAACAGCCTTTATAGAAACTGGGTTCTGTAGACCTGTGTCAATTAAGGTCTACTGTAATTTTAACAGCCATGGTTTTTTGATTGTACCTCACAATTTGATTTAGGTACCAACAATCTCTCTCAGACAACTACAACTTTTGGCCAGACCTGTGCTTTGCTGAGGAGGTTTTTCCATCTCTTTCAAAAGCAGCCATTACTTTTGAGACAGTACTTTAGAAACTGGCTCACTAGTACCTACCTTACGGGCACCAACAATTTGGCCTCTTTCAAAGTCAGAAAGGTTTGCCATCTATAGGTTAAATGCTAGGTTATAGACACAAAAATTAAAAAAAGTCTTTGTGCAAGGATTAAATATCAAATAGCAGCAAAAATAAAATCCAAAAATATGTCACGTGTTCATTGTTTATAACATATTAAAAAATTACGATTTTGAAAGGGCAGGCGTTTCTCTTATTTTTCCCAACCACTGTATAGGGATGAAGCTCCCTACAGTCATGATATGTAGCAGCTCCTACATATGACCTGTAGCACTTCAAGTCGTATAGCTAGCTATATATATACCTACATGACTACAACTCCCAAGACCTGCCTGCTCTTGCATGGCAGTTTTACATCCAACCACAGCTATCATCTATAGGTATATTTCTCATAAATTTATTGCTTGTTGATTAGATACTTTCTTATATTTGGTCTAGTTGTCATTTGTTTTAAGAATGTAGACAGCATATTATATTAAGTTTTGAATGTTCCCCTAAGCTAAGCAATGAAATAAAGTAAATATTAACTTTGAAAACTAAAATGTTATCATTTACTTTTTAGTGTTCTCATATGCTAATAAGCAGGTATTTTCCTTAATCATTCAAATTATTAAAAATGAGTTTTTTTACCTTAAAGAGCAGACAAATATCAAGCCAATGATAACTTGCGTCTCACACGGAGTGTTGCGTCTCACACGACGTGTTGCGTCTCACACGGCGTGTTGCATCTCACACGACGTGTTGCATCTCACACGACGTGTTGCGTCACACACGACGTGTTGCGTCTCACACGGCGTGTTGCGTCTCACACGGCGTGTTGCGTCTCACACGGCGTGTTGCGTCTCACACGGCGTGTTGCTCTGCACTTAGCCTAATTAGTTGAAGTGAAGCGACATAAAAATGCCCTTCGTTATCCAATCATGGGCATGTTTATTTAAAACAAAACATTCTTATGTTAATTGATTGAGCTGCATTTAGCATTTCAGGATTCTCCTGTTGTCTTCAAATGGACAGATATTTCTTCAAGCAGTTCTCTTGCAAAGATTGCAAACGAGCTATAGAAGCGGTTCGCTGTTTCTGTAGGAAATGTGACCATGTTGTATTACCTGTTCACTATTTCATCAAAAAAAAAATACTTTCGTTTGCGAAAAATTATCTCTGGTTGAGACAACGAGACTTCAAAATTATCTCTGGTTGAGACAACGAGACATCAAAATTATCTCTGGTTGAGACAACGAGACAGTTATCTGAAGAGTTTATATATTATTTGCGGTAACAGCGATTGTACAATATTTTGAAACACCAAACTCCTGTGTTTTAAGGCGACAGAAAGTCGCTTGTCAGCTTATACGTGGACGTAAGTCACTCCCGTTGCCTCTTTTAGCAGTGAAAGACAACTCCGTGTCATTTATCTCGCGACTTCATAGTGCACTTGAATTAGGATGCTTACCGAGTATTGTTATTTTATATTATGACCCATGAACACTCTATGTAAGAACGTACTGCTTGGTACTTTTTTATGAAATTTAGTTCTTTTGGATACCGATGTTTTTGTCGGTATCAGGGGTTGTTTCTGTTGCGCGGTGCACCGTATCCCGATGTGCTTGTCGGATGATGGTAGCTCAGTCAAGGTGTTGCTTCTGTTGCGCGGTGTACCGTCTGTCTCTTATACACATCTAGATNTGATGGTAGCTCAGTCAAGGTGTTGCTTCTGTTGCGCGGTGCACCGTATCCCGATGTGCTTGTCGGATGATGGTAGCTCAGTCAAGGTGTTGCTTCTGTTGCGCGGTGCACCGTATCCCGATGTGCTTGTCGGATGATGGTAGCTCAGTCAAGGTGTTGCTTCTGTTGCGCGGTGCACCGTATCCCGATGTGCTTGTCGGATGATGGTAGCTCAGTCGAAGGTCGAAATTAAGCGCTGAGTTTGCGCAAAGTCGCCACGCTTGAGCGAGAACATCGCTGAACTTCACTGGCCTCCCACGCCATGTATTGCACCTGCCCACACGGCAGGCAGTGCCCACGGACGCGAGATAAGCGCGTGTTCAGTCTTCACCAACTCTCAAAATTTCCAGGACTTGTTTTTGTTGCTGAAATATAATTTGTTTATACCTAGCTTGTGCGTGGCATTCATTTTCCGAACGGGAGTTGGAGCTTCAAGTTATTAATCAACAACGAAGTTGTCACGTTACATGGCTTGAACACGTTAGTCGCTTTAGAAAGTCAGGGTCACAGTGGGTGTTCAAGTTGCTTGATTTCTTGGCCTAATATTGTGCTAAGCTGGGGGCTATGTTTGGCTATTAATTGCCACTGAATTTGTTGATCACGCGGAACTGTTGCGCCCATCCTTACTCTATTTAAAATTAATTGTTCCCAAGCAGAGAATGATAACAAGTTGTGGAATATGGGTTCATTTTGTCATAGCGTGGAGTAGAAAAATATCAAGGAATATCATCTGATTAATGTTGTATAAGTATCATGCGTACGGACAAATTCATCTTTCTTAACGATGTAATCAGCTATTTCATCTTTATTGAGTAGTGTAATCAGCATGCAAGCTTGCTTTGTTTTTTGTCTCTACAAAAAATATTTCAAGTAATTAATAATTGGTTGGAATAGAAAATATGTTTTAGATTACGAAACAACTGTTTTATGCAAACTATGAGGAAATATAGAAGCCATATCGAGGTAAATAAAGATATATGCTTAATCGCAGGCAGCGACTGCACCTATCATGAGACCTGCGGCGTGGGCGACAGTGTTCCTTGCACAGGAGTGGTTCTGGGCATCAATTTTGTTCATTTTTCCTTTACGCAGGTGCGACTCTGAAGTTTTATTCGTGCTGCTGGTGCGTGCCTTAGTTCCTTCATTCGTGCTGCAGGTGCGTGCCTTAGTTCCTTCATTCGTGCTGCAGGTGCGTGCCTTAGTTCCTTCATTCGTGCTGCAGGTGCGTGTTCTATGCGTGAGTGAGCGAATAAGCAGTAATCGCATTTTTCATTAGAAATATTTCATTCACTTTCGAAATTGGACGAAAATTTCAAATCTGCCTAATATTATGCTGCTCACGCATATAATTTATAATTATGACATTATGGTAATTAAATAGAAATACAAGAATCTTGTAGACGATCAAATTCGATAATTGATTAGTGTGCGGTTCAAAAATGCAGTGAAATCGTCAACAAAACAGAGAAAAGAGAACAGGCTGCATTATAACGGTGACACATCTCAAAATGATAGTTTATCAAAATATAAATATCAAATTAATATAATATGAGATATAATTACCAAATTAATGAATCTCATACCATGAACGGGGCCGAACCATTGTACGTGTAAAACCCTTCATAATATGGCCGGTGATCAGGAAGTGTTGTTGAACAATACCCCAGCGCGCATTGAAAGTGAAGTGCGATTGTGATAACGTGCGGATCTGTGATAATTATATACATGGGCGATTGCCGGTAATTGTCATGCTGTGGCTGCTGTTGCTTCTCTGTTGGTGCATGTGTTGCTACTGTTGCTGTCGCTCGTGTTGGTGTTGCTCTGAATGTTACAGCTGGTGCGTTACTTGTTTAGCCACTGACCGTACAAGTAGCTTTGTTGTTGGTCGAAAGTCACGGCGAAACTAAACGATAGTGCGAGAAGCTAGCTCATGTGTTTAACATTATGACGCTAGTCTGCATTTCAACGAGTTAACAGGAATATATAACATTTTAATAGCAAAATCACCATAATAATTCTGAGCATACGAAGCTCCCGTTATTTATATGCAAATTTAAA
The DNA here is from genome assembly GCF_000764305.2 of Hyalella azteca. Taxonomy (NCBI): domain Eukaryota; kingdom Metazoa; phylum Arthropoda; class Malacostraca; order Amphipoda; family Hyalellidae; genus Hyalella; species Hyalella azteca. The sequence goes on from NW_025942634.1 coordinate 236,966, forward strand.
TCATAGACTGCTGCGAAAGTTAGACACGATGCGGCGACTGCAGAGCTCTATTTTCAACGCCCGCGTGGCTGATTGCGAGCACTCCTCGTTTGACTGCGAAGATGAACAGCTTCGTTTGCCTGCGAAGCTGTTCATCCTGCACTGTGATGAACGATCGAGACGCTGCGTCCGCTGCATGATAGTGTAAGCAGTTCAAACCGACTCCTTACTGGGCTCTGACCAAGACGAATGAACGCTCGAGTCAGGAATCCACTTGATCTGCTCAAGATGGTTAAGTCTCGAGCCCGTCCAGTTGTTTACATGCTCTCTTCAAACGGTCCTTTGAAATGAACGTCCGAATCAAGTTCACTTGATGTTCGTGAAGCTGTTAGTTCCCGGGCACTAGTCAAGTTTTTAGCACGCTTGCTTTAAATGGAGCTGCGCTTGATTTCGTGGTTACCTTATACGAGTTTGTCGCGAACGAGTAAAGAAAAACACCCGTTCCGAGGAGTTCTTTTAATTAAAAATAACTGCTCCTAGCTGAGGAGGATAATAGAGAATATCAAGCATGGACCGTTCAAGGCTCTGCTAATATTAACCATGAACGAGTGCTTGGCACTTGTTTTTGCCTTTGCAAATGCACGTCTCGTATTCTATGGAAAATAAAATGTGCGCCTCATATTTTATAGAAAATAAAATGTGCACCTCATATTTCACAGATAATAAAATGTGCACCTCATATTTTATAGAAAAAAATGTGCGCCTCATATTTTCTAGAAAAAAATGTGCCTCTAATATTTTATGGAAAATAAAATGTGCGACTCATACTTTATGGAAAATAAAATGTGCGTCTAATATTTTATTGAAATAATTGTGAAGTATTTTCAGTTGCGAGTCAAAAAGCTGCTTTAAGTGTCGTCCTGCTATTCAATGTTAGATATATATAGTTTTAGGATCATCCCGAGCTCTTACCAAAATAACATCACTCACTCATTTAGTGGCTTAATTCGATTTCATCGCTCAAATTCTTCATGCATGTTTTCGAGAAACGCACACATTTGTTTAATTTACTGCTGCTGTTTAATCCTCCTTCATGTATATATATATATCCCATTTCGCTAATTAATTTACTCCATATTTTCTTTAAATGTTTTTTTTTGCAACGCATTCTTCAGTCACTAATATCTAACGTTTAATCCTGAAATAATTAAAAATTTAAGCGCATTGCAGAAATACGTATCAGAATGATACAACTAAAACAATCAACCTCTCTGAACATATCGCATATCCACAATTATATTTTGATAAATATGTTGATAAATATCAACTTATTTATCAACATATCGCATCTCAACTACAACGTGTTCGGGAGTTTGTTGAGGCGTTCAACGGAAGTGATGATGTGTTGAGGGAAGAGGGATGTATCCTGTTGATCGATGTTGACATTATTAGCTCAGGTGTGCGTGTGTGGTGTTGGCGGGTTGTTTGCTATTAAACTAAGTATAAGATAAAACTGGTCTTGCGTTTGAGCTTGTATAGTGAAAAGTTAGCTTTGGTATGGCGTTAGAGCTCGTAGTGAAAAGTTAGCTTTGGTATGGCGTTAGAGCTCGTATAGTGAAAACTGAAAAGTTATCTTCAAACTGTGATTTTCGCCGTTGCAGTTTGGAATAAATTTTCGTAAATATTTGTTGGTGCTACAAAGTGGATGTTACGTATTAGTCATAATGCCTAATTGATTTAGGTGTTGGTTATCTTACAATTCTCTCCATATTGACTGATAGAATATGTGATTGCGAGCTTCGCAATATCATGATTCCGATCGCCGGAAATTTCTAAATTGAAATCACGTTTATATGTAATCGCTAATCATCATTGTAACATTCTAAAGTCACCTGTTTACGGAGAAAAACATATAAAATTCGTTACAAAGATATAATAAAATAAAAATAATAAATAATAAATATAATAAAACTTTATGTGCAGAACACGAAAGCAAGAAAATAGTTGAGGAGTTCATCGATCGCAGGGTCGTATTATATAGAGCCAAGACCGCGTCACGCAGCCAAGCAGCTTTGCAAGGAAGCTAATACGGCTAAATTTGATAAATGTCTCTGCAATCACACGATGCAGGCGCCGGGGCGGTTATGTGCATGCGAGCTCTCATGTGGACTACCGACATGCATGCCTGATGCAGGAAGATCTTTTTATTTAATTATAATACCCTTTTATATATAGTTTTGCGCCGGTTAACTACTTTCACCATTGTTATCAGTCATGTCAGTTGCTACAGTTCATTGCGGTGTCAGCCATTGCAGTTCAATACAGTGTCAACCACCACAGTTCACTGCAGTGTCAACCACCGCAGTTTACTGCAGTGTCAACCACCACAGTTTACTGCAGTGTCAACCACCACAGTTTACTGCAGTGTCAACCACCGCAGTTTATTGCAGTGTCAACCACCGCAGTTTACTGCAGTGTCAACCACCGCAGTTTACTGCAGTGTCAACCACCGCAGTTTACTGCAGTGTCAACCACCGCAGTTTACTGCAGTGTCAACCACCGCAGTTTACTGCAGTGTCAGCCACCGCAGTTTACTGCAGTGTCAACCACCACAGTTTACTGCATTGTCAGCACCACAGTTTACTGCTGTGTCAACCACCGCAGTCAACCTGTCGCAGTAAACTGTAATCTGCTGGCTGAAATTGCAGTTTAGTGGTGTCAGCAACAACAGTTGAATCTGTATATCTAGTTGAATATTTCGAATCTATATCAAGTGTGAATTATAGCTTTAAATATGAATTACAGCTTTAGATATATGTGATCTGCGGCTATTGGTTAATGAAGTCAGTCACTCTGTTGATTAGAATGACTGCACAGTCAGCTGCAGCGTCCGCAACAGTCAGCGTCAGCAGCAGTCAGCTGCAGCGTCAGCAGTGTCAGCTGAGGTGTCCAGGTGTGGGAAGAAGTCAGCCTGACCTTGCCTTTCTCCGTCGATCTCAGGGGCACCGGGGGCCTCAGCTGCTGTTGTCCTTGGTGTTCTTGCTGCTGTTGTTGTCCTTGCTGTTCTTGCTGCTGTTGTTGTCCTTGCTTTTCTTGCTGCTGTTGTTGTCCTTGCTGTTCTTGCTGCTGTTTTTGTCCTTGCTGTTCTTTCTGCTTGCTGTTCTTGCTGCTGTTTTTGTCCTTGCTGTTCTTGCTGCTGTTTTTGTCCTTGCTGTTCTTGCTGCTGTTGTTGTCCTTGCTATTCTTGCTGCTGTTGCTGTCCTTGCTGTTCTTGCTGTTGTTTTTGTCCTTGCTGTTCTTGATGTTGTTTTTGTCCTTGCTGTTCTTGCTGCTGTTTTTGTCATTGCTGTTTTTGCTGCTGTTAATCGACGCTTTGTTGTCACCCGGGCACGATATCAATCTCTTGTACTCGCTTTTCTGTGTACAACTGTGCTTATTGTGCTGCTAATCAATTATCAACTTGTGATGAAATGTTCTCGTTAAATGCGAATATATTTCTTTGCCCAGCTGTACAAACGCTGACTCGGCATTTCTCCTGGTCGCTGTTAATTTTTATCTATTTTTGTTGAATGCGATGAGAAATTCAAGGATATTCCGTTCAGAGCGACGAATAAAGATTCTAGAGACTATATTCAATGCGTTTGAAGTTGTGATATATTTAAACTTGTATTTTCACAAGAATCAAAGTTTGAACAATGTGCACGTCAAGTCACTATCCAGCCGTTTGAGGCACGTCTAAATAATATGAAAGTTCGCATGCTATAGCTTAAGTTTGGCTTGTGTGTCTTTGGCTTAAGATGCTGCACACCCAACTTTGATATATTACGCCTTGTGCAGGTTGCCTGCTTCGATGTCTTTGCTCTGCCTCAATTTATGTCAGTTTTATGCGTCATCGGTTATTTAGTATCGTGGGTTATATTAATTAATGAAAAATAAAATAAATTAATGGGTTATATATTGTAGAAAAAGGAACTCTTTTTACCTAATGTACGAACAGAGAGCGGGCGAAGCCTCGATAAGTCCTTTTGCCGGGCCGAACTGTGTCAGGATGACCCACCCAAGGGCACTAAAATGCAGCTCTATTTAGACAACTTTGACTCATTTCTTCAAGTGATTGATTAATGAAGCCTATTTTGTCCGTAGATTAGTTTAAGTTCTGCGATCGTTAGAGAAGTGAGTACTGGAATAATCAATGATCCATCAATAATTTGTGCATTGAATATCCTAAATATTGTATAACTTGTTCAATTTTGAATCCGTTAACATAACAACCGTCTTTATGACAACCGCATCACCACGCGCAAGTCAGCCCTGACTATTCGCATGTTACTATAACACAATTAAAGTAAACCCCAAGCCTACATCAAGTGCTCACGTATCTTCTTAGCTCTCAATCTCTTATTCCCGATCGGACGGCACCGCTACCGATGTTTTCGGCGATGTCGCACATTGAAAAATGTACGAGTCATATTGTTTAAATTAATGAAACACTTTCTTGTCCTGGCACTGATACGATATATTATGTAGGTAGCTGATATGAGTCTGGTTGACCCACACAGAGCTAAAAGTGCATCGCTATTTGTACAATGTGTGAGGCTGGCTGAACTGTAAGACGCGCCGCTCAACTCTTACTTATAGGAAACACGTGCACTGATATTAAGCACCTCCCGCGGTGCTGCTCTAGTTCTCCCTTGAAGCTTCGTTCAGCTGATAACCCTTATTCAAATCTGCTCTTCTTGAAGTTTTGACTATGCAGATGTCCACATTTTGTAGTAATGTGTTTGGAAGCTGTAATGGATGTAATCGTATTTTATTCACTGTAGAGCGGGTTTATCTTTTCTAACAGCAATTATTCACCTGATATTTGAAAGCTGGCTGGAGACTCGTGTAGCATTTCATTGACCTACCCATTTTTAATGTTAATTTAAGAAAAACGTACTATGAATGAATAATAAAATGAATGTCTAAAAAAATCTTTTGTAAAACAGGAAAACGATTTACAGAGGGGCTACTTGATCTAACGCGAACTGTTGGAGAATCTTATTTTTAAAATTCATTTTTCACATATATTATCTTATTCTTGATGTACTTGAAAAAACTCAATGTTGGGCTGATCGACGAAACGTTAACGTGAAACTAATGTGACTCATGAAAATGAACTATTACCTACTAATGCCAATAAAAATTAATTATTATGGTACTTATGTTATATATATATATAATATAAACTATCACAAATGTTAATGAAAATAAACCATTACAAATGTCAATGAAAATAAACTATTACAAATAATGCATGTCATAGCATAGGGGAAGGGGAAATAATAGGGGGATGTATATCAATGCATAGGGGAAATATGCATTGATATGCAAATAATGCATAAGGGAAATAATGCACAACAATAATGCATGGGTGAGGTCCCGCCTGGCGCTTGAGTTGCTTGCAGGCTGAGAGCGAAGACGCGCAAGATGCGTCTGGTACAGCGCGCACACTGCGATCTTTGTTCACTTGCTAGACATCACACGCACTGGTGCTTACCTTGGTCTGCGTGTTGTGCTGAGTGGTGTTAACACGCACTGCTGAGGTGCTGAGTGGTGTTAACACGCACTGCTGAGGTGCTGAGTGGTGTTAACACGCACTGCTGAGGTGCTGAGTGGTGTTAACACGCACTGCTGAGGTGCTGAGTGGTGTTAACACGCACTGCTGAGGTGCTGAGTGGTGTTAACACGCACTGCTGAGGTGCTGAGTGGTGTTAACACGCACTGCTGAGGNGTTGTAAAGAAACACGGGCGCTGCTATCATTACGTGTGTGGTGTGTTGTAAAGAAACACGGGCGCTGCTATCATTACGTGAACTGAAGTTTAGTTCAGTAGTTAGCAAGTATGTCAAGTTTGTTGAATTAATCGTTTACATGGCACGGGCCATTTATAAGCATCGTACGCGCTTTACCTTACCAAGTCGATGTATACGCTGGAATTTCGTAACCTTCGTTGACTTGAAATGCACATGCTATGTTGTATTGCAAATTCGATGAGGTCGTACGGGCGATTCGGCAATATGACGTCTTATTTGACTTCGATCAAGTTATGTCACATCTTTGATATTTTATCAATTTGTTCTAAGTTCAAAAATTGCTAATTAGGTCTTATTATCTACCTATGCATATATAGAAAAAAAATACTGATTAGAATTGTTAGTTGTATCAGTTGAAATGAAGCACTGACAAGCTAGATATTAATTGACACTTCAATTGGGCTTTGATGTAAGACAAGTAAGAAAATATCACATGTTGAGACACTGTGTGAAACGTGCTTCAGAATAATAATGTAAATAACACTACTGTATATTACAGTATAATAATGTATAACAGATAACACTAATGTATATAACACTATAACAGTTGAACCTAGTCCTGAATATGGTGGTTTAGCTGGGAGGTGTGCAAAGCACCTGCTATAAGCACTCTTTTGAAATAGAAGGTGGAAGTAGCACACTCTAGAGACACTCCCTTAGCTCGCTAGCCACGTGCTCTTCACGCCACATTTCATGCTGGTATTTGACATTAGCTGTGTGCTAGCCCCTCGTTGTGTCAGAGCACGCTTCTTTATTCACTTTTTAGGGCTTTAGCGTGGCCTAAATTGCCCGTAAACTGTCATAATTAAAGCTACCTTCGCCTAACGTAACTACCGTCATGGCTCCTTAAAAACCTCCGGCAACTTCATGCAAGTCCGTGGATGCTTGCTTCACTTCCACTAGACCACGAAATGTGTACTTAAGCTCTAGAGTTTTGTGTTGATAGTAAACTTTTATTCCTCGTCTGATACGGACATTTTCACCTCTTTATCTCATAGATGAACGGCTGATGATTTGGTAGTCTTGTAAATAATTTTGAGTTATGGCCCGAAGTGATTTCCGGTAGTGCATATACGCTTTATTTGCGAGCTTGAGAGCCGCTGTAAATTCTTGTAAATCTGTAAGAATTCCTCTTTACACATCTTCCATCGTTTTATGACTGCTATAAGTAAGTGTAAATGACTCTAGTTACTATGTTACAGTCAATTAGTGGGTGCTAATTTAGAAAGTTTTATTGATTTGTTTAATCCGCCTAAACTGAAGCTAAAATATTACTATATTATATTTAGGCCTACTCAACAAATGTGGCACTATCATAGGGAAAACTATAAATTATGTCACATTTCATTCTATTAGCACCACGGCTAAATTTCCATGCGAGACAACAGTTATTTCCAGGGGAACCATATTTTTTGAGAATTAGTTGCTTGAAAAAAATGCTCCCAGTAGAAACACGTGCAATGAAATAGGTTTCCCTGGAAATAACTGGTAGAAATAAGGTTCCCGCAAGAATATTAAGCTAATACTTGTCATGCCTGTCGTGTTTCTACTCAATGCCTGTTCTTTCCTTGCGCAACGTTAAGCCTGTCCCACGTATGAAGGTATTAAAAATCCTGCACACGTGACGCCTGGCACGTACACACGTGGCACGTACACACGTGGCACGTACATACGTGGCACGTACATACGTGGCACGTACACACGTGGCACGTACACACGTGACGCGTGCCTCGTACACTCGTGGCGCGTGGCACGTACACACGTGGCGCGTGGCACGTATACACGTGACGCGTGGCAAGTACACACGTGACGCGTGGCACGTATACACGTGACGCGTGGCACGTATACACGTGACGCGTGGCACGTATACACGTGACGCGTGGCACGTATACATGTGACGCGTGGCAAGTAAACACGTGACGCGTGGCACGTATACATGTGACGCGTGGCAAGTACACACGTGACGCGTACACACGTGACGCGTACACACGTGACGCGTACACACGTGACGCGTGCCACGTTGTAATTACAGCTTCTGAAAAATATAAGAAACTATTATAAAAATGCTTATTTTTTCCTTGGAGAAAGGAAGTTAACGTTTGGTTTTAACATCATTTTCTTTTTTCATTTCGAGAGTTTGTGTACTTGCAACTAACTGCAAGTCTATACGCAGGAAAACTGTTGATAGTTTCTATTAATCCTTATAATACCTGTATAGTCCATGCATGGTATAGGTAGCCCAGCCCCATATATAGTATTGCGCGCTTCGTTGTCACGTATTAGTTGAAAGCAAGGTCTATTGTTATTATATTATTATTCGATTGTAAGGGATAATTCTTGTGTGGGCCAGGGTGATATTAAATGTATGTAGGGAATGAAGCGATGAAAAGACTATTTAAACTTCTACAGACCTGCATTATTTCGCCTTCACAGAGTTGAATTTGACAGCATGCCATCATTTACTGCACACTGTATAGATACTCGTCTATTTTTAGTGCATTTTGTTGGGTTTTGTTCTGAGAATGAACTATGAAAAGAAAGCTAAAAAATTGGCTCATGCTTGAAGTTTGAAGCGCCGCTCTTTTTGTAGTGGTAATGAAGCGTCTGTTGAAAAAATTGGCTCATGCTTGAAGTTTGAAGCGTCGCTCTTTTTGTAGTGGCAATGAAGCGTCTGTTGAAAAAATTAGCTCATGCTTGAAGTTTGAAGCGTACGTCTCTCTTTTTGTAGTGATGATGAAGCGTCTGTTGAAAAAATTGGCTCATGCTTGAAGTTTGAAGCGTCGCTCTTTTTGTAGTGGTAATGTAGCGTCTGTTGAGGTCGTGCAAGTTCCTGATCTCATAAAAACCAGCAAGGCCTCTCAGCCCACCTGCCAGCTTATAGTACAGTCTGTCCGTAAAGTCTAAATACATACATACTAAAGTAATCATGCAATCGAGTTGATGCAAGTTTTGTGAAAGGCATTCAGATTTGCATTGCTAGTGAAGGCGCTCATGTTGAAGATGTTATTTGAATAAAATAAATAGTGAAAATAAAACTTTATTTTAATTATAAACCAAAAATATTCAACTATCCTATGGTCCAGACTTTATGGACACCCTGTATATTTTGCTTTCGTTTTTTAGTTCATTTTCCCAATTTTAGAAAAGAGGCGCTATTTTGCTCGTCATTCGTCATGTCCGTCTGTCCGTCCGTCTGTCCGTTACATCACGTTTTCGTCGACGAGAAAATGCGCTCTCTGTCACTCACTGCAGTGAGTACTGAGTTATATTCTTTCATTCATTCTTAGCAAGGGTCGGTGAAGTTGAATTTCAGCGTCCTTGATGGTCGCTATGTATAAGTAATAAGGGCCCCAGTGCTCCAAGAACGAAGTTGCGACACTTCTGCGCGCACATTGGATATGAAAAACCTCGGCCCTCTAACTTTATGATTGCGAAATTCCAGTTTTTAAATCGATGGAACGTCTGCGATCAAATAATTTAGCATATTTTGGTGATATTTTGTATGACATTGACGAAGCTTTTGATTAATTCTAAGCGGTAGTTGATTATTTGAAACAAATCTTCTAATGATGCATAGACGCGAAACACTTTCAAGCTCACACGCTCGAATTAACTAATAATTTCCCCGTATCTTAGTTGCAGCAAAGCTCCTGTAAATGCATCAGATGTGCAGGAGTGGAAAAACATGTCTCTGTTAATTGCTATCGAACTCAAATTTCAACTTGAGCGCGAATAACTTCGCTATGAAGTAAATGAAACTCCTGCATCAGGCTCAATCGTCCAGAGATCTGCAGTTGATGGTCCCTGCCTCTCATGGTCTCTGCACTGCCTTGCGGTGCAGCGAGCTCTGAATTACGAGAGAATATATGTGTTTGTGTGTGTGTGTGTGTGTGTGTGTGGTGCGTGTGTTGTCTCGTGTGTGTGGGCAAGTTGCTAATGGATCTACTTACTTGGAGTTGTGCGTATCAGAACTAGACTTTTTTTACTTCATTGTAGGCATAAGTAAACTGAGCCCAAAAGACCGACATAGCACTGCGTGTTCAACTTACATGGCGTCCAGCAAAAAATTATGTGCACGATTAATCATTATTAATTAGTGATATCAATTGAATGCTTATCGATTTGCCAATATGTTTATTATGGAATATTTCATTGATTTTGTAAATTCACATAACTTTTTTAAATAGCACGTATCTTTTGGTTTATTTTTAATAATTTCCGGAGGTATATATTAGTCACGTCGCTTATGTCTTTGATGCCCTAAGTACGCTGTTGTTTATGCATGCAAACCAGTATCTTCGACCTGAGGCTCAGAGAGACATGCTTCCGAGCAGGTGGATACGTGGTGATTGATAATTCCAGGCACATGAAACCCTGGGACGGGCTCCACGTGGTTTGTATATTGATAGTTGTAATCGTTAATATGGTAGCCATGTTGATGGGTCTGAATAATAACTGAAATTCTTAAAACAAACTAAATTCTCTTTGGATGCTGAATAAAGTATGTATTGGAATCAAGTTGTCTTCGTGTAGATGTAAACGTTTGAAATAGGTGCCAATGGTCCAGTTATCCTGAAAACATTCCGCACGTTTCAACTCTTAATTACAAACGTGTTACGAACGTGTTCACTTGAAATGTTCGCATCAAACCTCATGTCTTGCACCGGTGAAATGTATGTTGAAACTATCTCACTGTAGCAGTTTAATATTTAGTTGTAAAAATGCCTCAATATAATTTAGAGCCACCGTCGGATTAATTTTGTAAAATTTTTATGAAACTCCATTTGCTACTCAGAAACACCATATATTTTTCAGCTTTTCGTCTAAGTTACAGTGCTATGTTCCGTTGTTACCGCATTAAAAGCGCTTCACTATCAGTGAGGTGTTAGCATTTTATTAGACGGTATCACCCTACATAAATTCCCAGGCTTTTTGCCTGCCCGTTGCATTTCCGTGTATCAGGTGTTGCTACCGTGAGAAAGTATAATGTGTGTGCTGCGTTCGTCTTATTCTTTTTTATCTCTTGTTTCTTTATCTATGTAATTTTTGTCTTTAGTTATTTTATAACATCGGCAAGTGTGTGCTCGATAGTTACTTTTTATAGTTATACATTTTTACATGAATATAATATCAGCTAGTGAGAGGAGCTTGATTTGAACCTTAAGCCGCTCGAAAAAACAAATTATCCAGATTTATTTTGTTTTTCAATATAATTCAGGTTTTCTTTTGGATTTTTTCACTGATGATATCAAGAAATGCTCACCTCAAAATATTGATTTCATTTTTGTGTATATATCGGTCATTGGTAACGAGCAAATTCTATTTTCTCATACAATGAATTATTTGAGTGTTATTATTTTATTTTGCTTCCACTCTATAATTATGTAACTTCTATTCGTTATATTAATGCAAGCGAAAGATTATTCCTACATGAAATTGAAAGACAGAATGAACTGCTCCTTACATTCTGTTTGTTAAGCATAAATTGACGAAAAGTTAACTTTATTGTGGCATTTATTGTATGTAGAACTCTGTTCTACTTCAGTCCATTTAGTGCTTATCACTAAAGATTCCTTTTGTTAAATAACGTTTAGATTCGCCTTAATAACGAAATCTCCCATTCTTCTATGTGAACGGCAATATATCATGAAAGACTCGAGAACTCGAGCACTTTGTGTCGTTCCAGACAGAGTCTGGCCGCCATAACTTCAGCTTCTTATTTTTGGTCAAGTTTTGCATTTATCTTATTTTGTGGTGATAACCTGCAGCGTGTGTCTGAGTTGACCACATGATGTGGCCGAGCTCTGGTGCTTTAGGTCTTTTTATTGTTTGATTATTACCGGCTTATAGTTTTCTGTTGCTGCTATTTTTTCATATATCAATTATGAGCGGCTCGAATAGAGGCCGACTTATATATATTTGCTCACGTAAGTTTTCTAGATTAAACTGCAGAGAAAATGGCTGAATGTCAGGCGGTAGATTTTTCGAACTGGCCATTTCCTCAACGATTAAATTTTTTTTCTGTTCCTAAAGACCGAAGAAGGACTTTGAGTAGTTGGTTAAACATCAATCTAAGCTGCCTGGGATTGAATCGGAATATTATTTATTTGAGATCGTGAGATATAGAGTTCATAAAAGCTTGATATTTTCTTATGTTTCGTATTACAAAAAAAAAAATGCTCTATAGCTGTGCAACAGAAGATGATGTCATCGTGCTTGTACGTGTGAATTATTCATAGACTTAAATTACATATAAGTACCAAATAAACATGGTGGCAAACGAAAAAACTTGAAGAAATTGAAGCAATGCATGCATTTATTTGTGAAGGTTCAACTTCAGGAATAAGTACGCTATTTTTGCTTTTATTTCTTTGCCATCATTCACAGTATAGTCGGCCCTTCTGATTTAATAAGTAATAAACTGACAATTGTGTGCGGAAGAATCGTGTACAAAAATTTAAAATGTCTCGTAATTTGCCTGCCTTTTCTCATTGTCAAAATACCCTGTCACGTCTATACGTAGAATATGGCCTAATTCTTTCATGTGAATGATACCTTAGCTTCGAAATGCTCCTTTCATTTTTTGTCGTTTCAATTATCAAATTCCTATTATAGGAGTATAATGCCTCAAACAATGCACTATTAATTTGTTGATAAATCCGCCCATTACTCACTTATGAAATAATGTGCATTAATGTTCCATTGTAGATTACTTACATTCATGAGGCCATTTTAATAGCCGTCCGTTCATTCAAGTATCTTCATTTATTGCCTTGTTAGTGCAGATGGTGTGGGGCGGGAGGTAGAGGACCAGCACAGCTGGCTGTATATAGTATAGGGTCATGGTCTGAGTACTGCTTCGAAATACCTGTGCATTTTCTACTATGACCTTCTATGTACGTAGATAGTAACCAGCTCCCCGAGTTTAGTTTTTTTGCCGAGATCCAAGACCTAAGATGGGGCAATGGGTGGTCTGTCTAATCATAAATGTCATAGGTTCTACTTATGAACATGTGTCGCGTTAGTAGAAAATTTTCGATAATATACTGCATGTACATGACTTTGGTTTGTCCGTAAGCATATTTTATTGTTTGGATCTGATATGAATCTCAGTTATAATTTTTACTTATAGAAAATGCTTTTCACTTCATCGCAGAATCTCTAAAGTACAAGCTATAATTAATCAGATCCAACCTTATACCCCTATTACAACACTTCTCTTTAACTTCACTTCTTGTCTGTTTGTCTGTCTGTCTGCTACAAATCTTGTAATCGAAATTTAATACACTTATACTTATCCTATCGATCTGAAATTTTGCACACTTGTGTAAAGTTAGAGACAATGCATGAATCAAATGTCAAAATAAATGATTTTGAAAAATTAAATTTTTTTTCAATATTAAAAGAAATTGAAAAAATATTTTGTCAGCTACAAATCTTATAACTGATATTTGACACACTTTTACCTGTCTAATTGATCTGAAAATTTGCGCACTTGTGTGAAATCAGAGGAAATGCATGAATCAATTAACAGAATAAATAATTTTGAAAAAAATTTGTATATTAAAAAAATTTATATATTACAAAAAATTGAAAAATTAATTTCTTTTAATATTCGAAAATTAAATGAGAAATTCATTGTACATCTGTAAGATTGGAGATACTGGATTCTTTGGAAGTGTTGTCTTTAAAAGGTAATTTTTAAACGTATATTATTTTGCAACACTTCTCTTTAACTTCACTTCTTGTTTGTTTGTTCGTCTGTCTGCTACAAATCATATACCGTAATCGATATTTAACACACTTCTACCTGTCCATGGATCTGAAATTTTGCACACTTGCGTAAAGTCGGAGACAATGCATGTATCAATTGACAAATAAATAATTTTGAAAATTTTTACATTTTTTAATTTTAAAAATAAAATTAAAAAATTAATTTTTTTAATATTCCATTATGAAATTAGAAATTCATTGTACATGTGTAACATCGGAGACACTGGATTCTTCAGAAGTGTTGTCTTTAAAAAGTAATTTTTAAACGCATGGTATTTTTATTCTATGTTCCCCCTAAAGATGTGCCGTTTTCGGAGGCACAGAGGCTTTTTGCTCGTATCAGCTTCATCTCGACCGGCACCTGCTCGCTTCATGAAGCCTTCCTCTTGATGGTCTCGACGATCCGTTATTTCGTCAGTTTTTGTGCATTTTTTACCCACAATCGAGCTGACAGCCGCAAAGCCGCGCGCTGTTCCGTAGCTGCCAACACAGAAGACGCCGCACCTTCCGTTTCCGTCTTTGCTCTCGGCCGTTTATTTACAGTTTCTTTATAGAGTTTTTCTGTTGATGAAGTGAGTGATGCATCAAGTTGAAATATCCACACAGGTTTTTTCTCTCTTGTTTTGGTTTTTGATTCGTACTGTCTCGCAGTTTGTGTTTCACATTTGAAAGTTTGCGCCGTAGCATTTAAATTGCGTATGTAAACTCGCTATAAAACGTAGCTTGCGTTTATAAAATGCTAGAAAACGTAGCTTGCGTTTATAAAATGCTAGAAAACGTAGCTTGCGTTTGTAAAGTCGCTAAAAAATGTAGCTTGCTTTTATAAAATCGCTATAAAATGTAGCTTCCGTTCGCCAACTCGCTAGAAAATGTTGCTTGCGTTAATAAAATCGCGAGAAAATGTAACTTCCGTTCGTAAACTCGCTAGAAAATGTAGCTTGCGTTTATAAACTCGATAGAAAATGTAGCTTGCGTTTATAAAATCGTTAGAAAGCTCATTTGAGTGGATTTGGTTGGCATCCGTTTCACATGTGTTTCTGGCATGTTCCTTACTTCCTAATCGGAGAGATGATGTGACAGTTGCTTCTCCAGTAACTTTTATGACTCATGCATAACACCTCTACTGCTTTTTGTGATTTACGGTTCTTTTGATGTGAAGTGATGCTTCAATATATAGACACATTAACTATACCTTGTAAAGCAATGAAATCATAGTTCAAATCTAAACTTACAAGTGATTTGGGCTTGCTAGATTTCATCCAAAGCCACGTCTTCACTGAGTAAACATTTTCATTGACTATGTAAAATAAAATTATAACTTTTTATCACGAATTTAGTCCATTGCATCAGAAATTGGCAGAAATATTCGTATTACAGTGACAATGCCGGTTCGGCCAATAATTGACGATTCTTAATTGCCGACGCAGATTCAAATTCCCGCAAAACTCCACTCACGTATATAATGAATTCTGCAACCCATATTCTCTGAATTCCAGATTGAATTTTCCTTTTTCCTACTACTTCATAAAGAGATAGCTAATTCTTTATAAACATCTCAAATGTAAGTAGAAATTTGCAAAACATCCATGCTTCTTCAACTTTTGTTCTTGGGAAGAACCTTCAAAAATTGAATAAACTTGACCACGGTCGGTCGTGGCAGGAAGTGAAGTGTTTCCACAACAATATAGTTACGCCGAACAGCTGTTCGGGCTTATGTCGTAAAGAGTGTGTCGCGTTAGGTGTCCATTTCTGATTTCCGTGTCGTGACATCTGCTCCCGCGCGTGGCTTGATTTGACGTCTTGGTCCGCGCTACGAACCCTCGCTCGTCGTTCAGCTTTTGCAACTTCCGTGTCTTCTCACTACGTATCACATCATTTTAGATGTGATACCAACATCGAAAGTACAAAAATTGTGGTATTTAGTGCGGGAAATGTTTGTCAGTAAAAAGCTATATATGTATAATTATAAAATATCTAACAACTCGATCCATTATGCGATGCGAGATTTAAAATTTTTAGGGTCGGAAATCCTAGAGAAGCGACTAGTTCACGATCTAGGAATGTTTTTGAATACTCAGGTCAAGAATGCAAATAACGACAATAACCGCAAGAGATAGGCGGCAGAGGCAGGCAGCAGATCTGGCAGACGTTCAGAACAAGGGAAGCGAAACCGATAATCACACTCGTCAGAGCCCTTGTGATACTTCTCCTTGAATACTGCTGCCAGCTTTGGACTCCGGTCACACTCAGCGCAGTGCGGCAACTGCATGGGAGTGGTCAAGCGAACCTTCACTTCCATGATCTGCTGGATGGAGGAGTTGAACTACCTGGGGGATGTTGAAGCGCCTGGGTTTGTCCTCACTGCAGAGGAGACGGGAGAGATATGTCATTCTGTACAAATGGAAAATAGCCGGTATGGCACTAAACTTTGAAAGCGAGACCTTCAGGATTGAAACATACCACAACGAGAGAAGGGGCAGACTGTTCAGGATTTCCCCACTAAGTAACAGGTCTGCGGTCACATTTCAACCCCTACAGGAAATTTATCATTTTCATGCAGGGCTGAGGCTGTTTAACGTCCTACCAAAGTTTCTAAGAAAGACAATGAGTTCACTCTGAGACCTTCAAGAGACGACTGGACGTGTTCCTGGGCACAATCCTCGATCGTCCGTCCCTGCACCACTACCAACGGCGAGAGGCAAGTAACAGCATCGTGCACCAGTTAGCCCAAATGAGGGCGGATGAGCGATAAGTCAGAGGCGGCGATCCATTGTGGCCTGGGACTGCTACGTCCGAAACATATACTAGAAGGATACTAATAAGGCAGAGTTTTCAGGAACTTCATGCTGAGTAGATGTTTGCAGCGACTAATATCTCAAGATATAGAGATTAACATATTTGGGACGTCATATCTCAAAATTTTAACGAATAAACTGATCGAACGGCAAACTGGTATACTTCATCTTTTCAATATACACAGAAAAATAGAGGTGAGAGATCCTCCAGGCTTCTGATCCTTTTCCGTGTATTTTTTTTTGCATTTTCTCTGCTGTAGGATTGTACTAGAAATCGTTACACGAGGTTTAGGATTCATATTTTGGGTGCTAAACGCTTTTTAATTCATGCGCTAAAGTCCTATAGCGTTGGAAACGGCGATGTCAGATCCGTGAAGCTCGAAGAATCGCTGTTTGCTCATGAAACCATTCAGCCTTTAGAATGATTACAGGAAGCAACGCCATCGTCTTATCCCTGTGTAATTTACAGCGTTTTATATTGTTCGAGCGTGTTCGTATTTATCGAGCATTGGAATCATTCAAGCATTCATTCCAAACTTCCGTTCTATACATGAAAACTGAAAAATTCGGCGTCTGCGTATCTCCATTAGAATTTCGTGCGTCTAACTAAAAAACGCTGATATACTTCTCGTATTTTCGAATTATTCAAAATATTAAATACTTTTGCAATCATTGCATGTCATCACCATTAATTAATTCTATTTTCGGTCTATCAAGGACGGGTACGAGCATTTAAATATGCCTCTCTCTCGTCCATACACACATTTTCTTTAATTTTTGAGCAGTTTCCGCGTTTGGATCGCAATCGCTTACAAGTTTTAGTTAGCATACGTAGAATTCCTTGCGATTACAGCCTCCAATGATCTGCCGGATACGCTTGTATGGGTGCAGTCACTTATCACTTGTCTCTTCTACCATAGTTAGGTAAGCTTTACGTTCATTAATATGAAGTTTATTTAGTGAAGAAACTTACGGATGAGAAACCAGTTTTTTCATTGAGCTACCTTGTCTTTTATGTTTTGTAACGATAGAGATGCGTTCTGCTGGGAAATGGTGAATCAGTGGTCGTATTACAAAACCTAAAATCATATAACGCATTACAGAACCTAAAATGCGTTATAGTATTTAGATCAAGTGGTGTAATTCAACATTGCATCGTCTGACTAGACAATCGAATTGGCTACTGATTGAAACAACGTTCACAGCGCCAAATCCTTTGCCAAAACCGGACTAACCATTATTTCTACGTATTTTATATTATTTCCTCCTTGTATTTGAGCTAAATAATGGAGGTAAATGTTACTGATGCCCAGGTGCAGCGTTGGCATGAGTTGCATGTTGCGCAATCTCCGAGGCCGGACGACTCACGCGAGCTGTGCGCTGCCTTCAAAACAGCTATGCAAATTTTGTAGCGACGTACGTCTTCCTGATCCCAGCCAACGGTCGTGCTTTACTGTGCACCTGGGCCTATACTTTCAATAAAAGTTAAGAGATCGTAAGTTCATCAGCCAATCATTGACGAACTTTCGAGCAAATCCACCAATCATAGACAAGAAAATAGAGCGTATAAGTCCTTACGTTCACTTTGCGAGTTTTGAACTATGGCCCTGGATGTCGTGTGTACTCTCTCCATAGCTTTATTGCAACCATTGTATCTCGTATTAATACGTAAAATGTTTCACTGCAATTCCAGAAAAATTCTTCGTTCGAACTCTGAGCTTTCTATTCTTCAATTACGATATTTTTATTATTGCGGTTTATTTCACTTGCGAAGTTATCTCCGCTATATTTCAATCAGCAAATCGTTACGATAAATTAATTTTATGGATATTAATTATGGAATAGAACAGTATGGTATAGCCATTTACTCCTCATGCTAGTATTATGTACATATGAAGGCTCGATCACCTCGCACGCTGTCTTGCTTGTGACGATAGCGGCCTTCGCTTGAGCAGGCAGCTGGCGCAGTATAACCACGCTACAGCTGGTCGCACTGTGACCAGCTGGCCGCACCACCTGTGAACACGCCCTGTAATGCTGTGCTAACACCGACCAGCGCGGCACAATTACCACGCTACATAATAAAAACATTCTGACTCCGGTTTAGTTGTAATTAGTTTTTGTGTCAGTAATGGCAAACAACGCAAGAAGGGAAAACCAAATCATAAATGTACTTTTTAGAATGAAAAACGTTAATGAAGTTTGCATTAATTTTTCTACAGTTGAAAATTCTTACACAATAATCAAATTTATATTCGAGTTTACGTAGTGTGGAGTCGCTTTATAGTTAATAAACTGGTAATGATTATGCAAAGAGTTAGGCCGCAAATAGGGCATATAACATATACATACAGTGGGGGGAAATAAATATTCGTACACTTGAAAAATCGTATTTTAATGTATGTAAGTAGACAAACTTAACAGGAAAAGTGATTCAAATTATGTATAGAGACGCATAGTTTTCAAAAATACTATCATTAAATCACTTTTCCTGTTAAGTTTGTGTACTTACATACATTAAAATACGATTTTTCAAGTGTACGAATATTTATTTCCCCCCACTGTATACCCTATATGCCACCATATAACATAAGCACTCCACGTATGTACAGGTATACCGTATGTACGAAAAAAAGAACACGTGTACTCTGCGTATGTACGCATAAAGGACATATGTACTGTGAGTATTTACGTACCTAATTCTAACATATACTAGTACGTATGAGCGCACTATAACATATGTTACAGCCTGGACCTGCATCAGGAAGAACCCTGAGGCGAGCGTTATCTATCGAGCGTGTGTGTGAACACTGCCTGTGGCTCACCTGAGAATACGGGGGGTCTTCCGGAGCACAGCAGTACTGTAGCAGCAGCATAGCAGTACGCAATATTTTTACTGATGCTGTTCGTACTTGTTGTTCGTACGGCTGCTGTACTCAGTATTTTTACTGATGCTGTACGCACTAATTGTTCTTACGGCTGCTGTTCGCTTTAATTGTTCTTAATGCTGCAGTACGCAATATTTTTACTGCTGCTATACGCACTACCGTAAAATGGGGTAACTTAGACCACTTTCTCTTTTATAAATGATGCCATTTTTTTACTAGCTAAATTAAACTTGAATTGAAACATGCAAAATAGTAGCCTCAGTATTAGGCCTTTAATGCCCATTGACAAAATTTTTCTATGTCAAATAGTTTTTGAGTTGTGGGGGTTTTT
Organism: Hyalella azteca; assembly: GCF_000764305.2. Taxonomy (NCBI): domain Eukaryota; kingdom Metazoa; phylum Arthropoda; class Malacostraca; order Amphipoda; family Hyalellidae; genus Hyalella; species Hyalella azteca. Next base: position 256,586 of record NW_025942634.1, read on the forward strand.
GTTAAAAAAACGAAAAGTGGTCTAAGTTACCCCGCCGGTCTAAGTTACCCCATTTTACGGTAATTGTTCGCACGGCTGCTGTACGCATTATTTTTACTACTGCTGTATGCACTTATCGTTCTTACTGCTGTATTACGCACTATATAGTCGATCGTAATGCTGCTGTGCGTATTTATCATTATTACTGAAAAATTTCTTACTATTGTTTTATATTTAACATAGATATATAAGAGTATCCAATTTACTGCAGCATTTAAGCAACACGCAGATTTAATCTTTCTTGCCTACAGTTTTGAGTTGTACTCGGAAATCGGAATGCTGGTTCTCGCTGTTGTGTATGCGTATTATTGTAAGTGCAGCTTATAGAAACTCTTAAGACTTCGATGTCACCAACAGAAATTTCCCCGCCGAATTATCTTTTCTTGTCAGTTAATTTCTTTTTGGTATTTGTCAGGCTTAGTTCGTTAATATTTTTCGCATAACATTTTTGGCTCATAATACATTTTACTGTTCTTTTTTGATAATTTTATGTTCACTCTGCCTATTTTATCCTAATAAGATGAAGTAGAAACGATGTAAATATTCTAATTCGTCCTGTGAGCCGAAAGTTCATCGACATTTGTAAAAAGTTTCATTATTTCTCCGCGTTCCACGCGCTTGTATTCCAGGTAGGCAATTACCGCCCACGCCCGCCCTCCTGCACTCGCCGCACCACAATAGCAGACGCGGCACAGTTTTCCTCAACATTTTCCTTCTCTCCGGGAGCATAATGGTAATTTTTAACTCACACATTGCAACTTAAAAATTATATATACAGCAATAAATAATTTTCCTCTACAAAATTATACGTAAACTATTGAGTGTAGCAACCTGAGGACGTATGTACGCAACAGAGAACATTTAACCCATCAATGCCGAGCGGTTCCATTTGGAACCAGTGGGAAAAATGGATTCATATTAAAATTGAATGATCAAATAAATATACAAGTGTATGCATAGGTTTGATACACATCTTGTACATGTTCTGACAGCGTTTGGTTCTGCTGCGCCAACTACTCCTTGTTCAGTTAACATTCAAAGATTAGAAGAACCAAGTGTCAGACAGGACGGCTTGATATCATAGCGGAGAAAGATGAGTAACTTCTTCTAAAAATATATTATTTATGAGTCAGATGCACAATTTTATCAATAAAGTGAGTAATTTTAATGCTGTATATGGTTTTACGTGTTATAATGTTTCTAAAGTCATTTAGATCGTGAAATATTTAGCCCGGTTCCTAATGGGACCAAGTTATAATTTTTCACATACTACGAAAAATGAATATTTGAACATATTTTTCATTTATTACCGTCACGAGTGATAATAGTATCACAGGAAACCAAAGAAAAATTCAGAAAAATAATTCTCGGCGTCATTGGGTTAAAGTTGTCGTATATATCGTGTCGGCAACTGCAAGTCATTTTGCGCTCACTAGAACGTATCCTAGCTTTTTTTGGGAAGTAGGCTTGTGGCAATATTGCTCCGGTTACTCGTGCCAGGCGGTAGAGGGTTGATTGTATTCCAGTTGAGACGCAATCACTCAGCGAAATAAGTTAGACTTTCTCCTAATAGCGATGCACTTTTTTTGCCCATGTTTGGGTTATCCTGACCCATGGCGATATTGGCCTCTGGGGTCCTCCAGCTCCGTGCGTCACCTCTAGAGTTACGCTTATCCATAGTTCCTATCTTATATCTTCTCTACCTTTAGTACAGATTTTATTGCCTTTTTGTTAAATGGTATAATGGTATATTCCTCAAATCTATTTAAATAATTTTCTATGTTTACGCCTACATTGTTTCTTGCGAAGCCTAAATTGAGAAAGAAGCTCAATTATGGCCAACTTTGTCCCTTCTATTTAATTTATTTAAATTCATATTTTTTCTATCAATGTGTGTTGTATTCGATCATTTTGTTGACTTCTTGATGCTGAGCCAACGGATTATTCTTCATATTTCATGACATGCCATCTTTTACTGTGCACGTGCCATCTGTTTGGTCCCTCACAGCTGGTCCAGTTTCTTCATATTTCATGACACGCCATCTTTTGCTGTGCAGTTTCTTCATATTTCATGGCATGCCATCTTTTGCTGTGCACGTGCCATCTGTTTGGTCCCTCACAGCTGGTCCAGTTTCTTCATATTTCATGGCACGCCATCTTTTGCTCTGCACGCACCATCTGTTTGCCTCTCACAGCTGGTCCAGTATCTTGACAGCAAGGAAGGTGTTCCTGAGTTGAGTTCGTTAAGCTGACTGGGAGAAGTGCAGCTGTGGGTCAGACGGCAGAGCTGAGTAACGCCCGTCATTATTGACAGTACAGAACATGGTACGTACCAATTTTGCCTTAGGAATCAAATTTTCAGTGCTGGAGAAGAAATATAGATGATACACGTGATGCTGTTCAGGAACATTGAGAGATTGTAGGGTTTATTTGTTCTTTTACTTACATCACACAATGAGTGCGAGCGTTTATTGTGTATAATTTTTCATGGAAGTAAACGCGATTAATTACTTTATTTTTTTATTATTCTATGTATCATTTGCGCATAAAATTACTCATTTTATATCTCAATATTGTTTGGGATGCATGTGTAATATCTTCGTACGTACTCTATGTACGCTTTTATTTATTCTTGAACCTCTACCGAAACCTCTATTTTTACCCCTAAAATTTATTGGAAATAGAAACGGATGTATTTATTGATATATGTTCTTTCTGACCAATTATCTGCTGGAGAACGATTTTTTTAAATCGGTATGCAAGTAACCAGTCTCCTTACGCTGTGCCTCAAAGCCGTAGAAGTGATCGTAATGACCAGCAAACGAACCCTCGGGACTACATTAAAGCTTGCGAATCTTACAAGACGTCGCGCTATGGCCTTCTTATCGCGTCTGTCTCCATAAACTTGATAGTGGAACCTAATGAATCGAAATTTGCGACTTGTAACTTCATGGCCACCTGAGTGAATAGAATTTTTTTCTGTGACGTGTTTCAGAACTAAACATAATAACAGTAAATCGTCGTACTATGAGTTTTCCTTCATATCAATCAACACAGGTTAACTACTTAGAAGATGACATGGTTTCAGAAGAGGGAGCAGAAAGATAATAAATGGAACTTAAAACTTATCGTAATTCAATACGTATATAATTTATTTTATAAACAATTTTTAATTCTTTCTGAGACGAAAGTCAATCCCTTAGATCTCGGTATAAAACTACATTGGAAATTACCACCACATTGAAGCCCCTGTAAAAAAAACTTCGCAGTGAACAAATGCGTTCCTGCTTACGCGCATAAATGCGTGCTAAAAACTATGCACGTGAACATGCATTTAAGCGACTTTCGCATGCATTTAAGCGACTCGTGCATGTAACAAAGCTGCTTCACTCAATGATCTGCATCCGCCCCCTGCACCGGCAGTTGTACACTGCACGCCTCTACGTGTGAGCGACTACGCCAGTCTTGCACTCGCTCACAATAACTCCAGGAATTGAGGTCGAGATTTGTTTTTTTCTTCTGTCAAATCTGATAAAAATTCTCTCAAATCTGATATAAATTCTCTCAAGTCTGATAAAAATTCTCTCAAATCTGATATAAATTCTCTCAAGTCTGATGGAAATTCTCTCAAATCTGATAGAAATTCTCTCAAGTCTGATGGAAATTCTCTCAAATCTGATAGAAATTCTCTCAAGTCTGATGAAAATTCTCTCAAATCTGATAGAAATTCTCTCAAATCTGATAGAAATTCTCTCAAGTCTGATGGAAATTCTCTCAAATCTGATAGAAATTCTCTCAAGTCTGATGGAAATTCTCTCAAATCTGATATAAATTCTCTCAAGTCTGATGGAAATTCTCTCAAGTCTGAAAGAAATTCTCTCAAATCTGATAGAAATTCTCTCAAATCTGATGGATATTCTCTCAAATCTGAAAGAAATTCTCTCAAATCTGAAAGAAATTCTCTCAAATCTGATAGAAATTCTCTCAAATCTGATAGAAATTCTCTCTAATCTGATAGAAATTCTCTCTAATCTGATAGAAATTTTCCTTCTGTGCAATAAATAGACAAAAATTATTTCAGTTCTCGAATTTAATTCAGTTATGAATATTTACTAGAATCCGCAAACGGCGAATTACACTGTTCTTCGCAGCCATGTCTTGGAAATAACAGTAATTTTATTTGTAAATTTCTCGAATTTCAAGCCCAATGTTTCTTTTTTTTCTGATTCGAGCCAAGCCAACCAGATGACTTTGTTTAGTAGAGGCGAAAAGTGACGCGGACAATTTAGTATAAAATTCCAAAAGAAAACTACCTTTACTTAAGTAAAATACGATGCAATATGATCCCAAACTCCGCTGTATGAGTCATGGTCACAGAGAGCGATAAGACTGATAAGCTTGTTGTCTATGGTAGAAACTTTACGGGACTAACTTATTGAAGTGCCGTCCATGTATGGCAAATACGCCTCGCATTGTCTGCGAGTGATCAATGGTGAGGAAAAGGAGAAAGTTGCCGAAAGACGTGATAGTTATAACCCACTAGGCAAATGACGTTGAAACAACGTTGATTGAGAGTTTATTTCGTCGAAACGACGTTCTACGTCAGATGCCTGGTGGGAATCAAGTTATTTACGGCACAATTAGGATTCACTATATTTCGTTCGTAAGTCAGTTGCAGTTTAGAACGTATTTCACAATAAATTATCGCAATGTTGACTTTTCATTTATGTGCCGTTTTTTCATTCTTATTTAGCCAATTTTCTATCCTTCTTTGTACGATCTATCAACCCGACGTTTGACGCTTCTTTTTAGGGCATTTTCTCATTTATGGAAAAAAGGCGCTATTGTGCTCGTTATGTCCGTCCGTCAATCCGTCCGTGACTCCACATTTTCGTCGACGAGAAAACGTGCTCTCTGTCACTCACTGCAGTGAGTACCGAGTTATATTTTTTATTTATTCTGAAGTCTATCATTTTTTGTTTCTTTTTCTTATATACTGATGGATCTGTCTTTTGTATGTATCTATGTCGGTATGTTTCTAGAATCAATATAGCGTACGTTCGGTTAACAAAAACGCACTTACTAAATGCTACAGGTACAAAACGCCTCTTGATACCGTGTATGCAATACGGACATCAACAACAGCTCTGTTCGCGGCACTCACCCTATCACCCTATCATCATTGGCATCATCAGCAATATTAACGGCGATTACTATGCGTACGCGATGCTCTTATCTTCCGCATTAAAGTGTGCCGCTTCTCGATACTTCTATACACATGGATTCTTGTATGTAACGCGCGTGCGTGAGAACGGTAGTTTCTCGAATAAACTTCTCATCCCTTTTAATCGGTACCGTAAATTTTGTTGATTCGGAATAAGTGCAAGACGGTATGATAGCTTCTTCGTTTGATGAGCAATTATAAGTTTTACGACGATTTTTTATTGAACATGGGTATATATTTAGCTAGGATTTTATTTTATTTTAAGCATTACCTGTTTGAATTTTTTTCCATGTATTTTTAAAATGAAGGCTTAAATTTCAATAACTTAAATTCATTTCTATTCTATTTATGTAATGTACTTGCTTATTTGTAGTAAAAAGTTACACTATTAATCACCTTGTATTTTACCAGGGCTCAACACCCAATTTATGTTTACCCTCGATCGTCCCTTATTCGAAAACGTCAGTGTTAATTTATATTCAATTATAGACTATGATAATTTAACTACATTATTATTGAGTGTGAATGTTGCCACAAGAAACCATATGTTCGGTAGCCGTTGTAGCCTGTAGGGAGGCCGCGTATACTATAGTGCTTGTGCACTACAGCGTAGCAGAGCGTGTCCCCGCATGCCGTTATATACCTGCTGCTGCTCCCTGTATATATGATACGCCGGTACTGACTCTGCTTCATCTACTTTAAACCTTCCGCCCGCAGGTATAGAAATATGCTGAAAGCTGAATTTTGGTTCACTGAAAATTGAAATATAATGCCTTCTCTGGTCATTATTTTTACAAGTTTCAAGAAGAAAATTCTGCCTCCTAATGCTAAAGCTGAATTTCTGCATCTACTCCGAGAAAGTATGGAGAATTATTGGGGATTTTTCAAAATTTTGCGTGATATCTGAGTAAATCGCAGATGAAATTTTTTATTAAAAGTGCTTACTACGCTAGAAGAAATTGAATTTTTTAAACTTATTCATTCACGTACAAATGGAAACTATCAAGATGCAATGTGATATAATTTTCTCAAGCTACTTTAAATTGATTGAATTGATAAGGTTTTTCTGACTTTTCGCAAAAAATGTGGAAAGAGCGTCAAGTTCATTGTCCGGGTTAAAATTTCATTTAAATGCTCATATTTTAATTGTTGTGCAACGCTGTTGATGAAGCTATGTTTGGATGGATGGACTGATGATGGGATATTAGCAGAGGCATAACATCGTAGCCACAAACACTAACCAGTGGACAAACTGTGCCTTTTTGGAAGGAGATTTTAGTGACCATATATGGTAATTTGATCAAAAAAGGTTACTTATCTAGAATATATTTAAATTCAAGTGCACACGGAATGAAAATTACATGTTCCAGACTACCTTGCCTTCGAAATTTTTTCGGCAGCAAGAGTTAACGTCTTGAAAATTAGTTATTGCTATGAAAATTAGGGTTATAGTTATGAAAATTAGGCATTCTTGGAATTTCAAAATCTAAGTAATAAGGTTATTGTGAAGATATTGCTCGTGTATTTAGAGCTAAACCATGTTGCTAGGTGTTGGAAAAAAAGACTCTGTTATCATAACTACTCCATTTCTAGAATGAATGACTGTGGTGCCAGCTTGTGAATCACTGTAAATATATAAACACCACTGTTTAAAGTTGCTCAAGCATTTTCGTACGAACAAAATGAATGAATAGTGTAGAAGAACGTAACGACTTTAACCAACCCTCTACCGCCTGACATGAGTAACCGGAGCAATATTGTCACGCGCCTACTTCCCAAAAAGGATACGTTCTAGTGAGCGCAAAATGACTTGCACTGATGGTTGCCGCCACGTACGACAACTTTAAAATGCTCTCTGTTGCGTACAAACGTCCTCAGGTTGCTACACTCGATAGTTTACGTATGATTTCATTTGAAATTTATTTTCTCGGAGAGTGACATACGACGGCAGAGAGTTAAAGAGAAAATGAGTTAGGCTGTGAAGGGTTTTTCTTGCCTTGGAGATGTTAACGAGGTTGCCCAGGAGAGCCATTTGAGCGCGTAACGAGCAGCTAACGCGCACTGCTTAAACGCGACTGACGAGAACATGCGTGCGTTGTGATTACTTAACAAACATTATAATCTTCTACCAATAAGTTCTAGCTGTGGAAATAAATGGCAAGTCTGTATTTTATATGAATATTTCATAATGACGTATGAATATGTACTTCAGAGCTTCTTGTTCACTGATACACTAAGAAAATAGAGTGAAAATTTGTGCAAGTAGCGATGTATTTTTAGCCTGACCCTCTTTGGTCCGACAACAGATCGTATCATTGCTACGTGCAGTAAATGCCACTATTTGGACCACACCACCCAGATATTTCTTTAGTGTATGGTTCACCAGCTCCGATTCTGTACACACGTACATTGTAGGTGTGTACTAAATTAGAACCACGATAAGACATTAGCTTGTCCTGCTATTAGTAGTAGTTGTTTATGGAAGTTGATGGGTAGTTATCTGCGTCGCGATAAACATACGATTTTTTCTGTTACCAAATCACTACATTATTCGCATTCAAGTAATGCGATTTGGTGGCAAAAATGATCTTTCCTTGTCGATTTATTCAGTAATATTTGCCACACCTCAACACCTTTAGGTTTATATTTAAATGATTTTTTATTTCTTTCGCGATGGTGGAAAAAATAGACTAAAATGACACATTGAAATTGCATTACCACGTTCGCATTAGGATTTGAGCATCTACAGTATACGTCATAATACTGAGCGATAAGACCTCGCCCCGTTTTATTGACAATTTAAAGTGCATACTTGTAACACAAGAAGATTATTGCCGCGATATCTGTGAGCCTCAACGCTGTCAACACAGATCTTTATTGGCACTTCACTTCTGTTGGTGGTGCGCTGTCACGGCTGCCTCCCCTCTCCCTCGTCCTTCCTCTCCGCCTCTCTCCCACATCCTTCCCTTCTCATTCCCATTCCCTCATTCTCCCACCCCCTCCTCCCCATCCCCATCTTCTCCCCATCCCCTTCTTCCTCCCTATCTCTTTCTCTCTTTCCCTCCGCTCGCTTTGCCATTTTTGTGGCTGTGCAGTATTTTTTTATTATTGTCAGTCATTATAATGAGATTTTTGCGATAAATTATGTACCCATACATGTCATTGTAATCCCTCGATTCCCTTATGTCAGCTCTTGATTGCAATCCGCGTCATACGGACATGACACGCTCTGCTTGTCGAAACTGTGACGAATTTATCTGATAAACTTTGTCAGTAGCCGTCATCTGCAGCGAAAAAACGATTAATGAATTATTACTATATTAATAATTATTATAATTATATTATATTATATTATATTATATTATACTATATTATATTATATTAATGTATTATTTAAATTAATGAATTCATTCACGCAGATGTTAATACAGGATTGTGAGCTTCTTGAAATATATATTTCTGTTGATCGGTTATAGCGTTGCTGTTCTAAACTTTTTCTGCTCGCTAATTCCAACCATACAACTTTCACTGACTACGTTCGTGCTTGTGAGCGTCACTCATGCGTGTGTGCGTGGCGTGTTCTCTCATGCGTGTGTGCGTGGCGTGCTCTCTCATGCGTGTGTGCGTGTGGTGCTCTCTCATCCACAACGAATGTCGCTCTTGATCCGCAACAACATAGTTTGCCTTCATACACTCTTTATACTTCTTTTAAATATATATACCGGCCTTCAGTAGCACTTTTAATACTTGTATTTTCACCAGCAATGACTCATTTCATCCACTTCCACTGTAAATATCCAGTGACTTCAGTTTATTTGTTATTCATTAGCTGCATGGTCAGTCATCTTCCACTAGTTCTCGCTGTCTTGTGAAGGCCTTGACTTTCATTGTCGGTCATTACCACCGACGCTTTTATGGTGCCGCTCATAATTCAGTGGTTTTATGAATGAATATATTTCTGTGTTGCTATGTGTCTTAAAATACTTGATGGTTTAAAAAATAATATATTCTGTGTTCCTATGCCTCCTAAAATACTTTATTCAACCTTGTCTTTTCTCTCTGCTTTTTGTGTGTCACCCCGAGCCATTGAACAACGTACTTGACTCGTGTAGCCGCGTTATAGGATAACAAAGGATGGCCCCCCGACTTGTGCAGCTCCATCGATTGTCTGTGTGATCAATAGCCGACCGGGTAAATGAAGTGTACTATTACGGACGCTTCTCATTACGCTACATTGTCAGTATCACATTCATCACTGAAAAAACATTTTCAACGAAGCCTAGATGACAATATTGACAAAATATTATATTATGCGTACATTTGCGAAGTGCTGCTCCAAGTATTTTGTTTGCGATTGCTTAAGTATTGAGCTCCTTTATATATTTTAAGTGCATGGCATTCGGCTCGCAACGGAATTGTTCTTGTAATGTGTAGTTAAAAATGAGCGGATTTTTTCCTCTATTTTCCTATCAACTCATTGGTCCCGTGTTCCCTCCATTAGGTACGTGTGAATCAAACTTGTAAACTTGTATTATTTAAGTAAATTTTTATGTGTAAAATTAAAAATTTTTGCTGAATTATTTTAAAATTTGCTTCTAACTGTTCTTATTTATCCTTATCTGTCCTTTTTATCTCTTCTACCTGTCCCCAAATTGGAACAGTCCATTACAATTGACACTTTGCATGTACGGATAGCAATTATATATAGTTACCAGACCTTACATACGCATAACATTGTTCACGGTTGATGTTTTCCCCCCAATAAATAAGTTAGCAGTGAGGTTTCTCGTATGTATCCTTCAATCACTCAATGAAGTTCATATTAATATAGATCATCACAGCACTAGAGATCATTGTAGTAACTTCTGGGAAGCCGGCGCAGGTGTGAGAATGCAGTCGCGCTCCAGTAGCCTGGTATCACTGCACCAAATAAGGAGTCCTTCTCTCATTCAGGCATGGTCTCCACTACGTTGATGTCAGGTGCAATGTATGCAGATTCATTTACGCCTACCAGCAGAATTGTGTAATTTAAAAAGCTGTTTTCTTTTTGGAATTGAGACGGCTATGTCAATTTAAGTTCATTCGTCATCACCCAAGATCTTGTCGTAGTCGGTTTATTGAAAAAAAACAATACCGCGATTGTGACATGGTAAAAAACGTAGGGCCAAAGTTACATTTTAGAGCTTCCGTAATATCGTGATAGTTGTAATTTTCTTTACGAGATATTGCTGTTAATTTGCCCCCATAAGATAGCTTCCACAAATTTCAGACACTGTCGTGATAATTACCGTAAATACGCTCATCACCTTACTTTACTGGTAGCTACTGATTCTGCGTACCAGATTCTAGTCCGCAAGACTTGCATTTGTTGACGGAGGCGCGTTTGATTCTCTTAACCACACGTGTTTGCTGAGCTGCAGCTGGCCAAAGATGGGCCGTATACACACGCGGGCAACCACCAGGTGGCCGCTGCTGCGCTTGAATGAACTTGTGCGTCTTGCAATGGCGGCCAACGTTCAGACTACGACAGCAGTTATGTCGCGTCTACGACTAGCCAACCATATAGGGTGTAAATACCCAAATACCTATGCTCGGGTATTTGGAATTTCGCCATGATTGGATATAGAACAATTAATGTACTTACAAACTAAATATTTCAATGATAATTTCATGGATGTAATAGCTAGGGTTAACGAGAGGAGTTACGTCGTGTCTACGACTGGCTAACGATATATGGGGGGGGGGGCGGCGCAGGGTATTTGGAATTTCACTATGATTTAATGTAGAAAAATTAATGTAGCAAAAAATATGAAGATTTCATTGATAATAGGTATCAATGATGACGAGTTATGTGAGGTGTACGACTGGTTTAGGATGAGGGGAGGGCGGCAAGGGGGGGGGGGAGTTGGTCGCTGCGAGAACAAGGGTCGCGAGGGAAGCGGGGGGAGGGGGTAGAGGGAGGAGGAGTAATTAAGGAACAGGTGAACTGGAGGGGGAGGGGCTAGAGGGGGAAGGAATGCTGTGGGCAGCGCGAACTGCTGCCGCTATAACTGGAGGAGTTTTTTTTTTTTCTTAACTCGAACTTCTGCTTATTCACTGAATAAATATTATTTATTGAAGAATAGACATGACTTATATACGATGATAATTCGTGGGTAAACCAAGCGAGAATAAACAAGTCGTTGTATTAAGTAAACTTAAGTGAGTGCAGCGATTTCTGTTCTGAATATTTTGTTCCAAGTTAGTGAGCTTAGCTTGTCTTTGATATCTGAATGGGTTCTCTAAATGTTACTATAACTTTTGAAAGGTTTTAAGTGTTTAATCAGTGGAAATGGTCAACGTAATGTGCAATTTCAGTAGGTTTAAGGATGTCTTCGTAAGCAATATTAAAGGTGTTAGTAAAATGCGTAAAAATTCAATTGCGCACATAATTCATTAAGAACAGTTAAAATACCACGATAAATATATTTTACTCATTTTATGTTTCATTATTGTCAAAATTGTAAAATAATTTGAATTATGTCGTGAATTATGAATTATACCTACACATAATTTGAATTATGTGTATAAATTGCCCGAATGTCGACACGTGCGCTTCACCTTGCCGTTGAAACATGGAGGCGTCGCGCGCGAGCGAGGTCATCAGGTGCGTTGAAACTTATACTCTACAGATGTTAATAGTTCATGAATTTATTTATAGTTATTTAATTTACATGTGAATTTATAGCTGCATGATAATGGAAAATATTGGCAATAATCGTCAGTGCGCTATTCTATTATTTGAATTGCACTTAACTCAACGCCGCACACACATAAAAATTGTATAGCAGTTTTAGATCAAAGCGTATAGTGCGTAGCCCACTGAAGTGATAGAATTTTAAGAACAGACGTTTTCTATTGAATACACTTATAGGAACGTACTTGATTAAGTCTGCGGTGGTAATGTGCCTAATTTTAATCTTCTATTCCCACTAATTGGACCAAACCCGTCAAGCGCTTCTGTTCACGTAATTGTGTAAGCCTTCACATAACACATAATAATAAGTTTGACACTATTATATGGACGCAGTATGCTCTTGTCAGTGAAATTTTCCAAAGTATTCTAATTGTTTGAGCACATGTGTGATATAAATTCTAATTTCTGTTTCCTATTCGCGAATGTTCTCACGATGATCGTTATTTTGGTTATAAGAGAGTAAACAGGTTGTGCATAACAACCTGTTTTTCACAATTTAACAGTTATCGAAGAAGCAATAGTCGTATTTGTCGAAATAATACTATCGTTATATTAGTAAAATTGTGGTAACTCCAACAATCTTTATAATGGTTTTACCCCAATTTTAGGGTCGTATATTTTACCGTGACCTCTAGCAGGGACGTTATAGCACGCAGCATTTGATCATTATTTGCTTTTATTTAGAATCTGCAGCCCAGGCTCCCTGAGCTAATCAATATTGCTGAGGTTGCCGCTCCTTCCGTGTTGTATTCTGCAGCGCTGTCAGGCACACATATTCACTGGCCGCTCATTTACATGCTGATATTTATGTTGTTGAGTATCACGGTGATCGGTGAATCAACTGATAGTGAATTATATATTTTAGTTATCAAAAGACCAGGAATTGAAATTTTGAGTGTATAGCTTATATGATTTCACGTTCTCTTTAATGTTGATTATGTACTTCATCTATGACTAGGATTATAGAATATCACTAAATCGGGAAGATGTCGCTCATGATATTCTCATGTGGACTCTCGTGACTGTAAGAATAATTTTAAATACCGTTGTACTTTTCACCACGCCTCAATCATTGTTTCTGAATGAGGAAAATGTATGGAAATATTCAGTTTTTTGGCTCTGATTGAGCCGAACAGATAAGTAAAATTTCGTGACTGTATTACTTGGGACGTTAAAATATTTGGCAGAATTAATAGTTTGAAAATAGTTTGTTGATGGACGATGGCCTCCATAGCTTCATATGGGAATCTTTGGTTGATGGACGATGGCCTCTATAGCTTCATATGTGAATCTTTGGTTGATGGACGATGGCCTCCATAGCTTCATATGGGAATCTTTGGTTGATGGACTGTGGCCTCTATAGCTTCATATAGCTTCACATGTCCAGCTACGTAACGTGTGCGCTAGGTAAGGCATGCGCGGTCATTGCACACGATCCAAAAATGGGAGTTTAGCGAGGCTCCTGAAGCTCGTAAACTTTGCCTTGTTTGACTCCGAAGCTTGTCATGGACTGATTCTATTATAAGGATCTGCTGCACCATCACTCGCTTCTCCAAGCCTTACGCCTGCTAACGAATTGCTTTACTGCCAGTCTCGTGATTGCTGCTTGCCAATACTGGCAGTGCCTTGCTTCCTTCCTATTTTGTTGGTGAGTTAGTGACGTGTCGATGAACTTTCAGTGAGTCACCATGTAATAAATGAAGTGCGATTGCGTTGCGGTTAGATAAACACCTGTTTAAATTATTGAATCTTCCAATTTTGCATGTTATTCGTACCAGATTACTCATAGGTATTGCAGGTCGTGCCAGGTTACTCATGCTAATTATGGAGACCTTATTAAATTGCACTTGCCTTTTCGCGTAACTTGACTACAATCATTGTATGACAAAAAATGTAGGCTTACGGTTTTTCCGATTTGACTAGCAAATACGGGTCCAAAACATTGACTTTTAGCTTATGAATGCTCTTTTGAATCTTTTGACAGTGCTGCTACAGATCCATTATTTCGAATGGATCTGTATAATGAATGAATTAACGTAGATGTTGATGCAGGATTGTGGAATGTCACCTCAGCGTGTAATGCTGGTCATACAGATCCAGCTCATGGAGTACAGACAGGTTGATTAATATAATTTTGTTCGTACTAATTGCGATTAATTTGCTTATATTTGTTGCAGGGTGCGACCCCAGATCGCGCGCGAGGTGATCGAGATGTGCCGCGTGTGCACGTCTGTAACGCCCGGTGAGCCGCAGGTGTGGCTAGGGTCTGACAAAGCCTTCACGTACGACCACGTCTTCGACATGGACACGCAGCAGGAGGACGTCTACCACAAGTGTGTTCACGGCCTCATCGAGGGATGCTTCAAAGGATACAACGCCACCGTGTTGGCCTATGGGCAGGTGAGTTTTGAGTGAATATTTTAATTTTTGGACGCCATATAGTAAATAAGCTAAGTAAAAGCTAGTAAAGAGCTTTTATGCAGCGTAAAATTTCTTGACGCTAGTAAAAGAGCTAAGTTATAGCTAGTGAAGCAGCGCGTGTATGACCAGTTTAAAGGTCGTGACCGGAAATCAGCACGCACCCAATTCCAATTCGAGTAAAGCTTCACGATTATTGCTTGATGACTCGTGAATATCCCTCCCAAGTTCAGTTATAGTTATCGACTACCGGTACTGTTTATGGAAAAGTGAATACACTACAACGTGCATCCGTGTAAAAAAAATTATACCATTTTTACTCACGAATAATTGACCAATGCCTTTGCCGAGCTAGAGTCGACGTTTTCGACCGCTGGAAATGAATTCATTTTACCATGCACGAATGTTGAGTTTCACAACCTCTGCGTGTTGAATTAGATAATGTTGAGTTAATCATATGTTTCATGTTGATTTCAGACGGGGTCTGGCAAGACCTACACGATGGGCACAGGTCTAGAGGTGGACTCGTTGTCTGCAGACCTTCAGGGCATCGTGCCCCGGGCCATGAACCATCTTTTCGAGGGCATCTCCCAGAGAAGAAGGGAGGCTCTGGAACAACAGAAAACTCCGCCTGAATTTAAAGTCACTGCACATTTTATGGAGCTTTACAATGAAGAAGTTATTGATCTATTCGATCCTGCTTTCAAGGTATTGCATTTTGTAAATTCATTGTATTTAATAGATTTTTTCCAATTATTGCTTACTCATGGAGGACTAGGGTTCGTTTAATTTGACAATCATCGGCTAATTTTTATTGCCTTCAATTTGTTCTGCATGCAAGTTTGTATTGAATTGTTTTTAATCTACCACTCGTTCTCTATTTATCAAACCCGAATTAAATAAATACTTGATATCTGTTCATCATAACACGACTTAACTAACTGCAATATACATCACTTGCAGGGTGTGAGCTATAGAGCTCAGTTCTCATCCACTAATAAACAATCTTTAGTTTATTAATGTATTAATAACAAAACATCACGTATTATTTTATTAATGTATTAATAACAAACATGACTTATTATTTTCTTCATGTATCAATAATAAAGATGACTTATTATTTTATTCATGCATTAATAACAAACATGACCTACAGGGCATAGGCAAGAGCTCCGTCCGTATCCACGAAGACTCGAGCGGAGGCATTTCACTAATGTATTAATAACAAGCATCACTTATTATTTTATATATGCATTAACAACAAACATGACCTACAGGGCATAGGCAAAAGCTCCGTCCGTATCCACGAAGACTCGAGCGGAGGCATTTACGTGTCGGGGATCACGACGCGCGCCGTGAGCTGCGTGGAGGAGGCCATGCAGTGCCTGAGGGCGGGCGCTCTTAGCCGCACCACGGCCTCCACCAACATGAACGCTCAGAGCAGCAGGTCTCATGCTGTCTTCACCATCAACATCACACAGCAGAGACTTGCCGAGCCACAGGTCAGTTAATCTACCAACATGAACGCTCAGAGCAGCAGATCTCATGCTGTCTTCACCATCAACATCACACAGCAGAGACTTGCCGAGCCACAGGTCAGTTAATCTACCAACATGAACGCTCAGAGCAGCAGATCTCATGCTGTCTTCACCATCAACATCACACAGCAGAGACTTGCAGAGCCTCAGGTCAGTTAATTGTTTATATCATCAGTTAATCGCTTATATCATTAATTATAGTTGTATAATCACTTATATCATCAGTTATGGTAGTATAATCGCTTTTATCATCAGTATATCAGTTATTATAGGCAATAAATTATTAAATTATTATTGTTATTCAGTTATTTATTGTGGTAACGAAAGGCTTATTCCTTCATCAAGATCAAGTTACGGACTATTTCACAGTGTGAATGTATGTAACATAGTCGCTTTAATGAATACAAGAAATGTATCTCCGGAGCAACGGAAAACTTCTGGAGTTGCTAGCACAAAATATGGAACCTGATGGAAAGTTTAATAATAATAAATATAGCGGTTTCAGCGTTTAGTAGGCCGTAGGCCTGTCGCCGATTCTTAACATCGCAGAACATTCATAGTATTTTGCGGTCTCGAACTCGCAATTCACTGCTACATTTCTGCTGTGCTTAACCGCCCGGCCTCCTCGCCGATTCTGACCAGACACTGGCGCACAGAGCTGGGATCGAACCCGCGCCTCTCTGCGCCAATCCTGGTACTCTGAACTGTAACCACTGGCCAAAAAAAACTTACAATATCTATCATTGTTGACGACTACGTTGCTTTTATCACAGGATGGGGAGGAGGAGCAAGAAGGTCTGGGTGACAGCAGTAACGCGTTGCCTGAGTTTGAGACATTGACGGCCAAATTCCACTTCGTGGACTTGGCGGGGTCTGAGCGTCTCAAGAGGACGGGCGCCACGGGCGACCGCGCTAGGGAGAGCATCTCCATCAACTGTGGACTTGTGAGTGCAGCTGTGGACTTGTGAGTGCAGCTGTGGACTTGTGAGTGCAGCTGTGGACTTGTGAGTTGCGATTGTTACAAAAAATTGCATCAATTGTTACAAAACTGGCAATTGTTGCAAAACTGGCAATTGTTGTAAAACTGCAATTGCTGCAAATTTGGCAATTGTTGCAAAACTGGCAATTGCTGCAAATCTGGCAATTGTTGTAAAACTGCAATTGCTGAAAATTTGGCAATTGTTGTAAAACTGCAATTGCTGAAAATTTGGCAATTGTTGCAAAACTGGCAAACTTCGACAAGTGGAAAACTTGAAGACTTGGTCCGTTTGGTCTTGTGCGGTCTGTTTTTTAGTTCTACTATAAAAGCTATGTATGACCATTGTTTGCTATACGCGATTCAGTTAAGGTACAATCTATTTTTTGGTTTTGATGAGATTAGTACGTTAGTCCATCGCCTCCTATCTTCCAAAGTATTGATTAAGTAATAGTAGATTCTGAAAGCTCGTGAATGAATTAATCTCACATTCACGAGTAATTCTGATGTAACGCTTGTGAATTCATGTCACATTCACGAGTAATTCTGATATAACGCTTGTGAATGCTGCGTCTGTTTTTCAGTTAGCGTTAGGCAACGTCATCTCAGCGTTGGGCGACGTTACGAAGAAGGCTTCTCACGTCCCATACCGAGACTCGAAACTCACGCGACTGCTACAAGACTCCCTCGGAGGTGTGCTATTTAATATATGTTATTTTTATTTTAAATTTGACTTTGCACACAGACAACGATTCAATTTTTGTTGATTTTTATAATAATAATAAGTTTATAAAATAAGTTTATTAATATAAGTTTGATTTTTTCGGCAACTCGAACTTTACAAATCCGATGTCATAGCAAATATTCTCAATGAAACTTCCTCAAACCGCAATGATTAAAATCGTTAAAGTTATTTCATGAATTAACTTAGAAAAATATAACTCGGTACTCACTGCAGTGCGTGACAGAGAGCGCATTTTCTCGCCGACGAAAACGTGAAGTCACGGACGGACATGACGAGCACAATAGCGCCTTTTTTCCATAAATGAGAAAATGCGTTAAAAATGTGCAATTTTGCGTCTCAGGCGACAGCCAGATCAAAATCATATAGACTATTTCATGACTTAACTTGGTAAAATCTGCAATTTTACCTCTCAGGTAACAGCCAGATCAAGGTAATAAAAATTGTTTTATGAATTAATTAAGTAAAAATCTTCGATTTTGCGTCGTAGGCAACAGCCAGACTGTGATGATAGCGTGCATCTCACCGAGCGACACGGACTTTATGGAGACGCTCAATACGCTCAAGTACGCGAACCGAGCGCGCAACATCAAGAACAGAGTGACAGTCAACCAGGACAAGACTAGCAAGACCATCGCCTTGCTTAGGATGGAGATCCAGCAGCTCCAGATCCAGCTCATGGAGTACAGACAGGTGCGTCGAGTGCTGGTCATACAGCTGGAGTACAGACAGGTGCGTGGAGTGCTGGTCATACAGATCCAGCTGAGCGATGTTAAAGTCATTCTTTTTTTGATTTACTGCAGGGCAAGCGCGTTGTGAGTCAGGACAGCAGCAATTAATTTTCAGCGTAAACGTGGCGCGCCAAAACGATTATGCGTTTACTTTCAAGAAAATTAAAGTAATTATTTTTGTGAATTACGTACTGCAGGGCAAGCGCGTTGTGAGCCAGGACGGCAGCGAGGCAGTCAACGACATGTACCACGAGAACCAAATGCTTGCCGTCGAGTGCGGCAATTTACGCACGCGCGTCAAGGCGCTGCAAGAAACCATCGATGTTCTCACCGCCAAGAACACCGCACTGCTCGCTGAGAAAGCCACCGGCCAGTGGGTGTCTGCTGACGGTGACGACACAGAGGGCGCAGGATCAGACATTACAAGTCTGATACAGGGATACCTGCAGGAGATAGAGGAGCTCAGAGCTAAGCTGTGCGAGTCTGAGCAAGTGTGCCAGCAGCTCAGGAAGCAGGTCAACAACAGGGCCAATGCCAGGCTCTCTGTGTCACCCCTCGTACATGTGCCTATGTCGGGTGAGTCTTCGTTGCGTGTCGTTTTTTGGACTTTGTTCCATGTATTAATAATATTGGTCTAGTAATATTATTGTCTGAAATTATTTGGTTAATCATAGGTAACCCTATGCTACCATTTCATGTATTATTTTTTGGATTTTGTTCCATTACTAATAAAAATTCTATTAATATTATTGTCTGAAATAGTTTGTTTAAATATTGTTAACTCTATGCTACCATTTCATCTATTATTTTTTGGATTTTCTTCAATATGTTACTAATGTTATTCTATACCATTTATTTATTATTTTTTGGGGTTATGTTCCATGTATTACTAATATTATTCTATTAAAATTATTGCCTGAAATAATTTGTTCAATCATAGGTAACTCTATGCTGCCGTTTCATGCATTATTTTTTGCATTTTGTTCCATATATTACTAATATTATTCTATTAATATTACTGTCTGAAATCATTTTTTCGTCATTGGTAACCCTATGCTACCTTTGATCATTGATATAACATTACTATTTATTATCGAGTATCAACCATCAATTCCATCGGGGAAGAACGTCGCAATGAGTAATCGTATTAATTATAATTGTATTCATGAGCATTAATAATGTCTGTATCGTATAAGCATCATTACGGTTTAATTTGAAGGTTAATTTCCTTCGCGTGTATTAGGTGCAAGCCTGATTCGGATCGAATTATTTTTCTTGTATATTTATTTATTCGCTTTGCAGTAATTTTTTCGTATGCTGATTGGATTTGAATTTGTTAGCATCCAAATAGATTGCATTTGAATTTAATCAAATCCTTATGGATTGCATTTGAATTTGTTCGCATCCAAATGGATTGCATTTGAATTTATTATGGATTGCATTTGAATTTGTTCAAATCCAAATGGATTGCATTTGAATTTATTATGGATTGCATTTGAATTTGTTCAAATCCAAATGGATTGGATTTAAATTTGTTCAAATGCAAATGGATTGCATTTGAATTTGTTCAAATCCAAATGGATTGCATTTAAATTTGTTCAAATCCAAATGGATTGCATTTAAATTTGTTCAAATGCAAATGGATTGCATTTAAATTTGTTCAAATCCCAGGTTCACTGATCTATGGCTACAGGTTTAGGTAATAAATGTGATGATGCATGAAGCAAGCTACAAAATGCCTTAGCTCGCAGTTAAATTATCCAGATGGATTGCATTGGAATTTGTTCGAATTCAAATGTATCGGATTTGAATTTGTTCAAATGCAAATGGATTTGAATTTGTTCGCATGCCAGGTTCACTGATGGAGGGCGTGGAGGAAGGCAGCGGCCCCAACAGCATCGCTGAGCTCATCGAGGAGGCTAAGCACGACCTGCAAAAAGACATGCGCGAAATTTCCGCGCCCAAGAAACGGAAAAAGAAATTATCCCGTACGCTCTTCGGCCCCGAGACCGTACACAGGAACAACGAAGACGCAGATACCGAGAATAATAAAGAGAACGAGACAGAAAACGGTGATGAGAACATGGAAGAAGGCGAGGCTGGGGAAGAGGTGGAGGATGAAGAGGAGGAAGATGAAGAAGAAAGTTCAGATGAAAGCAGTGAGGATAAAGGTGAGGAAACAGATATTGTTAGAGGCAAGGTTTTTTCATTGGTGTTTGTGTTTTTGTTTTTGAAATTGAAGAGAAAAGAAATTTATTTCTTGAAAGTTATAATTATAATTAATAAATAAATTAATATATAATGATCATCATAATTGTCACGACACAGCTCACTTAATAGTCGTATCTTGCGTTGTGATAAGTGCATCAATAGATAAATTTGAAGCTTACCAAGTTAATAAATAGAAGTTCTCTGCAAACAACTATTATTGTAATAACACTTTAATTATTTTGTAATAATTCTTAGTTTTCATACAATAAAAGTATGATCGTCTTTTGTCTCCTTTCGTGGCTGAGAGGATAAATTGTCGAGTCTTCATGGTCTATGTAATCCTAATTAAATTTTTATCCTAATTAAATTTTAATCCTAATTGAATTTTAATTCTAATTATATTTTAATCCTAATTATATTTTCTGCATTTCTCTTCCTCGTTCTCGCCTCAGAGGACGACTCAGACGAGGAGTTCTGTTCAGGTAGTTCTTGTGGTGAACCTGCTAGTTTAGTTCAATTTTATTAATGTTTTAATTGTTTATTAATTGCTTTATTGTGCATTGAGCTACACCGTCGAAGCTTTAGTTCCCGCCATTCTACTTCACAACTTCTCACCTCTTTGCCCCTTTTTTCCTCAATGTTCTCTTCTGCTCTTATGTTATCTCCTTTTATTTTGTTTCCTCTTCTTTCTGCTTTCTCATATTTTTTGCCTTCTACTCTTTTTAGCTCCTTTTTTGGCCTGATTATTTCAGCTTCTCCCCAGAAATTTTTCCAGGTTTTAGCTCCTCTATTCCGTGTCCCGGTTCTCCGACTTTTATTTTAGCACAACTAGGCTTTTGTTCGGTAATTTCTTCACTTATATCGTGTATCGTTAAGCAATAATGAGCTCTGAGACATACAGTCCCTCCATCAGTCTCTTGAGTGCTGTTTGTGGGTAGTGGCCCGCACAACCTTCGTTATTATTCATATAATAATAATAATAATATTGTCCTTTATATTATTATATATTATTTAGCCTCGTCCAGTCACCTACCGCTCCTATAATATCCTCACTTTCAATTATATATTTTGCATTCCTATAAATTATCATTTAACTGCCTATTCGGCTTCTAGTGGCAGAGTGTTGTTATAGATGCGTTTTTAAACGAACCATGTGATGGAGAATTCATCACTGTTTTCTAGAGTACACGAAGTTGGGCAACACTGTGAATATAGAATATATAGCAATGTCAGCAACATTGATCGATTTAATATTGATTAAATATAAAGAATTCTTAGTAAGTGACCACCTAAATAAATATTTTGTAAAATTTCACTGTAGAAATAAATCCTTAGTTTTCATTGCATTAATCAATATGTATCTATTTGTCTCGTGTCGAACCATACATTTATTTTTCTCGTGTCATGCCTCTGTAAATGTCACTGTAGTTCTTCATATCTAACACGTCGTGTCTTTGGAGCCATTCACTGCCTTGGAATTTTGGTCGCAATAGGATAAAAAAAATACTAAAATCACTTGTTTGCTTGAATCGCAAGTTAACCAGGAATTTAAAAGCTAAGAAAATGCTACAAAAATTCTACAAAGTGATCTACGCATTTTAGAATCCCTGTATATATTCAATCAGAAGCCTAGTCTGAATGCCGCTTTTAGCTCCTTTCCTCTTGAAATAGTGAATAGATAGGCCGTTTACGTTTACTAGCATTATTTTCATGTCTTATCTATTTATTTTTAGTGCATTTTACTTTACTAATTGATTTATTTGTGTTTCTAGGACTGAACTTTTTCTGAACAGAATTTTGTGTTTTGAACTGACGATGGAGCTGGACTCCGAAACGTTTTCTCTTATAAAGATATGGTGAATTTTTGTGGTATTTTCTTTGCTTATAAATTCCTGGAAAAAAATACGAATCAAGTTCCTGGGTTAATAAATACCCTAAAATTAGCTAGACACCGCTTATAAGGTGGCTTATAATCTGCACGGTAAAATAATACATATCCTACATGTTTACAAGCATATATCTATTACACCTTTTGCTTTTACATCCTCAGTTTAAATGACTCCAAGATAATCATTTTGAAAGACCACTTTATTTATTAACTTGAGTATAATTTTTTTTGCTCTTACATCGTCAGTTTAGACGCATCTAAGATATTCATTGTGCAAGACCATTTTATGGTCTTACAAATTTATTTTATCATTATTTATTTCATTAATCATTAATTAATGAAATCAAATCAATAATTTTATTTATTACTTTAACTATAATCCCCCCGCAGAGAACTACAACGAAGAGCTAGCAGACCTGACGAGCGAGATCTCGCTGAAGCAGAAGCTGATCGAGGGGCTGGAGCAGAGCCAGCGGCGTCTGGAGACCATGCGCCAGCAGTACGAGGAGAAGCTCGCTGTACTTATGAACAGGATCAGGGCTACGCAGGACGAGAGGGATAAGGTATTATTCTTGTATTAATTCTGGGATTATTCTCATATTAATGCTGCTCATATTCGCATATAGATGCTGCTTTTATGTTCATCTTAATGCTGCTCTTATTCTCATCTCAATGCTGCTCATATTCGCATATAAATGCTGCTCTTAGGTTCATCTTAATGCTGCTCTTATTCTCATGTCAGTGCTGTAACGTCCCTGTAATAATTGTTTGTTTCTCATATTAATGCTGCCTGATTCTCTGGTTAATGCGGTCTTATTTTGTAATAATGAGCTCTTGTTTTCGTCTTACCGCGGTCATTTTCTCATATTGATGTACTTTTATTCCTGTCGTAAAGCAGTTTCAATCTCGTATTATTGTTTTCTTGTTCTTATATGAATGCGATCTTATTATCGTCTTGGTGCGCCTGCAATTGATGTTCTCTTCAGGAAAATCGAACTATTTAGTAAATTTGTAACCGATATAAGTTGGGTTTAATTTTCTTAGAGCCAACATCAAAGTTAAATAACATAATATGGAAACAATTTTTAGAGCGGCCCTCCATTTACTTTTTGGTCAGTCTATTTAATTATCGAAAAGAAATTTTCCAATAGTTACTTGTCTAAGACTTTTGTTGAGAGAGGATAAATGTAGTCGATATGTGAACTGTGTACTTGCAGACACTTAGCTGGACGTATGATTTTACTTTTCCTCCATGTAAGTTTGACTGATAAACATCTTTCGCACTCACGGCTCCTCTGCCAACGCTGTAACTTTACTCGTCGAAAATCATTGTTCTGAGACTCCAACGCTGTTACTTTTTCAAGTGACAAGGATAACTCTGGTGACGACAAAGCATAACGCTGTTACTTCTTCTCAGGTGCTGTCTAACTTGAAGCCTGGCGGTAACGCTGGTGACGACAAGGCTAGGCAGATCAAGCTGGAGTACGAGCGCAAGATCGGGCTGCTGCAGAAGGACTTGAAGAAAATGCAGAGCGCGCAGAAGGAGCACGCCAAGGTTATGAAGGAGAAGACCCAGCACGAGCGGCAGCTCAAGGCGCTCAAGGCAGACCTCGCCGACATGAAGAAGGCTAAAGTCAGGGTGAGTGGACGGTATAAAGAGGGCCAAAGTCTGGGAAAGTGGTCGACTTGGAGGCTGAAGTCAGGGTAAGTGCCGACGTGAAGAAGGCTAAAGTCAGAGTAAGTAGTCATTAAAAAATATTTAATGAAAATGTTTTATATTTCTTTTAAATTCTAGCTTTCCTTATTACCAATTGGAATATATGCATTTTTTAGGAATTGAAAGTTCTTTTTATTAATTGGAATATAATTTCTATTAATGGGAATATATATATATATATATATTTTTTATTTGTGGGAATATATGTTCTTCTTCTTTCCTTAGCTAATGAACAAAATGAAGGAGGATTCTTCGCGCGCGAAGAAAGAAGACGTGAAGAAAAATCGCGAGATCGCGCAGCTGCGTAAAGAGACGCTCAAGAAGGAGAATCTCATTAAGAACCTCGAGGCTGAGAACCGCCTTAAGAACATCGTACTTAAACGCAAGACTCAGGAGATCGCCGTGCTCAAGAAGGTTCCTCGCCAGGGACTCAGCGATAAAGCCTCTGGCAGGATAAGAAAAAGTGAGCCACTGATTAAGATATAAAATCTATACCGTACATAGATTTTAACATATAAAATATAAAATGCTTGGAAAAAATATAAAAAGTATATGTACAATGAGAACAAAAAATCAAAATATATATGATAGAGATTAAAAATTTTATTTGATTTCAAATATTTGGTGAACTTGCGATTTTAAATTATCTAATACATAAATTTTAATATATAATATCAATTGCATGAAGAAAATGTGGAAATTACAAGTACAACCAGAACAAAAATTCGAAAGATATACGAAAGAGATTAAAACTTTTATTTGCTTCCAAATACTGGGTGAACTTGCGATTTTAAATGATCCAATACATAAATTTTAATATATAATATAAAATGCATGGAAAATGTAGAAAGTACATGTATTATCATAACGGAAAATCGAAAGATACAAGAAAGAGATTAAAACTTTTCTTTGCTTTAAAATATCTGGTTTACTTGTGATTTGAGGAGATGAATGATCTAAGTTTTAGTTTGTTTGGTGCGCCATACTTGGACATTATCGCTTAATAAGTATAGACTTCGAGTATCTATATCGTGTCTATGTTAGTTTCTCTTCCATTCTACCTCACTGCTATGGGCTGCCGCAGTTCCAACTTCATGTCTCATTCATTTATTTCTTCTCATCCTTGATAAAGTCGGATTTTTGTAATCTATTTACGGTGTTTGTATGGCCGAGTCTTGTAAATTATATTATTCCATACAGAGATCGATTCATACTTTTTCACGCCATTACAGATATTTTGTGCAGCAATTTCCTCTTAATAATTTCTCGTCTCGAATCTTATTATTTTATGGCATTACCGATTTTTGTAGAACAATTCCATCTAAATAATTTCTCGTCTCGAATTTTATTATTTTTTAACAGCATCACCAATTTTTTGCAGAGCAGTTCCATGTTTGTAATTCTTGTCTCGAATCTTTTTTTTACAGCATTACATATTTTTTTGTAGAGCAATTACACGTTAGTAATTTCTGGTCACGTTATTTGCCATATTAATATGAAATTTATTGCAGAAGGCCTACAGCCCAGCCTGGTGTACTCCCCCAAAGCCGCGAAGCAGAAGTGGCAGCAGCTCGAACAAAACATCAATAAAGTCGCGTATAACAAGCAAACCGTCAGCAGCCTCGAGCGAGACATGGACAGGTCTGGCGCTATTATTGCATACACTAATACACTAATGTATTATTGTATACACTAATACACATTGCATACACTAATAAAGCAATACATCAATAAAGTCGCGTATAACAAGCAAACCGTCAGCAGCCTCGAGCGAGACATGGACAGGTCTGGCGCTATTATTGCATACACTAATACACTAATGTATTATTGTATACACTAATACACATTGCATACACTAATAAAACAATACATCAATAAAGTCGCGTACAACAAGCAGACCGTCAGCAGCCTTGAGCGAGACACGGACAGGTCAGGCGCTGTTATTGCATACACTAATATAATTCACTAGTAAAATACACTAGTAGAATACACTAGTAAGATACACTAGTATATACACTAGGATAATACTCTCTAATAAAATACACTAATAAAATACACTAATAAAATACACTAATAAAATACCGAGTGGTAAACTATTCTCTACCTCTTAGAATTGTGTCAAAGTCACTTTCATACACTATTTTAGTATGATTGGTTGAGAAGTAATCACATATCTTCGAGATTTCTAGGTATTTCTAAATTTTTCTATGGTGAAAGAGTATTCTTAGCTGATGGAGATTTCTAGGACGATTATTGTAGTTCCTTACATTAGAGAGACAATATTTTTACTCTGAATTACTTCTCATTTGTCGGTTTTCTATAAAATAATTTTGTCTTCTGTGCCCAAAGACGCGTGTGTGTGTGGGGATAAAAAAAATATAATTAAAAAATATAATATAATCTCCTGGTAAAAAATATCACAAATTTCTTCATGTCCGCGACAGGATGCTTCTTTGGAACTTATCTCCCATCTTGATATCGCTCAAAACTCTAGCAAGAAACCTGCACCAAAGGTTATATTTGGCTATTTATTATGATATTGCAGCAGTTTTTTATTTAGTGGCATCTTCACTGCCGCTCATAGACTATTTATTTAGTTTATTAGCTCTCTGCTTTTGAGTAGTGGATAGTTGGAATCAGTTGCCTAAAAACCACGAAAAGCATCAACGGATGTTTTTGAATCCTCAAACCATGAGGGGAATATTTAGGTTGCGATAGCTAGTATTAAATATAGCGCCATTTGCTGCTAGATAGTTACAGTTTAGTTTTAACATTTACATTAAAATTTAAATTTTAAACACCGATCCAGTTCAATTAGACAAAACTTAGATTCGTTCGACGTTCATTTTAATAAAAAATCGATCTCCGTTCAATATTTTTTTATCTATATAATAATGTTTTGATCCATAAAATTTCGCAGTCTCCTTGTACCTCTCCTTTCAGCGGTTGAAATTCTTTATCGTGATCGAGTTTTTTGCCTATCGAAAAGTGTCCATAATTTCTTAAGTTTCTCGCTCACCTGTGTAAAATCTCTTACCTTCTCTTATTAGCGCATTTTCTCATTTATGGAAAAAAGGCGCTATTATGCTCGTCATGTCCGTCTGTCCGTCCGTCTGTATGTCTATCTATGACTTCATGTTTTCGTCGATTTTGAGAAAATGCGCTCTCTGTCACTAACTGCAGTGAGTACTGCGTTATTATTTTTTTGCGAATTTCTGTGAATCCTCTTATCATTGTAAATTTATCTGCGTAATTTATTAATTCTCTTATTTTAAATATGCGTAATTTATCCATAAAATATGACTACAGATGGCTGAAGGAGCGCGAGACGCTGAGCAGGCAGCTGGACAAGGCGCTCAGACGACGCGAGCGACTTGACCCAACCAACGCTACACAACTCAGTGACCTCAACGACCAGGTGCCTTAACTATTTACATAACTAAATAACTCTCATAATATTACTTTAATTACTGGCCTTGGGCCTATTTCTTCAGTGCCGACCCTTCTATTCTATTCTTAACCTCATAAGCCTGGTCCACGATTAAAGTTTAAAGTTAAATTGTGTATTAGATCGCACTTGTCTAACGATCCGGTGCCTTAACTACTTACATAACTTGATAACCTTCAGAATATTACTTTAATTACAAATATTTAACTTCGTAAGCCTGGTCCACGATTAAAGTTTAAAGTTAAATTATGTATTAGATCGCACTTGTCTTTTGTCAGGCAGTGTTACTCAATCCAATCGTTTTAAATAACTTTAATAATATTACTTTAATTACAAATATTAAACTTCATAAGCCCGGTCCGAGATTATAGTTGAATTATGTATTAGATCGCACTTGTCTTTTATCAGTCTGCGTAAATAGGTTGTCGGAGAAGCAGTTCCGCTCTTTAGTTGTGAATTTTGCTGTACGAAAGAAATTTTATTGTAGTTAATTTTTGTTACTGCATCTTTTCTGTCTCTTAACTAAGAAATAATGTATTTTCAAATTATGAAAAATATGTCATAATGTGGGATTTTCAATCATAAAAATAATCTCAATCATCTCGAATAGTTATTTGTAACGAAATCTCGGCACCGAAACAACGTGTCCGTTCTAAGCGAATAAAAATTAATTTAAAAAAATTGATGAAAAGTTGGAAAATATGAAATGTTTCTTTGTGTTGTCAGGTGGACGGTCTGCGTGCGAATATCAACTACATTCAGGAGAACATCGCTGAATGTCAAGAGAACATCGTGGCCATGGAGGAGAACAAGGTTTGCATTTTGTTCATATTATCATATGTTCCAATTATTTTAGTTCTATATTAAAATGTTGATGTGTTTTATTTTGTATTTTTGAAAGTTTCCTGTAGCCACGAGAAAATTAGAACTATACTCCTGATTTTAAACATACTTAAATCGAATAATTCAAACCATTTAATAGCTTATCGATCACAAAACTTCAAATTAATATTAATTAATAATAATTAATTAATGTTGTAAGCCGAGCTCGGACTCGGGCCAAAGTTGTGCGACGGCTAAAAAACATATTTTTCGAAGAGGGTTCACATTAAAGATACCTTATCAAGTTTCTTACAAATTTCAAGATAATTCAACCATTCATGAATATGCCTTGGCGCCGACAACTCCGGGCACTCCAGCAGAATATTTTTGACAGTGTGTGGCAGTATGGTGATGTATACGGTATTGTGCAGGATGGTGACCCTGAGAGCCTGACAACAGCAGTGTCAGGCGCGTGCATGTCAGCAGCAGAGAGTGAATACATCATCAGCAAGCTGATCACCATGACTGTCAGCCAGGCAACTCTCGCCGCGCAGAAGCAGGCAGCCATCGCCGAGCTCGAGAACAGGATGAAGCAGGTACAGCATTAATATTTTTATATACGCTCGTAAAATTAAGCAAATTCCCTGTATTTATTCGCGCGTAAAATTGATCAAATTTTCTGAATCTACTCGCGCGTAAAATTTATCCAAATTGTATCTATTCGCGCTTAAAATTTATTTAGTTAAATATAGAGTTCAATCATGTTCGTGTGTAAAATCGTTCCAATTCTTTGTAAAAAATCATTCAATAATATTCACACTCAAAAAAATCAATCATATTCACACTCAAAATTCATACCATTCTCTTTAAAATTCCATCATATTTGCGAGTTTGGGCGAGACTTTAGCCGTTACTGCTAACTTTTTTTTAGTATAAATATTAATAGTATTTGGATGTATCGGGCTTGCGAATAATTTTGATTTTGAAGCCAAATGTTTTAATCGTTGGCTCATTCAGGCTTGAATTTCCGATGGAAATTTATGAATACTAAATCATTTGAAGACGTTCACCTCGTTGACAAACATGCAGCGTGCTAAGTAATGTTCTTTCAAATTTATAGGCTACTTATGATGCCATCGATGGGGCAAAAATCTATCCTCATTGGCAGGCATATATCACTCTATATTACGTTTTTCATCATGGATACGTTTTTTCCGTTCTATATTACATTTTTTCGCTCTATA
Source organism: Hyalella azteca (assembly GCF_000764305.2). Taxonomy (NCBI): domain Eukaryota; kingdom Metazoa; phylum Arthropoda; class Malacostraca; order Amphipoda; family Hyalellidae; genus Hyalella; species Hyalella azteca. Next base: position 286,320 of record NW_025942634.1, read on the forward strand.
TTTTTTTTCGCTCTGTAACTGGTTTATTTTCTCTCTATTACGTTTTTTTCTATATATGAGTTTTTTTCGAGCTATAGCAGTTTTTTCGCTGTATTTTCGTCATATATCACGTTTTTTCACTATATGACACGTTTATTTTCACGATATATGCCCAGATGGAGCAGAACACGACAGTCCAGGAGCAGCTACTGGCCCATGTACTGGGTAACCCCAACCATGAAGTGTTCAGCCTCATGAGCTCCCTGCTCGCCGGCGACGCCTCCAACTCCACGGACTCTTCTCGCTCGCCTTCACCGTCCGAACAGCGGTAAGATGTCACGACAGCCAGCGTCGTAACTTATTATATTATTATTATTAGTATTAATATTAATGTTCAGCGGTAAGAATGTAAGATGTGACGCCAGCGTCTTAACTTATTTATTACATGCATATCTTTTCTTGCCAGTCTGTATTATTTGTTTGTACAGTCAGCTAAAGAAGATAGTTATCCCTAAAAGCTTCGTGTATCGTTGAGTTGTGCTCCTTTCTTGATGGACAGTTGATTTCTACCATAAAATTTCAAAGTACATTATTTCAGGGGGCGATGGAAATAGATAAAATTTTGTACATGTTGATATGTTAATAAACTTACAAGAAAGTTCTTTGTACATGAATGAAATCGATTTAAAGATCTGGAAACGTTTTTTTGAATCTAATCTGACTGCTTGATATTCACGTTTATAACAGACGGTTTATTTTTATTTCCATATAATTACTGACTTTATGAGCTTTACATTTCTCTCAGTATCGTTTTTGTTCTATTTCCATACTATTCTTGAGCAACAATCTGTCCGTTTCATCGTAGTACTTTAAAAAATTACTTGCCTCCTCCCAAAAACTTCTCGTATTGCTTGACTTATCTTGAATGTTTTGTTACTCATTCGTGAACTTGCTTTGAATTTCGGACGCAGTTTAGTCCAAATGTGTATACAAATTTTTGACTCGTACGGTACGTTTTTTGACCAAGTCTTAGAGATTTGGCTGGCTTGGTATCTATTATTACATTATTTTCACAAAACTTTTTGAACAATGATGTTAGTATTTAAAATTATCCTAAATTCTAACGACATCTGTCTGCTAGTTGTCGCTCAATCGACTGTGAAACGTTGACAAATAACTAATCATTAAAAAACAGTTAATCATTGCCGTTTATTTAAACGTGCAGAAGTTCTTTATCTGTATCTTAATGGACAATATTTTGCTGTTTAAATTATGGAAGAAAATTCGTTATCACATACAACCGAGAATGACTGAACTGAAGCGACTTTGACTTGAAATTAAAGAAACGGCATTCTTATATTCATTTATTATTTATTTTTTTATAATTTTTATCATTAAGTCGGCCAAGTTATAGCCTGTCATTCAACATCAATTACTTCAGGTATTCTAGAGTCCAGTCGTTATTCTTAGATGAACACCCTAAACAACACAAAACTTACCCTTATAACTACCGTTGGTTCTTTAGATCTCCCTTCTGCATTGTTTATTATAGTTTTTCCTAGTAAATTATCATACGCCTGTAGATTATTTCTTCGTGTACAAACTGAGATAATGTCATATTTTCACGAGGTTTTCGCACGGTTGCTCGTTCTTAAGTGCATACCTACTTTATATTTAGAATTAAGTGTACAATGGCATCTGCCGTTGGTGTCTATAAAGCATAGTTTCTGTGCATGCCTTTAGTGAGACAGTTAGTTTGTTGACGAATTATCTAATTGTATATCTCTCCTCCCCTCTCTACCTCCCTCTCTCTCTCTCTCCTCCCCTCTCCTTTCTCATTCTGCTCTCCTCTCCCTTCTCATTCTGCTCTCCCTCTCTCTTCTCATTCTGCTCTCCCTTTCCTTTCTCATTCTGCTCTCCCTTTCCTTTCTCATTCTTCTCTCCCTTTCCTTTCTCATTCCGCTCCCCTTTCCTCTCATTCTACTCTCTCCTTTCTCATTTTGCTCTCCCTCTCCTTTCTCATTCTGCTCTCCCTCTCCTTTTATTCTGCTCTCCCTCTCCTTTTATCATGCTATCCTTTTCCTTTTATCATGCTCTCCCTCTCCTTTTATCATGCTCTCCCTTTCCTTCCCCTCTCCTCTCCTCTTCCCTCTTCGTCCACTTTCACCCGTGCCGACATCCACTACACGGAGCTTTCTCTACATAATCAATTTCTTCCTACATCAACCATTTTCTTCTATCTTCTCTCTCGTTGGTCTCTAATGCATTCGCTTGTATTGTAACCCAAAAATTCGACTAATTTTTCCGTATTAATTCATCGTTTGTTCGTGTTCTTTCCTGCTTGATATTGTGTTATGATTTTTGTAAGTTTATTAATTCATTTCAACAAGCATTCATCCTTTACTTCAACTACACATTGTATGTCTGCATGATTATTAGCATCATTTCTTCTTATTATCGTACAATTCGCATCTTGCCCAATGATCCAAGTACTCACCGTTGAATTGTTGTGAATTTTCATTAAGAGAATGAATTTCATTCATCTGCCCTACAATATGACAAAATTCCGGTGAAATATTTTCAAATCAAAAATTTTCGTATTATCATTTGTCGGAATTTTTTTGAGAGAGGTTATATATGAATTTCTTGCCTGATTGTTTCAAGGTACATTAAAAATTCCAATTAAATATTATTTATAATACCCGGGCTACAAATCTCATATATGATCGTCCCACATTTATTTTGGAAATCATGTCGATGTGATGAACGATCAAACTTAAACCTTGAATTTTCGTATCTCTTTCCCATCCATTTTCGTTCATCACATAAACGCCACTCTTCGCTGTTAAAAACTTGTCGTACGTGGTTAATCATACACGTGTAATTCAAACCCTTAATACTGAACTACATTTTACATGTCACTGATATGCGTGTCACTGATATGCGTGTCACTGATATACGTGTCACTGATATACGTGTCACTGATATGCGTGTCACTGATATGCGTGCCACATATATACGTGTCACTAATCTTTATTTCGCTGTATTTTATATAAAAACATCTCACCTTATTCATGAGTTTCGCTCCCGCTGGTCGTTTCATCTTTTTTGATGTCTTCGCGCTTCCCACCCTCTCTGATGGCTCACACATTTTGATCACTCTTGCCAATTTTATTTCCCACTCCACATACTCTACTTGTGTCACATCTTGGCCCATGATGTTGACGTGTGTCATTTCTTTACCCTTTTAATGCCTCCATTCCTCGACTGTATTTTTATCTGTTGTTCTGGATTTCCCCATTTACTCAATAACTTATCTCTGTGCCTACCAATTGCCACGTTAATGCTGATTCTTGCTGACCGCTTTCAACGTCCTTTCCTTTTGGTGATTCTGACCGTTTTCCTTTTGATGATTCGTACTCACGATTTATACAAATTCCTTTCATTTCCTGTTTACTTGTTTTCTGGTTCACTCTTGGCTATATCTTCACGTCTATTTACTACACACTTTCTCCCATTCTTAACTGTTGGTCCGCACAAAATTCTCAATATTTTATCAACTTTTCTTTCTCCACTCACAATTTTATGCTTTGTGCTTCTCTTCTTCGTCTTTATCTTCCTTACTCATCTTCATTTCCTGTTCTTTTCTCCTTGCTCCCTCCTCCTCTCCCTCCTCTTCACTCTTCTCCCTCCTCTCCTCCCCTGCTCTTCTCCTCTCCTCCCCTGCTCTTCCCCCGTGTGCGGACACTTCACTCCGCCAGGCCCCTCGAGCCGCCTGCCAGTCCCGTGTACTCGAGCGACTCGCTGCTGCGACGCGACAAGGCGCGATGTCGTCAAGCCACGCCACAAGACATGCTTTTTTCTAACGGCAGTGACAGGTCCGGAGCTACGAGCGATGACGCTGCCTCCAGACCCTCATCACACCCCACATCTGCCAACAATACCATCAGTAGCACAATAGTGCCTCCAGCGGTCATTCCATCGGCTTTCCACATGTATTCTTCCACCTCGAACTTGCCATCGACTTTGCCATCCCTGAACGCCGCGGCGTCCTCGGCAGCGAGCAGCTGTAACCCCTCAGCGGCGTCCACGATAGACCCGCGCATGACGACCAGCTTGGACGGAGCGCTGGGTCGCAGTGACAGCGAACAGTGGGCTATGAGGGCACCCAGGGGCGCCGTGCTCAACAAGTCAGTTCTTTAAAATTGTTTTCATTATCTAACTTAGTTAACAAGTAAGTATTTTAAATTTTTTTTTCGTGATCTAACTTAGTTAACAAGTGAGTTCTTTAAAGTTTTACTCCTGCTCTAACCTAGTTAACAAGTGAGTTCTTTAAAGTTTTACTCCTGCTCTAACTTGGTTAACAAGTGAGTTCTATAAAGTTTTACTCCTGTTTGAACTTGACCGAGTTCCTTAGCCCTATACAGTGGTGGATTGCATTTGTAATCCATTTCTACGATAATCGACCGTATAACCGAACCGACCGAAAAGGAGACCAATCTGGCCAGTTTTTGCTTGATCTTAGCCTTTGGGAATGCTTTCTGAAAAGAGATATTCAAAAAGCGTAATGTCCCTCAGTAATTATCTTGTGCAGCCACAGATGCTCTAATCCTGATAGCGTGTGTTGGGTGTGTCATAATCGTTGCGTTTCGGCTATTCGTAGAATTATTCTCTATTGTTTTTAATCAATTAATTGCTCCCTTGCAAGCGAACTGAGTCTAGTGGAAGAAGATGAGTGAGTTAAGCTTCGCAAAATTCATTAAGTTTTGCACACGTTCTTATTACAAAGTAAAGATCGATAATTGTTTTCGTTAACAAGCGGTAACATTAGAGATTATCCATTGATTGGACAAATGATTTTCCTTGTATGTTCGTATCCATCATACCTGAGAATGAGAATGCACTTTTTAATTGAGTCGAAGCACTTTATTCAACTCAAGAACAAGGAACGCAATCCTCTTGCCATTGGTAGAGAGAAGTAGAAGTTTTATTTAGTAAAATGGCTCGAGCTGCTCGTCTATTGGAGTGTCTATAACTTTAAGCTAATAGTGTTACCTTATAATAATATAATATAATGTAATTATTTATAATATTATTATAAATGATTACAGAGATAATAAACATTAGGTATCGTCCGCGGATATGCATACACTTGAAATCAGCACTAATGCTGTTTTCACCAATTGACTGATTTCGTTTCGTTACAATATTCCATCATACATAATAATTGGCAATAAAACTCAAAAAAGTTTAACAACTGAAAAAGTTTGCATTTTTTGTTGATGCTACTGCGGTTGCCGTATAGGCCTATATGTGGATTAACCCTTCAGATCTTCAGTGCACTGTTTTAGACCTGAATTTATAAGTTATGTTCGCATTCTTGCATTTATGCTCGTGTCATATAATTTTGTTCCTCCGTTACTGGTCTGTATTGTCGAGTTCTCACTAAAAAAAATAATATACTCCCATGCTTATTAACCCCTGGCGAAACCCAATAAATTTGAAAAGTTAACAGTTCACCATTACGACGTTTTTAACATTAGTAATTCCAATGAGCATTATCTTGACTTTCTCCTCAATTTCTGTTTGTCTACAAGCATACTGGACATTTTAAGTATATTTATTCGAGGTTAATTTTGATCGATGCCCGTTGCGTAGATGTGAATGCACCAGCTATTATTATGGGTGGTTACCAAAGGTGGCTTACGTTCTGCTTGTTGGTGGCATTAATATTTTTTAATGATTTTTTGTTATATTATTAACATTTATTATTATTTACGTTCATTTGAGCGTCACTATTTAAGCCAATTTGGTGATGAAGTTTCTTTGTATGGTTGCAAAACAGAGGTAGATGTGGTCAGTGATTTCAGTCAGAAAGCATAACGATGTCTTGCTTTTATTTCGAGACATATATGCTCAAGTTTCATGAGGATATACTGTCGAACCCTATTCAATACATAAAAGATTTCTACTTTTGCATCAGATTATTTTCGAGAATTTGACACCATTTACCTCTGGTTTTGATCTAATTTATTCGAATTTAATTCAAAATGTTTGGGTTATTTATCTCATTACTGCTTGTTTGAATGCTAAGGCTTACGCTTACGTTACTAATGCTAACACTTGGTGGCAAATGCTCAGAGGTGGCGGGGGCGTCCGTAGAGTTTCTCCGAAACTCTCGCGCAAGTCAGATCCTTCCCCAGTGTCTGGGGCCTTGTTTCCCGCTTTGCTTCCTTCCCCACGCCTACATCGCAAAAACTTGCCCCTCAATAACGGGACAATAAACGGCGCTGGGATAGTTTTAACGCCCGTTATCAGTTATTCCAGACAGAACTCGGCGTAAGTACATAACCTTATTTATTATTATTCTGTACGAAGCATTTATCTTGGCGTCTGTTTCAAACGAACTTCGAGGGCACGTCACGCATAAGATTAATTTATCACTTATATTTATTTATTTATTTATATTAACTTAATTTATTTATCAATATCAGAGATATGCATCCTGCACGATATATGCTTTGATCGCATGGCTTGTGAAACTATTTAAGTTGTTTGGTTTTTAATGGTAAGGTCAGTGTTACTCGGGGATCATAATGTTTTAAATGCATTTAGAGGCTGAATTAAAATGTGCCTGTCATATCCATGCATGTTTGTCTGGTATTCACGTTAGGAAGAACACGAATAATTTGTCTGGTATGTAGCAACTGTTGCTACATCGCCATTTGCATTAACAACAACTACTGATTGCAATATTGAAGTAACATTAAAATTCCCCTTTTTAATAGTATTTATATAGCAAGTAACTGCTGCTATAATGTTTGCCTTTACCGCTTCTATAAACGCATGCACTCCAATTATACAGGGTGTTTCAGAATTAAGTAATCCTTTTAATTTGTTAATAAATAAAAAACTAAGAACGTTATGAAGTTGAAACTTGTTTTATTTAAAAAAAGAACATTTTTATGGTAATATTGTATCCTAGTTTTTAAATATAATATCTTTTAAATGCCCACCACAATTGTTTTGACAAAATAGGGCTCTTCTCGTCATTGCTTTCATAACCTTCATTAGTGTTTCTGACGAGAGTGCAAATTTTTGATATCCGCAAATTTTCGATAAAGATATTTAAATGTGTTTTTTGAAATGGATCCTGTAATCACGTTGAACTTCTGTTATTGACATCGTTATTGACTGTAGCGATAATTTTTGTTCTTTCTTCTTTGCTGTAGCGAATCATGATGAAAATTTAAGGCTTGATAATTAAACACGAATTTAGCAAGCTATACAGGATAATGACGTAACTATGATACAATATTACCATGAAAATGTTCTTCTTTTAAATAAAACAAGTTTCAACTTCATAACGTTCTTAGTTTTTTATTTATTAACAAATTAAAAGGGTTACTTAATTCTGAAACACCCTGTACTTCGCTCTGTTTGCATTATTGGTTTTAAGCATTACTTTGAGTTAAGTAAATATAATTACGTAGGTACTTAACCATTACACAATGAAGGCCTTTGATGCTACATCATAGTACTAATCTAACATATGTTTGCCAGACTTATCACGGTAAGGTTTCATATAACATTGTGTTTAGTTTTGCGTCTAATCTCCAAAATTTATTACGTTTTCTAAGCAAATGGAATATTGTTGCCACTCAATCACTCAGGAAACCTCGAACAAATCGGAAAAAAAATCTGACTGTTTGATGTATTTTATTCTCTACCTTTCTGTAGATAACGAAATTTGAGTGGTTCATTCAAGGTTCGGTAATGTTTTTAGTTTAGTTATCATTGACCTCCATGAGCTACCATTGTCCAATCGTTTTCCTCCATGAGGTACAAAATGTTTTCGTATCAGATTGTTATGAATCGTAATCATTATAGGTTCGCAATTCAGCAATGGTTCCTATACCTTCTTCCATGATTTTAAACCCTCTTTTTACAACACTTCTCTTTAACTTCACTTCTTGTCTGTTTGTCTGTCTGAATGTCTGCTACAAATCTTGTAATCAAAATTTAATACATTTCTACTTATCCTATCGATCTGAAATTTTGCACACTTGCGTAAAGATGGAGACAATGCACGAATTAAATATCTAAATAAATTATTTAAAAATTAAAGATTTTTTTTTCAAAATTAAAAAAATTAAAAAAAATAATTTTGTCAGCTACAAATCTTATAACTGATATTTGACACACATTTACCTGTCTAATTGATCTGAAATTTTGCACACTTGTGTGAAGTCAGAGGCAATGCATGAATTAATCAACAGAATAAATAATTTTGAAAAAAAATTATATATTAAAAAAATTTTATATATATTAAAAATTGGAGATACTGGATTCTTTGGAAGTGTTGTCTTATTAAAATAATTAAAAAGTTAATTTTTTTAATTTTTGAAAATTAGATGAGAAATTCATTGTACATCTCTAAGATTGGAGATACTGGATTCTTTGGAAGTGTTGTCTTTAGAAAGTAATTTTTAAACGTATATTATTAGGTACATCACCCTCGACTTGAACAATTTTTTTTCTCTGGCAAGTCAATCAAAAACTCTTTCTTCAAAATTTTCTCATTACTAGAAATATTAGCAAGTTTTTTTGTCGCCTGTTTATATTAATTTTATTAGTTGCTACTGGAGTTATAGAGAGTCACCGTGTCACGTATGTCATATAATTAATTACCATCTTGTTATGTATTAATAATGTTATTTCATAGGCCCTAGTTATAGTGCATCAATAACTCTTGTTTTACGAGTTGCTGTGTTGAGTTTCTAGTCGAAAAATACTTTTTTAAAATAATATATACTTTCGAAATATAAACAAGAATGATGTAGAATATACTGCATCATTGTTATGTTAGCTCATTGCAACGAAACAGAAGCTACAAAGTATGGCCGGTAGTCAAGTCATGATGTGGTTTTGAGTCAGAAATCACTTTTCTGTCAGAAATTACTTAATTAATTCTAAAATATCTTCCTGAAGTCAAAAATCACTTTTCAAGTCAATAAGTCACTTAAGTCCCTTTTCAAGTCAATAAGTCACTATTCTAGTCAATAAGTGATGATAAGTAACTTTTCAAGACAAACTCACTCACTCCTATGTGTGGTGGCCTACAGGGAGAGCGCGACAGAAGCGACACCTCCCGCCTCGCCAGGTTCGTATCGTCGTCAGGCGTCGAGAGAAGGCGACGTTTTCAACCGACTTACCTCAACCGGAACGTCAACCCGACACAACCGCCACCATACCGGCGTTATTAACCCCTACCAAGGCAGGGTATGGAACCTTAACATTTTCAGCCTTAGGTTGATTATAACATTTATATTATATTCAAAATGCTTGATTCAACATCCGATATTTTCAATTTTGAGCTTGACTTCCAACTAATATTGTGATTTCTTAGAATTCACGTTAGTGCATAAAATAATTATCGATTCATGTATTAGTGTTGAACTTTCTTCACCCACTGTCGTGCTGTGTCTATTATAGCTACGTATATCTTTATTTTATGTATCATATTTTAATTCGTGTATTAATAGTCTCGAGATTTCATGATCCTTGTGTGCAACGCCATTGTATTCCCCAAACGCACACAGTTTAAGCCTGGCATATCGAGGATCTCATTTGAATCTTAATTCTCAGTCCTATATTAGCAGGAACCCTCATTCTCATACTTGTTAGATTCACAATTACAATCCGCTACAGCTTTGCACCGTTGATTCTTCGGTATATAGTTTTTGACGTATTTTTGCTGCGTTCTGCAGTATTTTATACCGCGTTTTAGCTGTGTTTTTGACCATGTTTTTGCCATGTTATTTACTGCATTTTAGCCGTGTTATTGATTGCGTTTAGCCGTGTTTTTGACTGCTTTTTAGCCGTGTTCTTGATCGCCTTCACATATAGCCGTGTTATTGACTGAATTTTAGCCGTGTTCTGGATCGCGTATAGCCGTGTTATTGACTGCTTTTTAGCCGTGTTTTTAACTGCGCTTACCCGTGTTATTGACTGAGTTGTAGCCGCGTTTTATCCGTGTTTTTGACCGCGTTTAGCCGTATTATTGACCTCGTTTAACTATATTACACGAGCAGATCAGCCAACGGTCTGTGCTGGCCTGTACACACGTCGCTCAGGGCCACACCAAGGCGGTGCTCTCCGTCTTTGCCACCGAAGACAGGCTCTTCTCCGCTAGTAAAGGTTAATATTTTGCCGGTAACCTTCTTCTCTTCTTTTATTCCTGGTATATTTTGCACTATCTGATCCTAAGATCAATTATTTAAATGTTTGACATACCTTCGCTTGTCCCAGTATGTAATATACAGGGTGATCTATGTAAAGGTAAATATTTTACCTGCAACCTTCTCCTCTTCTGCTCGTTATACTTTGCTGTATCTGATCTTAAGATCAAAATTTAATTTTTTGGCATAGTGTCATTTGTTCCAGCTTGTAATATGCAGGGTTATTCACATAAACTTTGAAAGCTCAATGAAATAGAACTAGTATAAATATCATTGCAATATAAATTTTATTGAAAAAAATAGAATCGTACCTCAACGTTCAGTTTCAAAGTTGAATTGGAGCTTTTACTCCATCGGCTTGCAGCTCTCATGTATTGGAACTCTCACGACAGATCGCACGGTCAAGGCGTTCAGTTTTAATACATGTGACGAACTCTCACCACAGATCGCACGGTCAAGGCGTTCAGTTTTAGTACATGTGTACGAACTCTCACCACAGATCGCACGGTCAAGGCGTTCAGTTTTAGTACATGTGTACGAACTCTCACCACAGATCGCACGGTGAAGGTGTGGGACTTGGTACGTGGTCAGGAGATCGAGACGCTCACCGGTCACCCCAACAACGTCAACTGCGTCAAGTACTGCGAAAACTCACGCGCCTGTTACACCGTCTCCTCTTCATATATCAAGGTTACTACCAGGTTTTTTTTGTACCTTTCTTTATGTTGTACTAATATAATTTTTAACCATTAAATTGAAAGACAAATACAAAACAGAAGAAGAGACACAAAAAAAGGACAAGAGACAGGCGTGGAACTCCCGCGCCTGTTATAACGTTTCCTCGTCATATATTAAGGTTACTCCCACGATTATTTTGTACCGTTCTTCATGTTGTACTAATATATTTTTTAACCTCAAATTGAAAGAATTCCATGGTAATTTTTTATCTATTTGTGATATGTCTGATATTAATAATCGAGGATAGTGATCCATTACAATTATTTTCAAAAACCGTGTACGCAATTTTCAAGAACAATATCGTGTCAATGTGATCAGCATATATTTTATCAAGGAAGAACCAATCTTTTTCGAATTCATGATGCCCGTGTCGAAAGTTTCCCTACGAGTCTTTAATTCATCATTATGATGCTTGTACTAAAATTTATTATTGCGTTTGTACTAAAATTAATTATTTTGCTTATTTTTCTGCGCTGTCTTGCAGGTTTTGAACTTGCATGAGGATTATTATTCATTAGTATCAATTATTATTACTTGCAGTTTTGGGACCAGCATGAGGAATATTATTCATTATTAACCATTATTAATTATTTATTATTATTCATTATTAATTATCATTACTTGCAGGTCTGGGACTTGCGTGAGGATTATATATTCTTCATTCTTATTTATTAATAATTATTAATTATGATCACCCGCAGGTGTGGGACCTGCGTGAGGACCCCAGCAGATGTACCCGCACGCTGAGCTCGTCAGGCCTGACCACCAACGGGGCGGTGGCGGTGTCGGCGACCTCGCGCTCCCTCATGCCCCCCGGCGAGACGCAGGTCAACGACATCGCGCTCTCCAACACATCCAACATCCTCTACTCCGCTGCATCCAACATCGTCAGGGTCTGGGACCTCAGGATGTGAGTGTCAGGGTCTGGGACCTCAGGATGTGAGTGTCAGGGTCTGGGACCTCAGGGTNCACTCCATCAAGGTGGGTAGTGTGCTCCAAGGACCACTCCATCAAGGTGGGTAGTGTGCTCCAAGGACCACTCCATCAAGGTGGTTGATGGAGTGGACGCAATCGAACGCGGGCCAGTTTACTGATGTATGGGACCATCTTCGCCACTGTATGTGGAGACGCTACATCTTGAAATACACTAGTTTTACACTAGCTTGAAATACACTAGTTATACATTAGTTTGAAATACACTAGTTATACAATAGTTTGAAATACACTAGTTATTTACACTAAATTTAGTCATGTTTGGTTGAAAATGATGCCGGTTTTATTAAGAACTTCTCTTGAGAGTGTCCAATTTAGTTTAGTTAGTAGAATTTAGTAAGTTATTTAGTTAGTTAGTAAAATTAGTTAGTTATTTAGTTAGTTAGTAAAATTAGTTTAGAGTGTCCAATCGGATAAGACGCTGGCAAAAATAGCTAAGTTTCTTCCCAAAAACATGTGACTGATGTATGATGTTGGCCGCGGGCAAAGCGATGTGTGCCAGTTATGAGGACTCTAGATAAATTATACGAGTAAGAAAAATTTAAATTGGCTAAACACCCAGCGTGTCATAAGGGCGTGTAGATGATGCATCACAATGCCCTGTTAAAATATGCAGATTTTGCCCCGCTTATCGCAGATTTTGGGTGGTTGCTGTAAAAAATTTTTATGTTCAAAAAGGTGACACTGAGGAAAATTTTATTTAATTCGCAGTTATTTTTTCTTTTTTTACCTAGAGTTGCTGTAAGATTTCAATTTTGAATCATGTTCGTCATTAAAAATTTGCCTTATCTAATTTGCCTTTGCCTAATATTGCCAGTTTGACGCATGGCTTGCCTCAATAATGGAACATTGTGCAGGTGTTTGACGTGGTGGAGAGCAACAAGTCTGGTCTGATCAGCTCCCGTCTTAACCTAGACCCTCCTCACTACGACGGCATACAGTCCCTAGCCATGTTCGGGGACACGCTCTTCTCAGGGTCCCGGGACATGTGCATCAAGAAGTGGGACATACGGAAAGGAGAGCTGCTTATGAACCTTAATGCTGCGCACAGGGACTGGGTCTGCGCGCTGTGCTTCAATCCTGGGGGACAGATCCTGCTCTCAGGTAGCTTATTTTACCATGCAGAATGTGGTTATGAGATATACTATATAAGATATGATTATAGAATATAAGATATAATATATGATATGATTTAACAATATTCTGGTAGATGATAAGATATGAGTCTAAGATGTAATATATAATATATGATTTAACACGTATAAGATATGATTTTTATGAGATATAATATGCGTATAAGATAGGATTTGACGCGTATGATATGTGATTTTAGAATATTCTGGTAGATGATAAGATATGATTATAAGATATAATATGTAAGATATGATATAACAATATTCTGGTATAAGGAGCCATGGAGATGATGCTTTCTGAAAAAAAAATAAATAAATATAATTCAAGCAGAATATTTGTGTGGATATTCCCAGGAATCATATTTCTGGAACTAATGAAATCAACTAAGCTAACTAACTAACCAATAGAATTTCTGAAAAGTTTTTGTTGCATCCTGTCTATTCCTGATTAAATTTTTACTAGTGAGTTCGTAGAACTGATAGTTAATTTGATGCTTAATTTTTAACTACGCAGCATTAATGCCGCTCGCGTTTTTTTGGACACATGATTGCACCACGCAAATATAAGTTGACCTCATGCCACTGTTATGTAGGGTGACCACATGCCCCGGACCACATGCCCCTCGTGTGCAGGTTGCCGTGGTGGTGTGGTCAAGATGTGGTCCACTGAGAGCTGTCAGGTCGTTGGTGAACTGCGGGCCCACGCGTCCACCATCAACGCCATCACCACCAACAGCACCTGCATCTTCACTGCATCCAAGTCAGTGCATTCATTAATTCTTTGTATTAGGTAATTGTATATTAAGTGCATTACTTATTTGTATATTGTATGGGTTAAGCGATTTATAAGGGATTGTTCTTCTTATTGCTCGTCGTCTTCCAAAGTCTAAGACTGAATTTTGTCATAATTCTTCAATGGCTTTCAGATTTTCGAATAATTCGTTTTTTCTACGGTTTAACAGTTATTGGATATGTGCATAAATAAAATATTTATTGCGTATGAGGGCCTACGCATTATCTATACAAAATTTTCTCATTTTCTCTTTCTGTTCTCCTGTTTCTTACTTTATTCTTGTAAATTCGACGATACGAGGTGACTTTTATTATTGAGCCTTCAATTTTCCTTTACCCGTCTCTTAGTTATGTCTCTTGTGACACATTTCATACTTGTGTCTCTAATTAAGCAAATAGATCGAATACGTTTAATAATTTTCTCTATGAATTCCTGCTCCTAGCCAGTTATGGTGCACGTTTTGGGTGCAAGGCCGTTCATAAACGCGCCTGATATGTACTGCTCAAAATATCTTGGTTTCTTCTAATTCTTCATGGTTTACAAGTGACGGAATCTTGCATGCAATTTTTTTCCCAACAGAAATGATGCAATAGCCAAGAGAAATAAAACAAATAATGTAATGAAGTGAAACAAATAATGCAATGATCAGTTTGTTAGTCGATGTTAAACTCTCCCATCACACAAACGAATATAGTATATGAAAAGTATTTGTATGGAGTGAAAGCGAATATAGAGAATATTTATAGTTTTATTCTCTGATGTTCACCGTAGCGAGGAACACGTGTGGATGTGGCGGCCAGTAGTGGGGGGAGGCGCGTACGACGACTTGGTCTTCGAAAACTAAACCTGCTTCACTTGCCTCTTGAAATTCTTTTTTCTGTTGCACCTTATCATTTCCAATTCGCATTTCTTTTCAATGTCTGGAAAAAAATTCCTTTTTAGCGCATTTTCTCATTTATGGAAAAAGTGCGCTATTGTGCTCGTCATGTCCGTCTGTCAGACTGTCTGTCCGTCTGTCTGTCTGTCCGTGACTTCACGTTTTCGTCGACGAGAAAATGCGCTCTCTGTCACTCACTGCAGTGAGTACCGAGTTATATTTTTTAATCTTCTTTTAAATTCCTCCATTGAAGAATACTCATTTTTATTTGCCAAGCAACAACTGAAGAACATGGCTAAGTTTACAGGGGCGATGTCTTTTAAATTTGAATTACTATTATTATTCCAGAATGTAATTAATTCTTCCAGCGTTGAACTCACTGATAATCATTTCTAACTTTAACGCAAAATTTTCATTATTCAATGAAAAGTCTGGAAAGAGCACAGTTTGGAATTTCAATGGCAAGTTTGGCATTTAGCATCTAAATTGAAATACGCTGGCTGCTCTCAGCACTTCTACCACTGTTTCTTTAGACCGTAAGCTTGGAGTTTGTTGAATGGTTTGCGTGTTAGAATCAAAAATGTTTTAATTTTCGATTTGTGTAACAGAAACTAATTATGTGTGGTCAATTTCTTTTCTGTTTGACCGTTTTAACAGCTATTTTATAGCCCTCATGCGTGCGCAATTTTGTGACGGTTATCTCGAACATGCCGTTTGTTCTGTTATCTCAAATCTGATCCTCGATTGTGTCATACTTCAAATATTACTTTCTCCTTGCCGTAAGAAGATGATCTTTTAACGATCACGTCTCTTTTGTTCTATTTTTTTCTCACTCAATCTCGACTTTGTGGTTTCAGGATTAAGTATATAAGGTGTTATTCTAGCAATTTTTTCTATGATGATGGTAGTAGAAGCATTGCTCCCCTCACCTACTAAAAGTGTTTATTAGCTGCTAATTTAATATCTAATTTATTTTCTCATTTGTATGAACACATTAGCCTGTGATAAGTAGTTTAATTAGTTGCTCCACAATATCGTATATATTAATTTTTTCAATTGAAAATTTTAGGAGTTTTTTACAAATAATTTCATAGCTATTTATACCGTTTTTATTTTGACTTCTTACGCCTATTAACTCTGTTCAAATCATAGGTTTTCACCAATGAATTATAAATCAAATGCCTTCTAAAATTGCTTTAGTCTGTAAACCTTTTTTGTGATATAAATAACATTTTTGTTTAAGTTAGAGCATATAGGAACTCGATGTTTTCACTTTGGATATTTTTGCATAATCTATTTTGATGATCCGGTTTCATGGTTCATCATTTTCTCGTTATCAAATTTGTAATTTAATAATTGTGTTCTCATTAGTTTGGAAAAATTATTAACTGCGATGATTTATCAACATGACTGTTGAAAAACTAGTGTTTCAATAATATGCTCATATTTACTGGTGTAGCTGTCCTAAAAGTCTCCTAAGTAACGAAGTTATAATAACATTTTTAACTCGTGGCTTGGGAGTGCTACGTTAAAACACATACAAAGGATACATGTACGGTACTTAGGATACACATACTATGAATACATATGCTAAGGATACACATACTAAGGATACATATGCTAAGGATACATATGCTAAGGATACACATACTAATGATACACATACAAATTACTAAGGATACACATACTAATGATACACATACTAAGGATACACATACTAATGATACACATACTAAAGATACACATACTAAAGATACACATACTAAAGATACACATACTAAGGATACACATACTAATGATACACATACTATGTCTTACACATACAAATGATACACATGTACTAATGAAAGTATTCTTCTTGCAGTGACTGCAGTGTGGGCATGTGGAGAGTGCGCACGAGTTACGATGTGTCTCCGGACCTCTCAGACGCCTCATAGTACGAGGTCTTGCTTAGACTTACCATCTCTCTGCTCATCGCGAGCTCAATGATTCTTCTGCTGCTCCTGCTAACGTTCCTGCTCATGCTGTGGTGCTTCACGCTCATGCTGTGCTCCATCACGCTCATGCTGTGCGTCGCAGAAATCGCCTGTTGTGCCCTCATGTGCAGTGTGCTGGGTTTGCTACGATGCGTGACAATTCTTCTCTGTTTCTGTGCCGTCTGGGCTACATGTAGCATTGTAGTGTACTAGTCGGGCACTAGTACAACATGTAGTATTGTAGCAGCACCGTTGGGCACTAGTACTAGTATTCAACCTAGTTTAAATTACTAGAAGAATCTTTAGCCTCACTCACCCAAGTCTCAAATTTTTTTGGCTAGTATGCACTAGTTGTGGTTAGCTACGCTATTCATAATGTTAGTGTTGACTTAAACATTACGATTATTTGCACTCTATTAGGTGCACTGAACACGGTATTAGTGCTGAGAAGTGCTAATTCTGCACATGCAGTCGAAGTTAATGTTAGCAGGAGTGGCTTCAAGTTCAGCAGAAGACGTTGTTTCTCGAGCAGTGCTAGTCCACACTCATTGTTTCTGTTCTGTGCTTTTCTCACGACAAGTCAGGCTATATAATTTTAATAGCTTTATGTTGTACATTTACCTCATGCATATTGTAGATACACTGAGGAGCTCACAACTGAGTAAATGTTTGAGCGAGGCAGGCAATGTCACTTTGAAGCGTATGCTTCATCTAAGAAATGTTACAAAATGTTTCTAATTATTGGTTTTTACCTGCTTTGCTAAGCTTCATCTTGTCTTTATTAGCTGTTTCAAACCATTTACTTGGAGAGGTGATTTGATAACCGTATCGGCTACGATACTTGAATTCTCACTTGATATCAAACTCAAAATGGTAATAACCGCTAGAACAGTTGGTGTGTAACTCTGTTACCGCCACTAACTCACAAGTTAGAATCTTAAATAAAATTCTAGAGAAAACCTCTTTTTAAATGTGTTGTTACGTGCAAGTGTTCACTGAATTTTAAATCTAAAAATCGTCGCTTTTTAACTCAGGGTATCTCATCGTGTAGGAATATTATACGCAAATTTTTAAAACTTCCTTATAAGAAACTAAAAAGACGTTTCGAATAACTACAGTTATCTAAATAACGATCAACTGAGTGATGTTTTGTAATAAATAAATTTAAGACATCGCTACGGTACAAAGTAAGATAATACAGAAAAATGGCAACTTTTCAGAAGTATTACCGAACGAAGAAGTCAAGTGTCCTTGTAAAGAGTCAATCATCCACTACATCGTAATGATATTCTTGATCGCCATGTGTTGTTTGTGATCCACAATAATGTTTTAAAATACGAATACTACTATTGGTCTTCCAATTGATGCTATATTACTATGCTACTCATTTTTAGGAGAATGAAGTGATGTGAATTGTATTGGCTGACCGACTAAAGTTGCGGTCGTGAAGACTTGTAAGCATTTAGGAAATTGAAATAACGTTGTTATTCGACGTAATTATATTTGTTCATGATAGGTGGCGACGCTTTGAATGTGATTCAGCAGAGTTTGCCGTTAATAAAAACATGAAAGTTAATAGCTTTTTGCATGCAATTTACGATCTTGCCTGGTGGTTCAGAACAAATTTACTAACGTTTCCCCTTGTAGTGGTTAAAAGGTGGATTTCAGGTTATTCTGTTCCTGAAACGGTTAAATGTAATGCATTCGTAAAATGAAGCTTTAGGAAGTTAAAATTAAGAGCTAAAGAGTAGAGGGGAAAGACATTTTTTCGTTGAGCGGAAAGCGGGTGTTTGTATTGCCCTGTGTAATTTCCTGTGAACTCCGTTTCATTTTAAACAGAGAACCAGAAAACGAGGTTATTGGTTCTTTATTTTATCTGATTTTTAATGATATCTTCCGAACGATACAATAGGATTCTGGTTTTATGATGATGCTGCTGTCGTAGTGCTGTGATCTTGACCTCTATTTCTATATCCTAGAAAGTAAGGCTCCGTTTTGGAATATATCCATGTAATTCATCTCGTTTATCAAGTTGTATCTATTTTGAAACCGTGGAGAGATGTTATTCTCCTAAATTGGAACTAACAGGCTGGTCCATCATTTTCTACGCGTCATTAGGTGTTCATCTGAATGAAATGTAATATTCTGGTCACCATTTTTCACCTGAATAATCCGATGGATAGGATAGAGGAAACGATAGCATAAGTAGCAGTATTATGTGTTTATAGGGTCAAGTAACTCAACTCTGAATCATTGAATGAATCATTACTTTATATGCAAACTTCTTGCGTGTATTGCGAGTATAATAATGAGTTGTCGATGTAATGGTTAAAATGTTGATTCTAGGCGTCATTAAAGTAGAAATATGTACCAAAAAAAAAAAGGATTTCTGTCTTTTTGTCGTAATAATGAATAGAGTGCTTGTTTTGTAAACGGTTTTGTTAACTTAGAAAAAAGTTATAATATGGATACATTTCATCGGTATGATTTATTGAAAACTTTTTCTCTTTGATTACCAAAATTGCGTCGTAAAGACACGATGTTCCTGGTGGTTGCTAATTGTTAAACATGGACGATTATGGTAGTTATTTTGAAGTAGTAATTAGATTTATTTGTTCATGCTCGCCTAACTTTATTCTGAACCATCGTGAACAGTTTATTTCAGTCCGCGAAACTGCTATGTTTCTATCGTCTTCCTTTTTTTCATTTTCATGCCAAATCCATTGTACGGGAAAGATTTTTTCATACCTGTGTTTTAGTATTTTTTAGAACCATGAGCGCAAATTCGATGCAAGTTTTTGTGACCTTGTTAAGCTCACGCTACATTCCATTGTTTTTGTGGCACTCGTAGTGTTGTGTTGTCGCCTCTGAAGTCTAGGATGTGGTCTGGAATTGCCGTGAAATAATTAGTTGTAGATGGTAGATGAGGCAAATCTACGTCTATAGGTAAGTAGATTAACTAGTGGTAGACGGTAGTTGAGACAAATCTACGTCTATAGATTAGTAGAATAATTAGTGGTAGACGGTAGTTTAGGCAAATATACGTCTCTAGATTTCAAATGTGGTTTTGTAAATATGAATCCTCGACAACAGCTGTATCTAAGTCATGAACAAGATGAAAACGCCTTGTAAAACTTAACTAAATAGCTCAGTGCTTCATAGTCTTGATTTTATCGGTATTTATATACGAACGAAATATTTCAAACTGTTCCCGATGTTTCATTTTATTTCTGAGCGTATACCCTCTCGAATGGGCTTGAGAATTGAACTAAGTTGCAATTAATGTGCACTGCGTCTGCCGCTTTTTTTATCGAGTATCCCTGGCAGCTTATTGTGTGGTTGACATATTATGTATTAGGTTGGGACGAGCGGTCCCTGCGCATAATGCTTCCTACCAGATCTCGCTTGAGTGCTGAAATGCGAGGCTAAAATATCGAATATTAGTAGTTTGTGTATATATGTTCAAAGCTGTAAAAATTTATTTTGTTTTAAGTTGTAGTACTTCTCTTGGAGGACTATTCTTTTGGTTTGCCAAGAATGCCGGCGCAGCTCATTTAAATAAGTGTTCCTAAGGAATACGTTCTTCTAATGACTTATTTTTAAGTAGGAAATGAAACTTGATTCAGTACCTGTGTCATATTTTTCTTAATTTGCCAGATCAATCTGTAATTTAGTCGAAACTTGGTATTTCTTTTGTCCGTCGATGCAATTTCTTTCAAAACGAAGCCTGCTTGAAGCATTGTCGATAAGCGACATTTTATTTCGTTCAATATTTATTTACTGCTTATTTTGATGTGAACTAATTGTAGAAATAAAGCGTAATGTTACTTAACGATGGGAAATAACCCGTGTATCGAGTCAATCAATCCCCTAAATAAACGGAGTCAGAAGCAGCAAAGTTGTTCAATCCATCACCTTGGTCGAATTGAAATAATTTTTCTTGTTTGTCACCGAAGCGTTTTCAAAAATGTCATCTTGAATTGGTTATTTTTGTCTTGTGTGTGTTTATCCGAGTTGTCAATTTATTCATGGAAATAGCCATGCTGTAAAGGGTGTTAGTTGAAATAATTTAACAGCCATACTGTTTAAAAAATCACCGGAATTGCCTGCGTTTCAGTAGCCGGCCGGCACGTGAAAAGAAACACCATGTGACCGTTTTTATTCCAATTTATTGTTATAAACTTGTAGAACATCTTTAAAAAATATCAAAACGGTTTATTTTTACGGGGCGGCCGGTCGCTTGAGAGCTGGTAATACCGTTTTTTGCGCATTTTCTCATTTATGGAAAAAAGGCGCTATTGTGCTGTCATGTCCGTCCGTCCGTGACTTCACGTCACGGACGGACGAGAAAACGCGCTCACGGACGATCACTCACTGCAGTGAGTACTGATCTATTTTTACACGGTTTTTTCCGTAGTTCATATGGTGAGCAAGCTTTCCGCTCTTCAACCATCTCGCCACGCAAGTCAAGTATGAACATCATCATCGAGGTGGGAGGCCTTGAAAATCGCAAATTACTCAAATCAAAAATTATTTATAACCCTTAAGGGGTCGAACGTAACAAATGATCTTATAGGAAAGAAGATGCGAAAGTGACGCGTCGTGAATCAGCGTTGGTACAATGAAAGATTCAACAAAAAATAACATTATGAATAACATGGTCCAAGCCAATAATTGTCAATGTGAGGTACGGTAACAGCAGCATCGTTACGGCCCCCAAGTAACATATTGCAAGTGGAGACATGGCACTAACATTCAGAACCACCTAGTGCTTGACGATCATGCCTTTCATGAGATAAACTATGAAGAGGCTAGAAAAATTACGTATCTATGAAGACAATCGACTTCGAGACACGGTCGACGTGACCAGGCATGTTGCCTCGATCATGGTTGAATTAATACAATATTAATATATACTAATAATAATATTAGTTTAACCATGGCCTCAAAAAGGTTACTTGGAAAAACACGACCGTCATTTCGGCAACGACTGTTCGTGATCGATCCCGGCGTGGCTTGGCAATCGAAACGCTCTATGGCAGTGGTTCCCAAAGTGGGCGATCTCGCCCCCCAAGGGCGGTGGAACGATTTTGGGGGGCGGTAAGGAAGAAGAGGGCGTTTGGGGGGCGGTAGGTGGGGGGGCGGCAGTCCGAAGTCAAAGTCAGAAGTTCCAAAGTTTGTTTGACGATTTATACACAATACGTGCAGCACATTATGACTCCCAGCGATGGTTTTTTCACCCAGATCTGGTTTTTTAACCTCTCCTGGGTTTACGTCTCGGACAAATTAACGGCCGGACTCGCGGCCAATTTCCAAATTCAACGATCAAGGAATATCTCTGAAACTACTGAACTTAACTCGATTAAACTTGGTACACGTATTCATTAGGACCTAACGGTAATGTTTAGCTCGTGAAAATTTTTTTGAATTTGCCTTCATTTGTTTTTGTCACAGTTATATGGCAATACGGGCCGAAATTCACAGGGATCAAGGAATTTCTTCCAAACTATTGAGCAGATTCGAACGAAACTTTAAATTTACAGTCCTAACTACCGAACGGTAATGTTTAGCTCGTGAAAATTTATTAAATTGCGCCTTTGTTCGCGAGTTTTTTTTATTTCACCTTCATTCGTAATTTAAACAGCAGTACGTGCTTAAATACGAGCAATCAAGAAATTTCTTCCAAACTACTGAATAGATTTGAACGAAACTTAGTATTTAAATACCTAACCTCAGCAACGGTGATGTTTAGCTCGCTATAACTTTTTCGTTTTGCCTTCGTTTGCGAGTTATACGGCTATACGTATACGGATATACTTTAACCGGCCTGGTTAAACCAGCCGGTAGAAAACCGGTCGTTCCTCCTATATCTGTATACCTCGCGAAAGAAAGAAAAATAGAAAAAATTTCACGAGCTAAACATCACCGTTGGGAGGTTAGGTATTTACAGTGGGGGGAAATATATATTCGTACACTTGAAAAATCGTATTTTAATGTATGTAAGTACACAAACTTAACAGGAAAAGTGATTTAAATTATGTAACTTTTGATAGTATTTTTGAATACAATGCGTCTCTATACATAATTTAAATCACTTTTCCTGTTAAGTTTGTGTACTTACATACATTAAAATACGATTTTTCAAGTGTACGAATATTTATTTCCCCCCACTGTATATACAAAGTTTCGTTCAAATCTGTTCAGTAGTTTAGAATAAATTTCTTGATCGCCGCGAATTTAAGCGACAAATTATCCGGCGATACAGGCCGAATATAAGGAAGTGTGAAATCAAGAATGACGGTGAAATAAAAAAACTCGCAAACGAAGGTAAAATCGAAAAAAATTTTACCAGCTAAAAATCACCGTTTGGTAGTTAGGAATGTATATTCAAAATTTCGTTCAAATCTGTTCAGTAGTTTGGAAGAAATTCTGTGATCACTGCGAATTTCGGCCTGTATCGCGATATAACTCACGAATGAAGGTAAAATTTAATCATTTTTACGAGCTAATAATCCGCGTTAGATTCTGATAAATACATGTTCCAAGTTTCATTGAACTGCGTTCATTAGTTTGGGATATATTACTTGATAATTGAATTTGGAGATTGGTCGTGCGACCGGCCACGAGTCCGGCCGTACATTTGCCCGAGACGTCCTAGGTTTCTAGTGCTGAAACAGTTAAAACAGCATAAAAAACATATTGGTTCTCTAAATGGGGTTCTATTTGTGAAATACACATTTGTTTTTAACCTCTATCTTTGGAAATTGCAGCGTACTAAATTTCAAGAAAGAGGCGTATGTGTTTATGTGTGTCTGTGGGGGGCGATAGAAATTCACTAGGGAGCCAAAGGGGGCGCCAGCCTGAAAAAAGTTTGGGAACCACTGCTCTATGGGATCGCGCAATGGATCAACTTGGTCCGACACATCGACTGGGGAATTAAAGTTCAAAGAGATGAATATCTAGCTTGAGATCTATGCGCATTTGCATGGTGCATAATATCAATTTTGCTTCAGTGCTATATTTAATTATTTGAGTGCTTCTGTTTAAGCTTGACCATTGCCGGGCTAAGATAACGCTCTATAAATAAACAATTGTTTTTATGCACCAAGCGCACAGTGACATTTAAATTAATGAGACAAAGAAAGTAAAGTTTTCATGCCTTTTTGAGAGTTGAAGGATTTAATGTTAATCATGACGCTGTTAAGTTTAAACAATGGTAGCTGGGCACACAAATGCGCGTTGTGCTAATGATTCCGAGTACTTAGCAACGACATCACAATTAAAATGCAATCGATTTTTTATCAAATCTTAAAATATCAAAGTTCAGGAAAAAATTTGCTGAACTATTGAAATGCATTTGTGAAAATTATCTCCAATTAAGAAAACACTAACAACTTGGAAGGATGGTAAAATCGTTAACAAATTTTCGGCGCCAAAGAAATGCAATCGTACAATTATGTATAAATGTAACGTGCTAAAAATGATAAATTAGAACGTTAATATCTCACAATTGGTGAGCCTTATCTTGGCCAAGCAAGTCT
The DNA here is from genome assembly GCF_000764305.2 of Hyalella azteca. NCBI lineage: Eukaryota > Metazoa > Arthropoda > Malacostraca > Amphipoda > Hyalellidae > Hyalella > Hyalella azteca. Next base: position 310,591 of record NW_025942634.1, read on the forward strand.
TTTGTCCGGAGCTGAAAATTATTTTTAATTTTTTGTTTTTAGAGACAAATTATTATTAACTCTTCGCTGAATTTTGGCTCCAGCCGGAAATCTCACATAATGAACTAAACATTTTATTCCTGAAAAAAGTCTGAAAGTTACGCTTGCACGTACTGTAGCTAAATTATATTAAAGTTGGATCCTTCTGCCAGTGTTGTTTTCGCTTAATACTTTGGTTTAGAGAAGTGTACTATGTAATTAGGTTAGCAGTGTGGTTATGAATTAGGTTCACCTGGCACGTCCAAATGAGCTATGATTAGCAAATAATCTCAATATTTGACCACACCAAAGCTCGGTAAAGATATTCAAATAAGAAAAGCAATTCGCAAGACTTGTAAAACATTTTTCCGTAGGATAAATAAATCGTCTGCAATGTTAGGAGCGCCATCTATTGCCGATTTTTGACTTTATTCTCGTTTGTTTTGACCGTGGACAGCGGCGTAGCTACGTTAGTAGTTAGTCGTTAGTTGCAGTTGTATACAGTGTCGTGTATGAGGGGTGGCAGTGTGTCTCTAAGTCTAATCAATCGAGAAAGGAACTTTTATGCCACGGAAACTTCAGTTTTTACTAAGCCAACTCGCCGCTTTTGAGGCAGTACATAACTGTTGGCTAAATTTTCAAGAGCTCGATCAGTGGGCGCTAATTCTGTGAACAGAACAGGTTACCACCACCAGGTAGGTATGTCAATTTCCATGTCTCACCTGACCCTTCCCTTGATGTGCTAGTCAGCCTAGTGCCTCTCTGTATATTCGGCGCGCTACCCTCGGCTCGGTAGTCGGTTGGCGGCCAATATTGCTCATAGTAGGCGTCATTATTAAAGATATGCCTATTGTCACGAAATTTTTCAGTGCACGTGTCTCCTGTTGGTCAAATTTATCTAATGTTAACAATAAATTTCAACACCTTGCATTGCGACGCAAATTCGGCGCGCTAAGCCGCACTTGTATCAATGACAAGGTATGAGGCTTGAGGCAGTCATTGATTCTTTGACAATGACTCAGAAAGAATCCAGATTAACGATTTGAGAAAGAGTCCCATAATCACATTAACATTGTCTCATGAAAAATTCTTCCTTTTCCTTACACTTCAGTTTCAGTTGTCAGTACGCTTACTACGCTATCCAGTAGCTACTGACAGTCTGACAGAGACAGAGTCAGAGTGACAGTCAGTACTGTCAGTGACTCAGTGTGCCTGACTGCCTGTAGTTCTGTAGATAATAGATATATAGCTAATATACCAGTTCAGTTCTTGATTATTTTTGATTGAGTAAATACTCTAAATTTCTGTAGTTGTATAAATCATATTTTAAAAAATTTATTTAAGATGCTAGAAAATTAAAACTTTGTCATAATTATTAATCTGCTTCATCATTTAGGTATAATTTCTAATTTGAAATGATGGTGTGTTTTGACAACTGGCCAGACAGGCCAGTTGCAGGTAGGAAAATTGGTTCATAATTACTTGAATTTTGCTACTTGAAGAATTAGTTCCTTCATAGATCTAATTTAGGTTGTTTAATCCAACATTCCAACCTGCAGTGTATATTACATATAACATACCTATATGGGATGTGTTCATTTATTTCCCATCCTGAATTACACAAAGGACCAAATCTCAATCTCAATAGGTTGAACCTTGTTTAGGCCTATTAATATAGGTAACTGACAAAGTGACAAAAAACAATCTAACCAATATTTAGTTATTTTAGTACATAATAAACAAAAGTGAAAGCTGAATTGCTTTAAAATGTATCATATGTTTACTTCCAATCTAGGATATCTAACAAAATTTTTTTTTTAATTGTGGGTAAGATCTTTTCAAGGGTGATTTCTGAAAATCACTGAAAGAAAAAATGTTTTTCCTTGATTTTAAATGAAGAAATAAGTCAAAGGTCATAGAAACTCCAACATATGAACATATAAAACACTCTAATATATAAACAATATTGACAAATGACAATATAGGCATTAGGCAGAACCAATAAAAAGGAATTATGGCTTTGAGAAACTAATTTATCTCTGGAAACTAAGATTAGGACAGGGAAATTAATTTATGATCTTCAGGTAATTTATTCAATTTTGTAAACTTTTAAAGCAATAAACATACTTTAACAGAAATCTGGTACCGTATATGTCCGAAGTTGCGCTGAAGACATTGAACTCATTATATAAGCTCTACCTGAGGATCGGGTTCTTCGTTGACTAAGGTAGTGAGGGATAAGTAAGACACATAAGTTCAGATAACGTATCTTGTATACGGGGTGGTTATACAGAGTTGCGATACAGAGTTATGAGCTACGGCATCGACCGTAAGGTCGGAGAACTCAAGCTACACGCTACATCGCGGAGCGCTTATCAGCTACTGGGGGCTTTGCTCTAGGTTGCTAGCCCTTTTATAAGCTTCGCTTCCGCCCACTACTGCGGTCTTGATCGCGTGATCTATCACGTGTCTATCAGATGTTGACTCGTCCTCAATCTCTATCAGGTCAAGTGAATTGGCCGCTGACATATATACCTATATAAATACTTGGAAAGTAGACATTTGAACTATTTTTTTTTTTTTGAATTACTTCAATGCACAAAGAAAAACTGCTCCAATCATCATAATCTTGCATGCATCCAGCATGCTTAGCTTAGAACATGTCTAATGCAATGGTCTATTTTGCCATGCCTTATTATTTTTGTTGCATTTTCATTTTATAGCAAATGCTAGATTATTTAAAAAATTTCCTCTAGTATTGTAATTGGAGAATATAGGGAAAGCTTACTGAAGACTAATAGCAATATCTGCATGTAACCCTAGTGCCTAATAATATCATTATATCTACTTAATTTAATTGAACATGCAAATCATATTTGTAATGAAACAAAAAGTAAATGAATGTATACATATGTTTATAATAATTCCTAACAAAGTAGTACCATAAAATGGGATAACTTTGACCACTTTATTTTTTTAAAATGATGCCATTTTTTTACTAGATAAATTAAACTTTAATTGAAACATGCAAAATACAGGTCTATACCGTAAAATGGGGTTACTTTGACCGGCAGAGTACCTTTGACCACTTTTCGTTTTTATAACAAAAACCCCCAAAACTCAAAAACTATTTGGCATAGAAGAATTTTGTCAATGGCCATCAAAGGCCTAATACTGAGGCTACATTATTTTACCAAAAAATAAAATTGATTTTACCACCCAGTCAAAGAAACCCCAAGAGCTGGGGTAACAAAGACCATCACTTTTTTTGAAATTACGTCTAAACTATGAAAACATCAAAACTTACATATGTAACTAGAAGAGTTCTACTACAATGCATCAAAACCTAGAGTTATTTTACCAAAAAATAAAAAAATTGGAGGGGGTACTCCGACAGGCTTTAAATAATAGCTCTTTTTCATGGGTCACATTATTAATTTTTCAACCTATTAGATATGCAAACTTTTTAAATCTTTCTACTGTGTTACGTAGCCTCAGTATTAGGCCTTTAATGGCCATTGACAAAATTCTTCTATGCCAAATAGTTTTTGAGTTTTGGGGGTTTTTGTTATAAAAACGAAAAGTGATCAAAGTTACCCCGGGAGTCAAAGTAACCCCATTTTACAGTATGGAAGAAGTAGTGATTAATGAAGGTTTTAGAAAAAAATTGTTTGCATCACTAACAAGCATTTTTTGCACTTTGAATATCCAGGCCACCACTTCAATTATATATGTACGGTATCATAAAACAATATAGTTGACAAGTTAGCCAAGCCCCTCCACCAATACTGCTTTGTCAACATCAACAAGAAACTCACTACTCTCACTAATCAGTTTATTTGACAGCTGTGATACTGCATAATTTCTCCATCCTGCTCAATTTTAATTCATTCATGGATAAAATCCCACACAATCTGACTCGATATCGGTAAAAATCAAATTCGTAAAACCAAATTCGTATGTGTATGTTGACCACACATACAACAAGCCTCATTACAGGCTGTGTAAAACCCTTGCTCTGTATAACGTCACAATATCCCTGCACTCGTACATCATAGAGTTTTTTCCGTTCACTCGCCAGTACATGAAGGTTTGTATGAGCTTCACAGAGGAGGCACTTCCGGTCCATGGCATCATCATCGCACACACGCACCGACCGTCTGAGTCTGATGGGTCGGCCACACAGTTGTTGTTCTGGCGCGCCTCAGTGAACGTGTATGCCATCGCAGTCTATTGTACATCTTTGATCTTTTTTCCTTGTGCCCGTGTTGGGTATTCATGTTTCGTCATCGCTCTGCACCTTTTATATACGCTGTAAAGAAGAGTGATAATTATCTCGTATTGCTCTTACTCTGATCGTAGTTCTTGCAAGCGTACTTTAGAGTGTCCTTGCTCCCGTTAAAAACTATTTGAATTCATTCAGCTCTTAGTTATTGGATGCTGGATGACATCGCAATATATCTTTTAGCGTTAACTCTAAAAGTTGACTTTTTACTTCGTAGTTGTTGCTTGAGATATACGTGGAAATCAGTAGTATTGAAACTGTTTTCGAAGGTAAAATTTGACCAAAATAATTGAACCCTTCATCCTTGAACTGACGGATCATAATTGTTTGGTGTTTACGCGTCTATTTTGTTGTTTGTGTGACGCGGCTGACGCCTATTGTGTTCAACAATTCAGATGACGATGCATCTATGTTATTCATAAGATCATTCAACGATCCTATCACTCACACTTCGCAAATTATGCTGTTATCGTTATTCTATGGAGAAAGTTTGGAGTTTAACACGATTTGCAGGACATCGCGTCCTTCGGATGCATGCAGTAAACGAAGGATGAATGCATTGTGAAGCAGTAGCTCTGATCCATCACACTTGCAGTGATAGAGCGAGGTCATGATGCTTCACGTAACGGTTGTCCTCGTGCGGGTCTCGGCACTAAATCAATTGTCACGAAGCGAATGTGGCGTTGCAGCTAAGTGCAGTTGTGCTTTATTTCTATGGGTTTCGACTGAGACAAGTTCGCACGGATTAATATCCTGAATGTGTGCGATGTCATATCCATGTGCGCGATGATGTATCTATGTTACCTCAATATCTATCAATGTTTGAAAGATTCTACTAGAGTAACTGTGGACATTTATATATTCTATACTCGTCGTTTGTATGCTTCCTAAGAGTAGAATGATTTCAGAAGCCTGTCGCACATACAAGGCCGCGTTCTCTCCTAATTACGTGCGAAAAATAATCGATTAGAATACATAATATAACAGCTCAGTCATGAAAGATCACCATTATATTCGTCTTGTTACGTCTTCTTGGTCTTGTTGATCTTGTTACGAACCGACGTATTCGCTGGAAAGTGTTGAGAGGTATGCCCGACGATAATGTTGATCTAAATGGACAAGAGAACCCATCATACATCGTTCAGAGCTTCCCGGTGTGTCATATTATATAAAGCTTCTTTGCAGTACTTACCAGTTTCTAGAATTGTTAGTTCATCTGGATAACAATTCGAAAATTCTCGTCATATTCGAGTTTCCGCCGCTATTATTGATCTCGCCCACACCGCAATTCCATCCTTTGTTTTTGCCTTACCTAATAATTGTTATTCTTCCCTCGCTTTTGTATTTTCCTTTAGCCGACATTGGAAACATGCCTTCTCCTTCTGACATTGCAAACGTGCCTTCTGTCTTGCTGTCAGTTTCATAGCGGGTGTTCGTCCTATTGCGTATCTATTAGATTGCATTTGTTGAGTGCTTAATGCAATTGCAGCTGTCTATCTTGCAGCTGTATATATATGGTTTCTAATGATTGCATCGAACAACTGCGTTTGTATCGCATGTCAGTCTTTCTTGTAGCTGGCTGCATCCCGCTTTGCCCAGAGTCAGCAAATAGCAGGGCTGCTGCACCCATCATTCACCATGCAACTACTGCCTGCGCTTGATGCGCAAGACTTCTGCTACTGATTTGTGCTCGTTTTGTAGCCCTCAATTCGGCAACACGTTTCAGTTTTTTTGATGTTTTTTATCAACTGGAGATTTTTTATAGATAATTTTTACTTCTCATTGAGTAGCATGAGGAGCACACATGCTTTTTGATGACCGAATTTTTTCAATTGTCGCAATTACGATACTGCTCTCTGACATTGTTACAAATGAATTTTCATCGTATAAATAACTATTTCTCTCACTGTCATTCCTCTTGTTTATGAATAATTATTTCTCTCACCGTCATTCCTCTTGCATAATTTAATTTAATAACGATAAAACTTTTCGCGTATATATGGCTGCGCGGTGAAAACTACGTCGCATTAGTTTAGTTAGTTATTACGTGTCAACAATATTTCTGTCTCGATAAACTTATCAATAATAATTAGCCCAGTGCTCGTGCCTGCCAATAATTGCTTGGTAGCGAAGTTACTCATGTCATTGACTCAGTCGGCCGAGAGCTGAAGAACAGAGATCTTCTGTATTCGATAGTTGACAGATGCTTATATATGAGTGTCATGTCCGGAACCGTGACGTCACTGACGTGTGATCACTCGTCTCGTTTGTGTTTTTTATTAACTCATCATCTAAACATTATGAACATACCTGTAAATTTATGTAACAATTTACAATTTGTTCTTCAAGGATAGGGTCATCCGGTAATTTTATCGGATTTTCGGTGAACACCGCCAGAGGATGTGTCCTCCAACTTAGTTTCGTGGGTGCCAGTGCTGACTTGCAAGTGACAACATGAGGTTGTATTCTAAATTCGTGGAGCTTATCATTTGTAAGTGTTTTTTATTCATGAAATCGCATCGAACTGATGAATGTCCGAAAAGGGGCCGACGTAAAAGTTTACTTGTTGCGCCATTTACGTACCATCTTGTCTCGCATATATGTATTTGCCAATGCTCGTTTGTGTATTGAAAGCCTGACGCTGAAAACAGGGGCGGACCATACGCGTATCAAGGATACTTATCATGTCGGACGAAAATACCTGGTATTTATTCTTGACCATGGAATTCTGTGGCGTGGAAAAATACAAAAATATATTTTAATATAAAATATTAATACTATTTGCACTCGAGTGTAATTTTTTATAATAAAAAGTTCAAGTTGTCTTGAGATTTGAAAAAAGGCTTTGGATTGCAATTACGTGCTTAATGTGTTCTTGAATGGGTCTTCCTTTAATTGCAGTGTTTGTTTTTTTAAAATTATGACAAGATTCGGGATGATGGTGTTCGAGATGACTGCATTAGTGTTGGCCATACTTTGAATTGCAAGGATTAACAATCAAATGTTACGATGGGCTAGCCTGCTAGAATTTTGTAGGTGAAGGGTGAGGTGGGCTGTAATTTTTGTGCAACACTCAATTTTGTGAGTTAACCCATCTTGTACTGAAGAAACACATTTGAACAGTTGATATCAGTTTCAAATCAGGGTCAATGTTCGTTAGGCGATTTGTCTTTATGTTGGCTCCATTAGTATTATTATTGGTAGTTTCATAGCCAGAAAATTAAATATGAAGCTAAGGCTTGATTAGTGGAGGGCATTATTCAAGTGAGGTTTGTTATTCGTAGGGCATAGCGCCTGGTGCGTCTCTCTGTACCGGATTGACGATGACCTTGTAATCTGCTACTGATAGAGCGAGTGTCGGTCAGGACGATAGCTCTTCCTTTGCTGAGCTTGTATTCTATTTCGTCTGCTCTTAAAATTTAATTTAATTTCACGTATTACATACTTACAAATTAGTCCATTCGATACGGTACTTACATCATTACGTTTCAAGTAAAACCTATGCATGGCTAAATTGCTTTATTCGTTACTACAGTGTTTTGGGTACAAGATCTTTTCAAATTCGATTTTAGCTGAATTATTCATTTGAATAGCTAACACCGAACTGGCTATTAACTGGTGTTTCACAAAAATTTTGGGACTCGCGTGCTTTGGTCTGCTGACGATCATATTCCCGTTGTATTGCAGGAAATAATGTCGCCTCTTGTTTTAGAATGATGAATGAGAATATAAATTGATATAGGATGGATGATCCCTCGGTTGCAGTTTCTAATGCTACTCAACTTCGGCGTAATCCTTCAGGTAACTTCATTAAATACGCGCCTGTCAACTGAACCAAATTGAAATAGACAAAAATGATTCCTGCGTCTTTGTCATGTCTCTTTATGCAAATCTTTATCTGTGATTCAGGTATCAATAAGGGATAATTGAGTAACTGTTGTGTCGTCGTTGAATGGACGCAATGCTGTTCTCGAGGCTTTATTCGGGAAAATTTTTTGAATTAACGTTTGGTAAAAACGCAAAAAGTACTAAAACTGTGCCCATTTATCATTTTTATTTGTTCAAAGTAAACTATTTGTTTTTAAATCCAGACGATTGAGTTGATGAACTATTGTAAATAATTAAATACTGGACCGTTGCGCTTATTTACTGATGACCTGGTGTAAACTTTACATAATTATCAACATTGATGGAGTAGCCTCGTGTTCGTATGTTATACGTTCTGGTCTAAATGGAATATTATTAGTGATAGGTATTTATTATGGGTTGCGTTGCATTTCTGAGTGATGAAATGAATGCCATTCACTCGTTATTTTGTAAACCCAAAAACGATAAAAAAATATGCTGGATTTGTGAAATGCAGACAAAACATGAATTCATTGTTGTATTTTCGTTCAAATTTTGTGATTTATTCCTCGAAACCAACGTAATTCTCATGCATTGGTATCTCTTACAGATTCGACGAACGACCAGAACGTGCCGAAGCCTTCGAACGGACGATCTACAGATCCGAAGTCTGACATAGTTTTGCTGCCCATCCATTCTCCCAAGACCGTACCAAGCGGCTGGGGACGACTATCGTGGTTTGAACCTCTAGCATACCGTGACGCGACTCCAAAGAACTGCCACGTTTCTGCCTGCTCAGTTAGCGCCTCGCCAACCAGTGGCTACGTCACTGAACAAGCATTCCTAAATTTCATATCAAACCCAGCACCAGTACCTGAGGTTGTCACAAAACGATCTTTAGAAGATTTACATTCCATCCCCAAAAGTTCCCTTGATGACATCAGAAGCCTTCCTTTCACCAGGACCTCATTACAATCTCTTCATCGAAGTGTTCTGTCGCTGCGAACTCGACAAGCTTCTCGAGAGTTATTCGGTCCAGTGGTGCGCACGTCAAGTGATGAAGGAAAGCCTCCTTCTGGACCGAAACGCCACATTAGGCCGGAGCTTCAAAAATCTACTAGCAACGTAGACTTACGGTCTTTTGCCCGTTTTAGGACAAGGAGAGCCGAACTCATTCGAAGTTTGAAAGACACCCAAAACTCTCCGCCGATACCACCAAGAAACTCGTGTAACTTTGCATTCGTTCCTGAGCGTCCTGATCCGAAATTAAAAAGTCCGGTCGCGTGTGCCAGCGTTTCGTCTCCAGAAACTCGCGATGCCTCAGGTCATGAAATTCCTTCTCCTAAAGCCACTGCTGGCTCGCCGAATCCTGAACCGCAGCCACAACAACCACCACAGAAGAAGTGGAGTTTCAAGCGTAAGGTGGATGTACCTGTGAGAAATGAAACTCGTCGGTGTAACGATCAAAACAATGACACAGAATCTGTAGTTCTAAGAAATCCATCTGGTGCAAATAAGAGCAGTAGGTTCTCGCTCTTCCGTCGTTCTGTAACACAGGCAGAGTTTGGCAAAGTTAATGTGAATCTGCCCCAGCAAGCATCTCGACTTGTTAGTAGTAGCAGCAGCTGCAGTAGTGGAAGCGCGTCGAGTCTTAATCAGCCAAATGGATCCCCGCGTTCTACCTGCAATGATAATAACTTCCAAGTTAATGCTATTTTTAAACTAAGTAAGAGCAAAAGCCGACCCGAAGAGTCTGTCTCCAGCCATTTTATTCATTGCCATAACGAGGCAGTAGACGATCGAGTTGAAGACAACAACTGTAAACGCTCCTCACCCAGTTCTAGTCAAGCGCGTGATGATAGCTATAGTTTACCAGATCAAGCAAGAAAGAATAAAGCCTTAGCATTCCTCAGTGTTAAAGATTTTACTATCAAAAGTAAACTTAAGAAAACCCTGAAAAATAATTTCATAATAAAGCGTAATCGGTCTCAGTCCGTTAATGATTCTCAAATCGATGGTCGTAGTCAGGTTGTCAACGGTGCGAATAAATCTGACGAGAATTCCCGATCTAAGTGTGACTCAATCTCCAGTGCTTCTGAGACTGGCTCCTTGACAATTGAAGAGCAATCGTCTACGGATTGCTCTAAATTTGACTCGAAGTGTCATAATTTTGTATCTCTTGCAACTAAGGGAAAGTCCTTGCCTGACGAAAGTTCAACTGTTGTGCATTTACCGCGTAGTGCATATTTTAAGGCCGATGAAGTTCTCGAGTTTTATAAAGTACACAACTCTCCACTTGATGCATTTTCTCCTCCCTCAGCTACCACAACCGCTTTTGGATATTTTCCCGCTGCTGAAGTCGACAATTTGAGCGACTCGGTTTCATTTTCAGACGAGCCCGATATTTTTGAAACTACTTCATCTTTAGAGCCCAGCACAAGTCTCACATCCAAGAAAGGAGTTTCATCGTCTCAGTATTTACAGGAAAACTTCCCTCAGCATTGTTTGCCCAAGACGACTGATGTGTTTCGTGTTCCATCTATCTCATTTCCTACATATCAGTGCGACTTATCTGAACTCCAGTCTGCGGAAAGTAAGGTTGACTTAACTAAGTCTGTCTGCACTACTTCCGTATTTTATGAGGACTGTCTTGACTCTTTATCTTCTTCAAAGTCAAGTGCGAAACTTCCTGCGTCTAAAGACTTTCACATAACCCCTCAGGCCTGCATAAAAACAAATGCCATTCATCTAGCTAATCCTGCGATTCACGAAAGTTTTACTATTCTTAAGCAATTCAACCCCACAACTGCTGAAAAAAAATCTTCGCAGAAACATTCCAGTCTTACAGTCACCGAGGAGTCCATTCAAACGTCACAGGTGGTAAACGGACGAGCTACTAACGCCCACTCTGAAGAGACTTCAAACCCCGATGAATCAATTTCTGGACTCCAGCTGCCTGAGAACGAATATATTCGAAAGAAAGCTGCTGACGACAACGACGTTCTGTCTGATGTCCGATGTGCAAACCCCGCTGTTGATCACATTACTGCGAGAAAAAGTGAAGCGGATAAGTGGTCGCCGCCACAAATTTCTGGCAAACCTACTGTAAGCGTCGATTTATCTGTCCACGCTAACTGCGCGGAAGCAGTTTTAGATAAAGACGTTGATTTTCCTGCTCGGTGCGTATCTGCTGCCGCTGAAACTGGATGCAGTAATCCAAGGGAAAGTATCTCGAGCAGTGACGCTGACACAAAACGTGGCTGTAGATCTGCTGAGGATTTAGACTCGGTTTGTGCTTGTGACTCAAGTGCATCAGGAGACGACATGAGTCATCCAGGGGGAACTCTACGCCGAGGCATCAAAGCCACGACCTCGCGCATCATAGGCGCCTCCATCAGGAGGCCGGGCCTGTCCCCCGCCATATCGCTAGGTGAGTACCTGGTCAACATATTTCTCTCCTTCAGGAGGAATATCTAAATTATACAAAATTTTAATGTATGTTTATCGACGTGCCGTTTTCTAACAATAAGTTTTATCAACCTAATATTTAATTTTGTGTTATTTTAAAGATCTTTTTATGATTTCTCAAATTTTTTAAAAATCTTGCTGTTGATGAATATTTTAGAACTTCAGAACTGAAATGTTTGTTCCTTAGAAGGCGAAAAAGAAGCACCGACGGTGCCTCTGCCATTCTTTATGCTGTGCTCTGAAATCATGTACTCCAGATCGAGAAACAACTTAGTCAGAAATCTTTGCAAAATTAAATGTATCTCATTTGTATTATTGGAGTATGTTTACATTCTCGCAAAGTTCGCTTAGTACGTTAGTGAGGAGTGCGATTAAATTTTGAGGTTCCATGCTGTTTCCATGTATGGGCGCAAAAACTACAATATTGGACTGCTCCAAGTTGATGAGACTGCAGAAGCAACTCGAGATTCTTGTCCCCTATCGCAAGTCTGCTTTGGTTGTAGTTTAGTATAGCCTCAAAGGAGAGGTGGGGGAGTTTGAAGAGCTCTGTGAAGGGGGAACTGAAAGAGAGCTGCAAAAGGGGGCGTTGCGAGGGAAAGCTCAAGCAACGCCTTTCGATCGATACGAGGGATCGCAGTGACGGACTAGCCAAAGCTGCTTATCTCTCCATAGATCATGCCCCTGGTTATTGTAATTCACGGGAATCCATAACAAACGTATGCTGACATCTTATTGTTGGCATATTATTGTGGTTACATGTAATTATCCTAGAATTGTTATAAATTTGTGTCATAATTTTAGGATCGCACTCGCAAGGTTCACCAAAATCTGGAGCCAATGCGGCTGCTCTCATTCAACTAGCTCTCTTTTTCTCCATGTGAGATGCAAAAGAGCGCCTGGAAAGAGCTTCTTAGGCTTGCGAGTTCTCGCTGTGATCAGTCTAGTAATTGAATATGATGCGTGATGTCGTGGCAGTGCGTGCTCACATGAACTGTGCTGTCGTGCTGTATGTTCTGCACTTACTCATCTCAGTTGCCCAAGTCTTTTTGTACGACATTATAGCTTCTGTAAAAGTGCTCTTCGTGGTAATATTCTTCCAGGGAATCCGACTCCCTGCCTTGAGTGCTTAAGAAAACCACGTTTGTATCGGAGTCTTTGAAATAGATTTTAAAGTTAGGCCGCCATAAGAGTGTTCCACGATGTATTCTTTTTAAAATGCCGGTGCATCGGTCGCTTTTGCCGTGAGGCCACTTAATTTATTTTATTGTTGTCTAGCTACTAAATTGCTCAAGCATTCTCTGTAATATGTGTTCCTGCATCTGACGCTCTTCGAATTCTTACTGATTTTTTATTATTCAAGTCGGGAGCTTATTAATGCTTTAATTCACAGACCAATGCATGGGTCTCAAAACGTATTAAATTACCCAGCGTCGTAAGTGTTGCTCACCATGTAAGATATAGCTACTTTGTGTATCACGAGACCTTAAACGTGCCTGAATTTCTAGAATGATTAACTGGCAGGAAACTGTCTTGTCACGAACTTCTAAAAATATTGTATAATAGAAGTAAATGTCGTGTATAGACGTCCTATCTACAGCTTGTACTGCTCGTATTGGCCAGTAACGTTCAACGTTATCGACGGTGACAATTCTTCTGGTTGAGTGTGTAACGTTCAATAAACTAACACGTGTATCTCTTGGGACTCGCTGTCGAATTATCACTGAACGATCAAGCGCCGTGGCTGTGATTCTATTGATTTACTCAGAATTTGGTGACGTGAATTAATGTTTAATACTAAGTAAGATTCTTTGGGAAAAGATGGTTTTAATCGTTATCGCGCGCGTTGTACTACTGCAAGAACTAACCAATTGATAAACGAAGTAGAATCTCCAGAAAGTGCTTACGTTCAAGAGTTTGGCGTTTCTTACCCCTTGCCAAAGTCCTTATTTAGCAAGGAGATTGCCCTTTTCACTTAATAGAACTGAATTGATTGCGTCCGTCATGCCTTTCGCTGCCGATTCTTCAGGGTACGAAACATTCAGCGCTAGACGACGGAACCCCTTTCGTGAGTGACATAATCGGTGGGATTGTCTGTGTAAATTAGTGAGAATTGCAGTGAATTTTGCGATATTTCATACTGATATTTGAGGAATCTTTAACCAAACGTTATGTTGGCTTCTCTCTCCTTTCACCAAAAAATTAAGTTTCGATTACATTTGCTCACTTTCTTTCATTTTCCTGCGTTTTTAGTGCTCCTTTTTTGGGGTAGGTATACTTGGGCTTTAGTGCTCAAGTATATTTTAAGGCTAGATTGCTTGTGCACCCCTCCATGAAATTGCCGGCGCTCATCAAATTAACCTTGCTAGGCAAGTTTTCCGTGTAAGTTTCTCGAGATTAAGCTGTCTCATTTCCCGTTAACAACATTTCATATTACTCCCATTACTAGGTATCTCGTGACGTATTGGCAAATTTACTAAATATTTGGTGCTCAAATCCACATGATACTGGTTTTTTCTTGTCTTTAATTCTTCTTTTTACGTCTAATGTGGTTTTATTGATGGATTTTAAGTACTTTTTATCGATTATTTTTTACATGAAATATCACATGAAATATTCGATTATACCTACCTGTCCAAAAGTTGAGGTAGCTTTTTGCTTCCGATAACATATAGGTAGTACTCCTGAAAGTAGTTATATCTGAGTTCCACAATTGTTTCGCTATTTGAAGTGATTCTACATTCTAGTTTTCTAGATTTACTCTGCAGGAAGGAGGCAAAAAAAAAAAAACATAAGTGGACCATGCTTATTTTTTTTATGTTTCAGCCAGTAGTCATTAATGAAACCTATTTCTTTGTTGAATTATTCCTCATTTCTGTAATTTTTCATTCTCTTCTTGAAGAGTACTGTTTAGTGTCTTACTCTAACAAAATTTACTCGTAGGAAGCATGATTTATGCCCAATATACAAAGTTCCCTGGCAAGTGATGCATGTTGTTGTTTTCCACCTAGATCGCTCCCTGGGGTACGGACCTACCGAACCGTCGCGTTTCGTGGATGGCGTGAGCTTCAAAGGAAAGCTCATCGGGGTGCTCGAGGTGGAGGCGGCGAGAGGCGACCGCATGTGTCAGGTGACATTGTTTTCCTGCTCATATTAAATTCTGCTTTGTATACCGTAAAATGGGGTTACTTGGACCGGCGGGGTAACTTTGACCACTTTTCGTTTTTTTTAACAAAAATCCCCCAAAACTCAAAAACGATTTGACATAGAAAAATTTTGTCAATGGCCATCAAAGGCCTAATACTGAGGCTACGTAACACAATAGGAAGATTTAAAAAGTTTGCAGCCTACTTCCCAAAAAGGATACGTTCTAGTGAGCGCAAAATGACTTGCACTGATGGTTGCCGCCACGTACAACTTTAAAATGTTCTCTGCTGCGTACAAACGTCCTCAGGTTGCTACACTCAATAGTTTACGTATAATTTAAGTTGAAAATTAAGTTCCCGGAGAGGGTTAAGGCAGACTCAGTAAAACACCTTGCCAAGAAAATTGACTGAATAATGTAGGTCATAGAACTTTTAATAAACATGGTAAGTATTTCAAACGAATTACATGGTTATCAGGTTATCATTTCAATAGATTTTGTCAAGTATTTTTTTATTGTGTGTTTGTCTTGTTGTAATTGATGGTTGGTGTACAGGAGGCGCTGGCTGAACTGAAAGGCGCGGTGCGGGCGGCCGGGGAACACAAGCAACGGATTGCCGTGACCGTGGCTATGGATGGCATCAGACTCAGGGATGATCGTACCGGGGTCTGTATATATTATACACTCTACTGTTATGCTATGTTATATATTATGTATGTTTTATATTATTCACTCAATGGTTGAACTTATATGAGGTTGACCCACGAGTATTTCCGTCTTTCAGTTCAGCTTTCTTGTTACGTCACTGAGTTCGAGAACGTAAACAAACCCGTCATTCCCATGACGGATTGCATGACTGGTTTGATCGCATTTCTGTGATTGGTTAATGCCCGTAACGTCACTGAGATCGGTGACGTCACAGGCGAACAACAAACTACATCTGCATACATGTGCTTCTCATGTGTCTTAACCTTATACTAGTTCAACCATGATTAACTGAAGGTATTTACTCTTAAGGATTTTCGCAGTGACGATGGAGATGAACTCTGGAACATTTTGATTTATGGTGAATTGTGACATATTTTTGGTTTTTTAAATTCCTTGTTATCTAACATCGTGTGCTTTTCTTAAAATAAACTAGCATATTCTCGTCATTCACTCTCGGTCTATGACGATTGTTATGCTTTCATCTGGTGAACATTGCTCCTAGACTGCTGCCCGAATTTTTGCGATGAGACGAATACTTTCAATGCCTTCATAAGAAACACCATAAACTATGTCGTTATTCTGATCGATGTTAGAAAAATTTATTTAAAATATTCTTTAAATTAAAGCCATGATTATTTTCAGCCTATTTGTTGTATTGCCTTGTTTTCATTGATGTTTGGTCTGGGTAATTTCCGCAGATTATAGTTGCATCTTTATTTCAAGTTTATTTATTTCTTGAATTCGATGCATCATAGTGGACCAAGAGTTCGTTTCCATTCAGTTGGGTGCTGCAATTCGGGTCTACTCCTAGAAAACATTAATATCGAAAGCGAATCAGTTTATAATTTATTAATTTTCCAGGACTGCTTGTACCATCATCCCGTTCACAAAATATCGTTCATCGCTCAAGACATGACCGACTCAAGAGCGTTCGGCTACATCTTTGGATCTCCCGATGCCGGCCACAAGTTCTTCGGTATAAAGACGGAAAAAACTGCCAGCCAAGTTGTTATTGCCATGAGAGATCTTTTTCAGGTAAGCTCATCTTTCTTCGTCATCGGATTTACACAATTGAATTGCTTTCTCAAAAATCCAGGTTTGACATTGGAAAATTTTCAATCCAAAGTTCATTATTTATATTGTTGTAGTCCAAAGTTTGTTTATTCGGTTTATGACGACAAATATGAATAATATATAAATGACAGTTGTTATGAGCGGCTAAGGTTAAGGGATTGTTCTCCTATTATAATCTCGTGTAAGGAGGAAATGGTTCATTGTGTCTCATTTTCGTATTTTATGGAAGTGCTGTCTAGTCTAAAGATATTCATTTTACTACAATTTTTACTTTAAAAACTTATGCTAACTCAAAATCGTTTTATTTATGGATAATTACTGCATAATTTTTTGAGGCGCTTAGTAGTAATTATTTATGCCTAAAACATTTACATTTACTGCTAAATTCCTTATATCAAATAGCTTTGTTCTTCACAGTTTTTTCAGGAAGGCTTTGGTCGACCGTTTATTGGAAGTGATATGATGCAACTGTGCGCATTCCTTTTTTAACCAATGTTGATATAGCAGAGAATTTTCGCCACATGGATTTCAAAAATATTTGATCTGTTTTTAGGTGGTTTTTGAGATGAAGAAGAAAGAAATTGAGAAGGCTCGGTCTCAGCTCGAAGAGGGTCGAGACGGTGTTGATTTCAAGGTAATGTCTGCTATGATGACAGTGAATTCCACTAACATAATTGTCCAACACGGTGGCCATATTCTATCGTCGTTAGAATATATCTGAAGGTCTCTCTTCTCTCAGATGTTTGCTAGCGTCTGAAAAAGAATCATTCTACTCTCGATCTTATGAACTACGGGAAAACTATGCATTCCTTCTGGTGGATATAATCCGAGTGTCCACAATATTTCGAACGCATCGCCAATTATATTCTGAAAATTTTATCCCTGTTCTGTTTTTTCTTTGGTTATCGTCCAGTGGATAAAACCGCATCGCAGTCTCTTTCTTTCGTCCATTCCAGTTTTTCATTACCTTGGATCTTTCTTCTTTGAATTTGTTTTCTCTACTCATATTACTTGAATCTTTTCTTATGTTTGCTTCCCTTGATTTCTAACTTCGATCTCACTTCTTCAATTTCATGTCCTCTCTAAACCCCAGTTTTTTTCTTTATTGGTCAATGTCTGCTTCTTTTCCTTACCCTAATTGTAACTCTCGCATTTTACTCCGCTGCGTTTATCTTCCCTACCATTCACGAACATTTTCTTCTCTGTACAAATGTCAATCTAAGTCAAAATTCACCTTCACCTACATTTTCTTCTCTGTACAAATGTCAATCTTGGTTCCAACTCACCTTCACCTACATTTTATTCTCTGTACAAATGTCAATCTTGGTTCCAATTCACCAACATTTTCTTCTCTGTACAAATGTCAATCTAAGTCACAATTCACCTTCACCAACATTTTCTTCTCTGTACAAATGTCAATCTTAGTTCGAACTCACGCACTACATTTGCCGTGTGCTACCCACCGAACTGCAGGACTCAGGTTTCCTGTCAAGCCTGGACGGAAGCAGTAACTTCATCAGCGCGTCTCTGACGTGCGGTGCTGGGGGTGCGATCGCTGATCTGCTTGACCTGCAGAGCGAGCTGTCTAACCTGCAGCGCGGCCTGTCGCAGATATCTAACAGACAGGCCGCTGTCTCGTCGTCGGGGTCAGACGCCCAGCCAACCTCAGCAAATAAAATAACAAAGGTTCCTGCAAAGTTCATTTGTTGCTGGCCGTTGTTTTTCCTATGTTTCAGATTGTTCTGTTTTTCTATGCAAAATGTTCTGTTCTCTGGCTCATGGGAAAATCTTCTGTTTTCCCATATTTTAAAATGTTCTGTTTCCTATGTTCCAAAATGTTCTGTTTTCCTATGATTCAAAATGTTCTGTTTTCCTATGTTCCAAAATGTTCTGATTCCCCATGTTCCAAATTGTTCTGTTTTCCTATGTTCCAAAATGTTCTGTTTTCCTATGTTCCAATATGTTCTGTTTTCCTATGTTCCAAAATGTTCTGTTTTCCTATGTTCCAAAATGTTCTGTTTTCCTATGTTCCAAATTTCTGTTTTCCTACGTTCCAAAATGTTCTGTTTTCCTACGTTCCAAAATCTTCTGTTTTCCCATGTTCCAAAATATTCTGTTTTTCAATGTTCCAAAATGTTCTGTTTTCCAATGTTCCAAAATGTTCTGTTTTCCCATGTTTCAAAATGTTCTGTTTTCCTATGTTCCAAAATGTTCTGTTTTCCCATGTTTCAAAATGTTCTGTTTTCCTATGTTCCAAAATCTTCTGTTTTCCCATGTTCCGAAATGTTCTGTTTTTCCATGTTTCAAAATGTTCTGTTTTACTATGTTCCAAAATGTTTTGTTTTCCTGTATTCCAAAATGTTCTGTTTTCCTTTTCCTAGGAGTATTTTGGTTGGAGTAGATTTCCTGTTTTATGAATGCTATTTGACTTTTTGTAGAATATGTTTGCTTTTCAGTTGCTTACCCTATGACTGGATTCTTTACATCGGTTCTATGCATCGGTCATAAAAGTTTGTTGGTAGAGATTTTTGTGCTTTCTGGAAATCCTTCACGCCACTGTCATCATTGTAACTTCTGTGTAACATCAGTTATTTATTGCGTGTTTTTTTTTTCATTCCTGAGGAGAGTTTCAGACTTGCCCGTTTTTAATGTTCCTACTCGACATTCACTTGAATCATCATGATTCTTAAATCTCTTGATTCAAGTGTCAATGATTTGACGAGCTTTGAGCGTTTTATTTTTTATCTCGTTTGCATGTCATAATTTTTGTGTTATTTGTTTTTCATGTTATTATTTTAACTTATATTATAGACGTTGACGGAAGATTGATTTCTCCCGTGGTCTGTACGCTGAATTTTTTTTTCTTGGCTTCACCAACTTTAAGCAATTTTCATTTGTTTAAACCTTACGCCGTCTTTCAAAACTGATATTTTGAGTAGTAAAGATGTAACTTTATATTTATCTCAAGTATTTATGTGAACAGCGCTAAATACTGCACAAATTTTTGCGCATGATTTTATTAACTCATCGTTATTTTACTAAACTTCATCATATTAATTGTAGTGATATAATTCATTCGGGACTCCCACCACTATATACAATATTTTTACCCTAAATTTCTAACAATCTTCTCATTTTTCCGAAGTTACTTAACGTATACCGGTAACTAATTGATTAAATTCTAAAAAAGGCGAATGTGCTTTAAAGGCGAAATTAATTCACCTAAATTTTTGCAGGACGACAAAGCGTTCGATCCGTTCGGAGATTCATTTCGTCCAACGAGTTTGCCTGGATCAGCCAATAGCAGCGGCGGCAAGGGAGGAGTTATTTGTGGATCGTCAACTCTGCCGTCCAGCAAAACGAGAATACCTTCAACATCTTCGTGTGGTAGCAATGTTAGCATTTCAAACATTCCTCCTACTTTAGCACCACCTCCTTTGACGGGCCGATCTCGGCACGACAGTTCGCATTCCCGAAAACACGCACGGCAGCACGGCATGGGAGGATCTGACTCGGAGCATCTGGAGTTTGGAGCCAACGCATTTCCTGTTGATTTCTCCAACGTGACGCGCGCTGGTGCTCAAAGTGTTCCCCCGCACGATGTTTCAGAAGATCGCTATGCTGTGTTCAAAGAAGTACGTCCTTCTAGCGATGAAAGCTTGAATGAATTTGGAAAAAGTAACACTGGTGGGAATTTTACGAACTGTCGGATGGCGATGTCTCATGAAGCTGTAGATTCCAGAACAGGAGGCTTCGAAGACGGCTGGTCCCTTAACGATTTGGCAGGAACAAACGCCGCCGGCGATTTCGAAAGGCGCCAAGGATCCAACTATGATGTTTTTGTTGATTTAGATCCGCTGGGTACTGGCAAAAGTAAACCTTTCATAGACAAGAAAGATTTCTTCAACGACGTCCGAAAGCAGAAAAAGCGTTTGCTACGAGAATTGGGGGATGGAGAAGATTCTCACCCTGGGTCTCCTCGCACACAAACAGGCGTGATTCCTACAGAAGTTTCGGTCCTGGTAGCTTCACTTTACACATCATCTGGCCATCCATGCACATCTTCAGAAGTTCTCACCTCACACTATCCTTCTTTGACTACGTCCACCACGCCAATGCACATTGCTGCTATTGCCTCACATTCTTTTAGCGAGTCATTTAGCCCACCTTTAGATTCGAACGAAGATTATCGCGATCGTCAACATCATACAGTGGACTTGCAACAACAGCAACAATTTGAGACTCCCGTATCTGGTTTTGCCGATTTCAACCGTTTCTCTGGTGAAAGTCCACGGAGTCAGCGGTCAGAAATGTCTTCTAGCAGCATGCCTGAAGATAATACACCACAATTGCTCACAGGTGCTCTTACTGTTGCTCTACCTCCTGAATCTTTCCGTGATTCACCACCGTCCCGCTCCCCACCACATACTTCTCATGAACAAAGACAGTCCTCAGCATCTCCTGAGCGGAGTCCACAACAGGCGCCGAAGCACCTTTTTAAACAGACTCTCCCTTGCCCTACAGACGATTCTGTCAGCCCTAAAACGCTTCCTCGAAGCCATAAGTTTCTGCAGCAGGAGAGTGTGGACGGAGATTGGGATTCACCTCGCCAGAAAAGTGTACGGGATGAAGGCCATCACGAGCATGATGGCTTTAACGTTTCAAGGGGATTGTCAGGCTGGGACGAGCAGTCGTCCGAGTCAAGCCAGCATTATCAATCTCGAGAAGCCATAGCGAGTGTTGGTGGAATGAGTCCCCGCCCGCGGCCTCGTGGTAGTTTAACTAAGCATTTAAGTGCTAGTTCGGCGACTCTACCCTTGCGTCAACCATATCGCTATGGACGAAAGTTGAGTCACGACCAGAACTTCGATCTCGCTTATGAGCAGCATGAATACAGAGCAAGTCAGGAGAGTTTTGGCCGAAAGTATGGCTCAGATGAACTTTTTTCATCTCCCGAAGGGGAGTGTCGGCCGTTCCCTAACGAAGACGCGGACGGACCATATGAAGAAGCTCCTTACCCGCCTCCGCGGCCGGCTCCTATAGAACCACCTCCGCTTCCACCAAAACGTCAACCAACTGACATCAAACTTAGACCTCCGCCCCGCCCTCCTTCTTCTGCATCTCAAGACGCTCATTATCTCTACATCAATGACAAGTACGATTTGCCCCCCGAATCTTCACGCGCCAATACATCAACTGGAGAGGTGACAACCTCTCCTCCCATCCCCTTGCCGTCCCGCAAACCAAGATATTCTGAAGCCGCGCCTCCTGCCTGCCTACCTAACCGCGCTAACAAACCAACTTTCATTGCTAGTGAACCGTTTCATTTCCCGAGACCTAATCTCAGTCCAACACATGATTCTTTTAACACTGGCGCTATCCCGAAAATGTCATCCTGTTCGAGAGATTCTACTCCTAGCAAAACATCGACCCCATCTGGAAAGTCTCCACGTTCTGGCAAGCGACCATCTACAGGATCAATTGATCTGACCAACACCAGCCTCGACCAGCTCGCGACAAAATTGGAAATTCCAGTGGAGCAACTTGCAAAAATGACGGTCGTTGAACTGGCTGCTTGTTTGGCCCAGCTTCAGCTCAAACAAGAGTCAGCCGAGACAACCTACTCGGAAGATTTTAAGAGGGGAACCTCGCGTTTTTCGGGAACCTCAAATTCTTCTAGTTGCGAGAGGAGCCAAGACAGAATAGATACAAAGAAAGATCACATGAACAAGTTCAGTGATGATGAAGATTTTGCTCGTTTTGATGCCCAATTTCCGGCAAGCCCTCTGCGTACTCCGGATTTTCCTCTAAACCTCGATTCAGCGAAAAATCAGAAATTAGGTGCACCCGTTAGTGAAGACAGATACGCTGTGTTCCGAGAACTGACAGTGACCGCCAAACATAAGTCTGTTTTCGACGAAAATTTTCTCACTCCACAGAATTCCATGGAAGACGAAATTTCAGAAGTGTCTTCTGGGACTTTCAAAGTGAATTTTGCTCCTGCAAACTACCGCCAGGATTCCATGGATATGAAATCGTCTGTAAGCGATGATTTTGATCACGATCGTGAATACACTGGCAAGCATTGGAGTAGCACCGGTGGACCTGAAGAGGGAGTTACCATCTTTAGGAGTCCTGATATTAGCGAATATGAAAATTTCGAGCCAACTTTTGAAGCCAAATTTGCTGACGATTTTAGTGAAGTGGACAGGCATTCATTAGACTTGATTGAAATGACTGGCCCACTCCGTAGTCCAGCCACACAAAAACTAAGTACTGACTCGGGCAAATCTCCTTTCACCGATGATTTCAGCTGCATCTCACAAGAAGAAATTGTCAAGACATTAAATGCTCCAAAATTACGAAAAGAAAACACTAGTAAATTTGAAGATGACTTCGTTCCTCCAGTAGAACAAGACAAGTATGCTGTCTTCCGCGAACTAGAAAAGATGAAAAATCACTCAAAACGCAAGTCTAGCACCTCGAGTAAATCTCCGTTTGATGACAATTTTGTTGAGAACGGACCTAGGGAATGTACTGTGATGGACAGCGGTTTTCTCTCAACAGCCGAAGTTGAGTTTGACAAATTCGATGATGTTTTTAAAGACGCAGAGGAAACTAAAAATGAAATGGATCGAACAGAACAGTCTACAAAATTTAACGCCAACGCTGAAACAGACTCCGTGGACATGGTTCAAGAAGACAATGATAGCCTCAATAAAAGCCCCATTGATGACTACCCACCAAACAGAAACGACAGGTACGAGGTTCTGAAGGAAGTTGAGAGCGAAAGAGAGCCTTCTTTAGATGGAGATGTTGGTGAAAATGGGCAACGCCTTAGCAGGTCATCTCCATATGGTGGGTCGTGGCATGATTCTAGTCGCAATACTCCGTACGACGAACAAAAGTTCAGGTACGAATCACCACAATCCAAAAACGAAGGTGCAAGTCCTTGTGGAGAAGTGGCATTCATTGATAGTGAGCATACAGCGGCAATGGCTCGTGGGCATCAAGAAGGGTCTTTCCGAGACAACAAACGTGAGCGCCCGACGATTAACCAAACCATGTCACTTGATGATCGCATGAAGAACTGTAGCAGGGAGTCACCCTATGAAGACTGTCTGAGCGGTTCTCATGATGTTTCTTTAGAAATGAAAAATGGTTTCTTAGGTTCTGGCAGACCAAAGACTGCTGAACTCCACCGTTCACGGTCCTCTACTACGCCAATTGGTTACGACCGTCAGTTCTCTCCCGTACCAGAGAGCAACAGTTTACCTCCTGTTGGGTCCGGGAAGGGTTCCTCAGGGTTCAGCCGAACTTCCTCAGTGTGTAACGATGCAAAGCCGTCACCGTCTCCTTTCGACGACAATTTCATCTCTGCTGTTGAGAGCGTTGCGGACGAAGTGTGCTTTGAGGCTGCTTTTCCGAGTCTACAACCTCTTCCTGACAGTCTCGTAGACGACGGTTCTGAGTTCCCGTTCACTGATGACACACAAGATGACGTTTTCGTTACTGGTAACAACGCATTCGCTGATTTTGAAAACGCGTTCCAAGAAGATCGACCCAGCGTCCGAGAGAACGAAAATTTGACAGCGTCGCCCAACAGCCACAACCCGAGTTTCGAAGAAGCTCAAGAAATTTTTCCAGATGGTGAGGTTGAATTCAGAGTATCTGCGCGTTTTGCCCAGACGTCCAAGGACGACCCTGATGATATTTTCAGGAGAAATAGCGATCCTTTTGCAGAGGATTTCTTTGCTGAAGATTGTTCGCCAAGTGTTGACGTCGCAATTTCTGGGACTGAATGTTCTAAAAGTTGGAAAGAACCCTTTGAAGTATTTAATTCTAATAATACTAGTAGTAGTAGTACCAAGTGAAATGCAGCAAACGCCTATGTAACTATGATATAACGAGCAATGTAGTTATTATTAATGATTACACGTCTGAAAGAACGTCAATTTTTATGTTATTCGATCAAACGGTTATTATACCGCGTACTTTGTGATATTATTTATACACGAATCTCATGAAAATAGTCACAAATCGTGCAATGTCACTAACAGGAATCTCTCTATTGAGGGGTATTCAGACCATTTTTATTTTTAATTTACCCGTCGTTTTTCACCGAAGTCGAGGCCATTGATTCGTATTAAGCATTCCTTTTTATTTAGCTGGTGGACGTGCTGTGAGACGAACGACTTAGGTTCCCAATCGTTATTCATCGCTTATCTGTAACTGATCTCGTTGCCTTGGAAAAATTTTATTATTATATTATCTCCTGTAATCCGTTGATTCATTTCTTTGGTCACAAGTTTAATGGGCGTTAATGAATTTTTATATCTAGAGTGCATCGCCATGGTTGCAAGCAAATTCGCTAGCATTAGCCTATTCTATTGATACAAAGGAAATGTCGCAAGAAATTTCCCACAGAGGCTAAAATATGAGTGGAACAATCGTTTCAGAAATAGTAATTACTTCACTAAATTCAAGTCTTTGTAATCAAAATTTTATTTCATAATCTTATAAGTTTTTGTACAAAACACTATGACGATGAGATCTAAGCGCTTTTTTTTACAGCTAATGAATTTAATCTTACATTTTGTGTGCAATTTCTTAGCGTAAGTTAGGTTCCGTTTGTCTTTAGCATTGCGTTTTTAATTTATATGTCCATAGAGTTGGATCCATTTAATTGCTCTAGTTGATTATTTTACTACTACCATGATTAACTTCGAAATATAATTATCAACTTCATTTTTAATGTAAATTTCAAATCTGTAATGCAAATTTCGAATTCGGTTTATAAATATCCTATTTAAAAATATTATATTGTCAGGAAATGGTAGTTAAATATACATTCATGTACCGCAGCAATATTATATTGCGTATACTTAGGACGGATGTCAGTATAAATGTGAATTTTATGTTGCAATTATGCATGACATACAAGAATTAGTTTTTACTTTTAATTTTTCGTAAAACTATCAACACGATACACCATCAGACAACGGACTCGCTTATGCGACGACAATTTGTTTTCTTCTTCGACCGGCAACCCGTCCGGTCAGATAATCTGTTAGTCTATATCGCACCCTTGAGATACAGCATTTTGAGGATTTACGCGAGCAAATATATTTTTACCGATAATTTATATAAAATTTGCATTGTGCGTCATAAAATTATTAGCTCATTGAACTAATATTTACGCCATTTCGTCTAAATTGCATATACGTACGCATTTTTGTACATTGCATTTGAACGAAAAATGTGTGGCAATGGAACAATTTCAAGACGGGTTGGAATGTGTTTGAACTTCTCACTGCTGATGCATAGCAAGTCGTGTTATTTGCCACACTTGTAATGCAAATTTCGTCCTATGAACGATCATCGTACCTTATAATTGAAGTTGTGTCATAGTAGAAAGTTAATAGTCAGCTTTGCTAACTGGTAAGAAATGATTAATTCATTGACGAAAACTATCGTAACGATGATATCGACGATATCTATCTTAACGATTATATCGACGACAACTATCGTAAATAGTAATGCATGTATTAGAATGAATTGCATAAAATAAAACAAGCCACAACATGATTGAGGTCCACCAGCAGTCCAGTTTATACCGCACATCGGACTAGTTGGAGAATAAATCGCGAATTTCACTGTACTTTCATTTATTCTAAAGCTAAGCTTTCAATTGTCAAGTTTACGGTTGTTTAATTATTACAGATTCTTATACCTTAATTACGAATTTTCCCAAGTAAGTAGTAGAATGGTTTGCTAGCGCTTCAGCTATCAAGCTATTTCGCTCCGGAGGTCAAAACTTGAAATCGCCAGCGAGTCGGAAGGTTTCAATCATTCAAAATATAAAATTAATCATCACCCACAAGGGACGGAAGGTCTCGATTGTCCAGCCCGCTGAAGCTTGCTCGAAAGAAGCAGCGTTAGCATCTCAAAGAGACGAATAGACAAGGAGGGACAGGTGAAAAGCAACAGAAACTAAGACTAAGGTCGCTTACACGGGACGCCGGCCGCCCGCACGAGAAAGACAGAAGAGAAATGTAATAAATTCTGCCTACAATTGAGACCTGCAGTCAGACATCGCAAACTCAGCGCTCAGGAACAATTCCTCTTGGAGCGCGAAATCCCATAGGACTTCTGACGAGTACAGACACGCGTCAGAAGCCCCCCCTGAAGGGAAATTCTCCCAAATACTAGCCTACCATACATTTTCTCAGAAGAGAAATTAAAATGATTAAAGCTTGGGTAACAAGTACCGAAACCCCGTTCATTATTACTAGAACTAATCGATGTCTTCGCCTCAAAGGAATGACGTATTAAATAACTACCGTAAAATTGTAGAACACGTTGACAACACACTAGTAATCAATGAACTAGATGCCAGCTTATTGGCGCGATATTGCAACTTCATATGCAAGCTGACCTATGCGATATTATATAGGTTGTCATATAAATCGAGGCGGTACATTGAAAAAAAGAGAGGCTAAGAACGTACAACTGACGTATAAAAAGCTAACTACTCTCGCTCAACATAATAACTGATGCATGAAAAGCTTAACCACGGTAGATAAAAAAAGCTGCCAAACTATAAGAGCAATAAGATTATATTCAACAAATTTTAGTCTAAATAGCTCGAGATCTGGTCGCAGTATTATGACAAACTTGGCACTCTTAAGGAATCAAACTCGAAAATCGATACTTATAAAACTGAGTATTATGCAGATCTGAAACTTTAATGTGGAAATTTCCTCGGTTGAACGCCAATAAGAAAAGTTCAACGCCGCTAACTCGTGAAATATCACTGCGCAGTAAGAGTTCTTATTATTCAGTGACTGGAATGCGAATAAAGTGCTCATTATGCAATAATGGAGTTCTTATGAATTAAATTCGTTAAATACGTCGATATTTCAAACGCTTTACAAAGACTTACTCAGAACAACAGTATAAAAATATAAATGAAGCATTCGGTAGCAATAAGTGACGACTACGATACATTATATCTAGCAAGTCGTACTTAAACTACTGCAAAAAATAGCTGCCATTACAAGCTGCCGCTTCCATTAATTTGTAGGCACATATGAAGGCAAGGCTAAAACCCCCAAACACTAATGACAAGCGATAATGTAAGAGCAATGCAAATAAGATTTGAATTCATGGAAGATTTTAGTTTAACATAAAAGATAACATTGTCGCATATCGAATAGGAGTGGACACAGAAATAAAAGCTTGCACTTCAAACAAATGCTCGGTCATTCACTGCTCGTATTATCGTCTGTAGTGGAGCACTCATCAACGGTCGTTTGACATATGCTTCATGATATTTGTTGTTTTTGAGATTCTTGAATGAATATAGAGATCTTTGTGACATGGTCGACGGCCATCTACTGAGAAGCACACTACTTTAACAAACTAGAAACTAAATCGCACGCGGAATTATGGCACACAAATAGGAACGAACATCAAAGCAAGATGAGTATCGCAAAATTAACCCGCAAACTTAAATAGCGTGAAGTTTGACGGAAAAACGAGATGCCAAACATTAAAATTCAAATAAAAAAAACACGACATGAATAATTAAGTACCAGCAATGTTACAAAACACAAACCAGAAATTCGTACAAACAAATAAATTTGTAGGAAACAAAGCATTTCAAAATCCTCTTCGAGTATTATGAAATGCAAAGCACACTTAATATCGTCAAAGTTACTAGCGAATTCACGAGAAAATAACACAACTATTAAGGAAATAACAAAAACTGGTAACAGAAAATGAGAATTTAAAAAACTTCGACTTCGTGTTTTGATTCATGTAAATTCTGTTAGCAAACCACACACAATAGGTATTTTTGGAAACCAATCTCGTAAATAGCGATGAATACTTGGATAACAAAATCGTTGGGTATATACATTTCGCGATTGAAAACATACTTTTCGGTTGTTTTCCAGATTGATTCGTATATGGGTGGTTGTGATTCAGGCAAGTCACATAGCATACATAGCATAGCATAGCATAGCAACATCGTCGTTGAAGAATAGGGCAAGTTAGCCTGTCACCCAATCTCATTATGCTCTTGACTCGTCTCTTGGAGATCTTTCTACAGGTGATAAGGTGAGAATAGTGTGACAACGAATGTGAAATAAATAATGTGACTAAGAATGTAACATATTGTAACTTTTCAGTATTTTTAGCTCATTTTTTCATTTATGGAAAAAAGGCGCTATTGTGCTCGTCATGTCCGTACATCTGTCCGTCCGTCCGTCCGTCTGTCTGTCTGTCCGTCTTTCCGCCCGTCTGTCTGTCTGTGACTTCACGTTTTCGTTGATTTTGAGAAAATGCGCTCTCTGTCACTCCCTGCAGTGAGTACTGAGTTATAGACATTAACACCCACGATCGAACATTGGATGGTCATGCGAGCGGGAAAGAAAAAACTACTTGCAATCATAATTATAAGTTTAAATGCAACAAGCTAAACGACGCACTCACAATGTTATTGAAGGGAAATATAATGTGATAATTTTCGTTTACGATTCCTTCCATTTACCTAAAAGACAGCATTTGTTCCAATTGAGGATTAAAACATTAACTCCAAATTGTCCAAACTGAAATCAAAAGATGTCACTTGTTGAGTCGACGCTTCCAGACAAAAAAATGGGAAAAATTAAAATAATACAAACAATATGAGATTTTTTAAGCTAATATCTCGTAATTCATTAATTATTATGAGGTTAAGTTAGCATTGATATGTTAAGTGAGGAAGCCGCTACATTTCTAGTTGGTCAGATACGTGATTCATAATCTTAAACAACGTCCATTATTGCTATACATTTATGCTGATCCCTCACTCCCCCACAACCACGACAGTGCTACTCATTGATCCATGAGTAGCAGCACTCATCACAGCTTGGTGCAGTAAGAGGAGTGGAGCAAGGCAGAGGCACTCATCACAGCTTGGTGCAGTAAGAGGAGTGGAGCAAGGCAGAGGCACTCATCACAGCTTGGTGCAGTAAGGGGAGTGAGGCAGGGCAGAGACACTCATCACAGCTTGGTGCAGTAAGAGGAGTGGTCATCACAGCTTGGTGCAGTAAGAGGAGTGGAGCAAGGCAGAGGAACTCATCACAGCTTGGTGCAGTAAGGGGAGTGAGGCAGGGCAGAGACACTCATCACAGCTTGGTGCAGTAAGAGGAGTGGGGCAGAGCAGAGGCACTCATCACAGCTTGGTGCAGTAAGAGGAGTGAGGCAGCAGCGAAGAGTTGTCCAGGAGAGCCGTGAGCTCATCGGGGCTGCGACTGCCGCGCGTGCGAGGACTCGATGACGCCGACTGATACTGATGACAATAAGTGCGATTAGAAAGAAGGAATAGATTTAGGTCATACACGGTGAGGCATGAGATTTGTACCTGAGATTTCATTTTGACTTCTGAGAAGGAGTGCAGAGTAAAATTTCTATTTACGAGAAATAGTACAGATTGAGATTTTCGTTTACAGAAATCAGTAAATTTTGAGATTTTTACATACGACTGGAATTATAAAAAATCTTGTGCTTATTTGAAAAATAGATTAAGATATTTAATTATAAACCGAAGAATTTATCTAAAAATCATTGCTACAGAATGTGTGATACAAACTAATCCTCTCGAAAAATGAGTGTGAGATCAATGGTTCGCCGAAATGAATGGAAAGACGAAGGATTCATCTGCACATAATGAGCAAGAACTTATAACTTTGTCTGCGTTTGATGTAAACAGAAAATGTTCATCTCGATTTGAACAATTCTTTCTTTTTTAAATGCTCACAGGGACCAAACTTGAAAAGCAAGAGAATAAATTAATAGCTGAAAATAATTTATAATCAGGCAAGTGAGGCAACACATACAAAACATTGCGAGATTAAATCAATAATTCATACAAGCTCGAATAGTATGAGGAAATTCCCCGTTATAAACAATTGAGAAATGGTTTACAGGAGAAGTCGTACCTCAGATGAAGACTTATCTTCGTATTCATCGCAGTCAACAATGTCGGTATCGCGTGTGGTATCGTTGTCAATATTCTTAGAGTTGCTTGGAGACCAGAAGCCACAAGTGATGCACACCAGCAGCCAACGGCAGCACCAAGCTGAGGACGTGCGATGAGAAGACCGCGCTGACTGGCTCGGGTAGACAAAGCTGTTGAACACCGCTTGAAGAGGGTTCAACACTGCCTGTTGACGGCACGGAGAGGTTAATGACACAGACTATAACCATCGCTTGAAGAGGGTTCAACACTGCCTGTTGACGGCACGGAGAGGTTAATGACACAGACTATAACCATCGTTCGACAGGTTAGAACTGTCTTAGGCTGGTAAGAAAATTATAATATAGATTAAACATAATTTCTCAATGTGGGACAAACGCACCAAACGTGATTTCGGGAGCATTACAATATGAATTTCTTAGACTTATTAGAGTATTGGTAGGCAGCCTATTAAGCATTGCCGCTATTACGTGGATCGCATCGCTACACTGACCATACAATAACAGAGGAAATGCATGTATGGAAAGCCCTTCCACGGTGTTCAGAATTGCACGGCGTTAGGGCAGCCAGTAAAGCCAGAAAAACTGCAGCGCAACTCACCACGCAGAAAAATCAGGATAGACAATTAAGTAATGCGTAACTGACAGGACTTCTCGGTCACAAACGATTAGGTACGAATAGAATTGACGACGGTAAATGTTTCCGAGACGAAAATGTTAAAGCAACAACCACGCAGCAGCACCATGAGACTACTCGCCATTCATCACGATAACTGACCATGCAGTACCAGAGGACGGTGAGGGCGGTATATGGCAGGTCGTTCCACTCTATCCAGAGCACCGCAGCGTTCACGACGTTAGGCAGCCAGCACAGCCAGAACACGAGGCATAGCAGCAGAAAGCGTCGCCTCACGCCACTCACCACTGCGCGCTCCACGACCGTGTACCTGCAATGTAGAGAAGTGCTTGTAGCTTAATATCTGCCCACAAAAAACGTCCTTATATTTCGTTTAGGACAAGATAAGAAAAGCTAGAAGCCTCAGGCCATATGATCTACGCAGACAACAGGTTCTTATACTTCGTTTAGGAACACAAGTTAAGAAAGCTTGAAGCCTCAGCCCATATGATCTACACTGAGAACAGGTCCTTATATTTCGTTTAGGACAAGAAGATAAGAAAAGCTTGAAGCCTTAGACCATATTATCTTTGCCGATATCTGGTTATTTTTCGTTTATGACAACACGTCTGCAGTGACGATGTAAATCCACAAACAATATCGTAGAATGTTCGAATTTTGGCAGACAGACGAACGGACATGGCGAGCACAATAGTGCATTTTTTCCATAAATGAAAAAATGCGCTAAAAACACAAAACTGGATTTCAAAGTTGATTATAATTTGCTCAAAACATTCAGTAAGGATGGAATGAAGAGATACCAAGATAAATAAAAAGTGGATTCAATGAGCATAATTGATGTTACCTGCCAGTGAGAGCAGCCATGTTGGTATGCAGTGTGTTGGCTGCCACGCCGTACAACACCGGGCACATGCACAGCACACACAGCAGAGGCAGCACGGTACTCAGGTAGTTCGGCAGGAATCTGATGTATGGGTTCGTGGAGCTGCTGTGACACCTGTTAAATAAATTTATCAGTTGTTTAAAATTCATAAATATTGTGGTTAATTTCATAGACATGCATTTATATGATGCAGTTTTGTCTTTTTTTGCACTTGAGCGATATTGAAGGAGAATAAATCTCGTCAGTTCTTAGATAGATGACTACGTATATCAGCAAGCATGGTGGTGCCCTATAACTATGAATGGTTTTGAGGGCTTTACAAAAGTACATGATGGTCCATTTCAAGTTCATTATTACAACACAATGAAGTGTAATAATATATATTGATCCTCATACAACATATTAGATATTAATCCTCATAAAACAGAGATTAGATTGTGATTGAATATTTTAGAAGATATCAAAAAACTCATATGAGTATAGACAATACAAAATTTCTCCTCGCCTGAAGAGTGCATCGTAACTATCTTCCTGGGAACACTAAACATGGTAGTGAACTTTTATTGCCACTTTCTGCAAGTTAGTTATTACGTACTGAACTATGGAAATTATGGTAACCCCTGCTCTAATTAATGTTTCTAAAACTATACTAAGCATAGAGAATAACAAATCACATATCACAGGATTACCTATAAAATTCTTTGAACTAACCTTCTCTACATAACACGCGCATATAGTCAGGTCTTTGAATTAACCTTCCCGAGATAAGCACGCGCATATTGTCAGGTCTTTAAACTAACCTTCCACCCTCCTAGATAGCACGCGCATACAGTCAGGTCTTTGAACTAACCTTCCCTAGATAACACGCGCATATAGTCAGGTCTATGAACTAATCTTCCCTAGATAGCACGCGCATAGAGTCCTGCTATTTATATATATTTCTGAACTGTGAACTCACTTCATGTCAGGAGCATAGAGCCCCAACAGCCCAACAAAGGTGAGAACGGCAGGCACGACCCATGCAACTACGTGGTACCACACGGTATTTGTGTGTGATCCACGCACACTGCGCACGCAGTCCACGCAGTACAGGCATGTCCACATGTATGTGCATGTGTAGAAATAGTGAATCCAGCTCTGCTCAGAAATTATTTTTATTCGCACACATTTAAACATAGATATCAAAGTCGACATATAATATGGAATATATACCAATTAAACAGCTGGTAATAAAGAATGTTAAATGAGTTATTTCAATGTATTAACCATACAGTTACACTAAGTTACCCTAGAAAAATCAACCATAACAAAACCAAACGTAAAGGTGACCAATTTGGTCAGTTTTTGCATGTGATGTGCATAACCTCATCAAGGTTTTATAAAAGGAAATTTATTTGTTATTCCTAACTACCGGTAAATAGAAAGCAAAGGTATGAAAAAAATTGCAGGTATATGCAAGCAGTAAATTGTCATAGTTGTGAACTAGCAATCATAATATGAGAATATTTATATTGATTTAAAATTCATCATTCACACATTATTTCAATACACAATTTTCCATGAATAGTACCTAATAATTTAAGAGAATGGAACAAGTTGCATAAATAACAAAGAAGTAGTATTACTATTAGTAATTAAAGACTCTTCAATTAAAATTTATGTTTAATTAAATTAATTAAACACAAATTTCTAAAATGTGCAATGGAGTTCCTAAGGCAGGGTACTGAGATTGCCTACATTTTTTATCACTTATAATTCCATAGGTACCTAAAATAGCAGAAAATGAAGATAAATAGATTAACAATTGATTTGAATTTAAAAATAATAATAATATTTTAGAGAGTTATCGGAAAAGTCCTTAAATAATAAATAATGCTGATACCATTCTTATATATACCTATGAGAAAACAAGTAATCAAATTAATCCATCATTATAAAAGCTGACGAATGCTGTCATTTAAGGAAGCTTCATAATAAGGTTGAAATTGTTTCAAAAATAATATTATCTTACATTTCATTATTAATGTTAAGAATATTATTTAACCCTCATTTACTAACAATGGGAGAAGGGGTCTGATTAAAAAATCAATATAAAGGTTGAATGAGGAAAATCAATTATAAATGCACAGGAATTTTTGTCATGATAAATAACATCAGTCAGCATAAAGTAATGAGAAAAATGCTTACAAATCCCACACATTAAAATGGCAGAATTTATAAAATCAATATGAATATTTTTGCATGCATTTTTGATAACTTGCAGCCATGAACAAAAATGTAGCAAATATTATTTATAGTTTCCATTTTATATACACTTCCATTTTATATATATTTTATATACACTTTTTGCATGATCAGTTAGACGCTGAAAAAATTTCTTATAGTAACAGTAACATTTTATAAAAACAAAAATTGATTTTTATTTAAAACCAGCAAGCCCACAGATTCAAAGGGCAAAATTTAGAAAATCAATATGAATATTTTTGAATTATTTTTGATAACTCACAGCCATGAAGATGCACACAAGTCGCCCTGATGACAGAGGATCATATTCAGATGCTCCTGTGGAGGCTGCGCTGTCCAAGAGCCACAACAGACTCCTGATGCCAATGCCTGCAGCAGCACACAGATCTGACACTGCTAGCCATCTGCAAAACAAGCAACACTTGAGAAAATTTGATTTCTACTTTCCATTTTACGATTCAGTGAACAATGAACATTCTTAGATTACTATATTATCAGATATTTCATTTATTTCAAAATGATGCTTAACTCTTCAATCTTCATACTTGATATTTTTTCTGCCACAGTGGCATGAACCGAATATGTTGCACAATTGAAATTATTAGAAATAACATCAATTTGCTGAGAAATTATATAAGTAAATAACTGATAAAATATATTCATACTTGACTATGAGAGAGGCTTGAGTTCGCAAGAGACGTGGTCTGCGGCTGGAGACAAAGCTGAGCTGGAGCTGCTGTTGCCACCAGTGCAATACATGGAGCTGAACATAACAATATTGTATTATATGGAGAAATTAAATAGGAAAGCATACAGTAATTATAATAGATTAGAATGGATATTCACTATACAAGCCAAATATACCAATTCCTTTTACAATATATAGATATATACATTACTATCATATATATATTTGTATAATTTGGGTTATTGTGTGACACGTTTGTTAAGATTTTTCGAAAACCGTGTCGCGGTATATTTGTGCTAAACATTAAGCATACTTTAGACAATAGCTCGACATTTTTGGCATATTGTGCGACAAAATGTCGCGCAATAACTGTCTCGGTATGTACCAATGTCGCGGAATTTAGATATGATTAATTTTTGCTAATAGTGCGACACAAAAAAAGATGAACGCTATTATGCAACATGCTAATTAACAAAAATCTTGTTAGGTTAGGGCTAGAATTAGGGTTAGAGGTTTGAAAAATGTTTTTTTAGACACTTTTTACAATTTTACTAAGGTTAGGTCCAGCCAGGAAAGGTTCTATTACATTAAATAACTAATTGAAAAACATCGACTAATCACTGTCGCGGAATTACCAATGTATAGCAATATATATATATATATATAATATAAATCCTTATCAAAAATTAAATGAATGCAAGATTTCTTACATGATCAGTTAGTGATTTAGACACCAAAAAATTCATTATAGTTACAGGAACATCTTATAAAAAAGCAAAAATTGATTTTTATTTAAAACCAGCAAGCAGCCAAATAACTGATTATTTTCCTTGTTCAAATTTAAAACTTTACTAGTATTTATCACAACCAAAGGCTTAAATTTATCAACTTACCTGCCAGAGAGCACCACACACTCCCACAACAGAGGCTGCCAGGCACACGCTGTTGTATTCCACAGTGCGGAATGTGCTCAGAAATTGCTTGGTCAGCTCAGAAGTGATAGGCACACAACAAAGAGACTCAACAATTGGGCTGGCCATTTATGCCATATTACCTATTTTATTACTATGAACAATAACTGAAGGAGTTATTAATTATCACTAGGTATAAATATAAAGTTATTATCAATGCAGCTAGATTGAATGTTATAATTGAGGCTAAATATTTGTGGATTAAAACTAAATTTTTGAAGCTTAAATTCTATAGTGATCTTGGATTTGCTATTATGCTGATTACTTCTAAATTGATAATTACAATTATTACATTAATCTAATTACCTGGAATAAAATATAGGTAACAGTTTGCATGTCATTGGCAACATTAGGGTAAACGCGGTATATTCCGTCATAGTAGGTAATTCTGTCACCTCTTTAGTTTTTCCTTTATATTAAGCTTTGTTTTAGTTCCATGCTTCCTTGATGGTTGAAATGGTGACGTCATACATTTGCGTGTCGAACTAATGCCAAAGCACTAGGTCTTGGCCATCCAGTGGGAAAATATTGAGATCCAAAGAGAGATGATGCACGCTACCCAGTGAGATCATCGAAAAATGTGTCAAATTTGACAGTTGACCTTGCTCTACCAAATAGTGAATAACTGTTTGTATAGGAAGAATATTATGGTTTGAGACTTTTAAATACGTCTGTGAATATATTAGAAATCCTTTAAGTATACTTGTATTTGCTGATTTCAAGTGGTAAATAAATTAATAGATGATTAAGTTGAGAAATGGATTTAACCCAAATCTCTAATTTTACCCTTAAACAGTCAAACGGCACCAATAAAATTTGTCTCTACTGTAAGTTCAGCACGTGTTAATATACAGTCTGACCGCTTTGACATGACCGCAACTATGCGCGATCTTCAACAAATGTTTTGTTTATTTGTTTACATTACGATGTTCATGTTTTTTCTGCAAGATATTTTTGGTGGAAACGGTAAAGCAATGCGGATTGCGGAAGTTGAAAATTTTATGAAATGACATGTTTGCGAAGTGCAAACCGCGATTTTTTAATCAAACAAAAATTTATGACATTCGAGCCGCGAGATTTCATACCTACTGAAATTATATGATATTAGAGCCGCGATATTTCAGACAAAAATAGGACTTTTCCAGACTAGGCGCGTGCCGCGTAGTACGGTGTTTTGCGAGTCAAATAAAGCGAACAGAACTCGAGTAACGCATACGGTTATTTTTTTATAGTTTTTCATTTCGATGCGTCCTTAATGTGACGGAATATACCGCGCTTAGCCGTTTACCCTACCTCAATAAACAACAACACCAGAAAAAAAAAGTTTCAAATGTCACAGAATATTAGTATCAATCATTCCAAATCCAACATCTAAAAAATATTAAAAACTAAAGAAATAACTCAACAGCCTAAACATCTGGAGAATGGTCACACAGCTAGTGACATTCAGAGATTTTTTAGACTTGTTACTTTTGTCATTTTTAATTTCCTTATTTACTCAAGATCATAGTGGCAAAGCAGAGAGTTTTTTTAGACTCTGTCTCAAGTTCATTTTTGAGTCCTATAAGTAGACAAGCAAAGTATCATGGATACCAGCATTATAATATATAAGAAATTGGTTTAGATCTTGAGTAAATAAGGATATTAAAAATGAACTGATTCTAAAAAATCTCTGGTTTGTCACTATGCTCAAGATTTAATGCAATGTCTTATGATTTATAATGCTGGTATGTGGTATCTATGATAGGTAGCCTACTTTACTGTTTTACCTAACTTAAAGAACTCAAAAATGAACTTGAGGATGAATCTAAAAAAGCCTCTGTTTTGATACTAGCTATGCTTTGAGGCGGCTGAGTTTGAGTCTTTGAGGATCCTTCAGATACAGTTGTGTGTGAAAAATCTACTGGGAGAGATAGCTAATCAGAATTAAACCAAAGGGGGGAAATAAAAATTGAAGTGGAAGTAAGGAGGCAAGGAACTCAGATTTGCAGTGAAACCTAGATACCTAGGTAGCAATGGTATGGCCATATGACTGATGATATGAGTCGAGGAACCAAACTGTTAAGGAGCTAAAGGAGGTATGTTGTTCTAGGATAATGGGAGGCACAATTGCAATAGACTAAATTAACAGTGATTAGACTCAATAGCATAAGTCCGATATTGTATTACAGACTTACAGTCACCGTCACTCACTCACTGTCACACTCACAGCCTCACATTAACACTAAGCCTCACAGCCTCTGAGCCTCACACTAAACAGGTCATTCATGGATGCAAATTGCCAGGACGCAATATCAATTGCGGAATTAAAATTTGCACTACCTACTATGATACTATCGAAAGGTTTCAAGGTAATTTATCATGTTTTAAGGTGAGGAAATGAACGCGTCTCGTCTGACTAGTGACTCGCGCCAATCAACTATCAACAAAATTTCAAGGGCAACAGCTGATGATACCCAGGAAAGTGAAACCGCGTTGTGACGGTCTGGGAGTACGTTTTTGATGGCACAGTTGTACACGGAGACGGACCATGCAGTATCGTTTCGGCAGTGGTAGAAGGTTGATGTTTCTAGTCTCTCTCTATAACCTGAATAAAGATATATAATGAAAGGAATACACTTATATGGCAAACAAGTGCATTTCAAAAAATAAATTCGCTTGTTTGTGAGGTTTTTATTTGTAACTCGACCAAAATATAAAGTTTTTTTGCTATTCTCTATTGTACGCGGATCCGCGATTTTTGAAGGAAGCCGGGTGATGTATCCTATTGCGTCTTGTCTAAAAATGACACAAAAAAATTGCACTACATTGAATGTGATAAATTTATTGATGCCGACACACTTAGCAGAGCCGATGGTTCTGTCATATAACTGCCTTTTCTCAAATCAAAAATTCTCTCAACTTGCTTCCCAAAAGGTTTTCCTGTCATCTCCGGTTTCTATTTTTTCTTCACGATGAAGTTTTGGAAGAGAACATGTCTTCTTTTGTGCTGTTATGGATATTTTAAAGAATTACGTCCGTCAGAACCATTTTTGACCGAGTACCTTACAGGGCCGGTGCACAACCTCACTGAAGAGCAGGTTTGTTTTTTCTATATTGTTATTTGATGAAACTTTATGAAATAAAATATTTCGGACAAACAAAATTTTGTGCAGTGCAATATTGAATTTTTTAAGTTACCGTGAATGTAATTTCCAGAAATAGTGATAATTTGACGAACTTAAAATTACTTTAATATATCGGGCCCATCGGTTGTCTACCTTCAAATACACCTACCATACACCTCACGCTCTCAACACCGATATTGCATCATACCTACACTGCACTAAACGTTAGCCTATGTATTCCATCTATAGCTCTTGTACGACACCACAGTTTCAGACCGATATTTAAATGTATTTTCGTTGACGCTATTAAGTGTTATATCCACTACAGTGTAAAAAAATACTAATAAATAATAAAATACAGAGTGATTCTCGGAAACTTCCTGATATGAAGGCCCAATAAAAAAAGAACTGTTAAAGATATCATTACAATATGAACTTCATTGAAAAAGGCAAGACCTGAATTTTTGGATCACTTAGTTTTAAAGATGACCTCGGACAAATGACTGCCTTCATTGTCAATGCATTCTGTTAGTCGATTTTTGAAGTTGCTTTCAACTCGCTGAAGCGTATTGACGGGTATGTTGGCGATGGCTTGGCATATGTTCAAATGAGGTAGGGTCTTGGACAGTCATTGTAAACAATTGATTTAAAATAACCGCATAAAAAATCACACGAACTTTAGCTAAACTTCGAGATTATTAAAATTCAAGCACATCTCACTGTGGATAAATCATGTAATATATTTTTTAAAGAGTCTCTCGCACACTTGCGTTACATAAGAACCTCAACACCTACATAGGTACATATCGGCTCGCACCCACACTCTCATTTATATGTATGTATAAAATCAAGCCATCCTTATCAGTTACGGAATCCATACCTTGTCAACATAATAATCACCGTAGTTTTCATTTCACGTCTCGCAGGTATTATACGAAGTGTACCCGGTATGGACATACTCGTACATGTCGCTCTTGGTGCTGGTTTTCCTGTTCACGGATTTCCTAAGATACAAAGCGGTGATCGTATTCGAAGCGGTGGCGTACGTAGCCACGTATCTGCTCCTGCTCTTCGCCAGAGGCGTCCACTGGATGCAGTTCATGGAATTCTGTTATGGAATTGTGTCTGCCACAGAGGTCGCCTACTATACCTACATGTATGCTCAGGTAATATGCTGGCCTACATGTATGCTCAGGTAATATGCTGGCCTACATNTGTGTATAAGAGACAGGGCCTACATGTATGCTGAGGTACTATGCTGGCGTACATGTATGCTCAGGTAAAATGCTGGCCTACATGTATGCTGAGGTACTATGCTGGCGTACATGTATGCTCAGGTAAATTGCTGGCCTACATGTATGCTGAGGTACTATGCTGGCGTACATGTATGCTGAGGTACTATGCTGGCGTACATGTATGCTCAGGTAAGGTGTATGCTCAAGGTATGAGGTAAAATGAATGGCTCAACGTTTTGACAACAAACTCTTTCGAGTCAAAAGTCTAACTCGTTCATTCGTGTTGAAATTTCTCTCCCTGTTGGGTTTTTGAATCACCTCCGAAATGAACGCCTAACCAAGAACTTGAATACAAAGATCTGTCAATAGATTACTACAGACCTCTAAAGACCTCTACTATAAAGACCTCTTACTATTGTAAACAAGTTTTAAAGAGGCGATCAATGACTATTATTGTATTTTTTTAACAATATCATTGTATGTTTTAAAAAAATGATTAATTACAATATAATATTATTATATTGTTATGCCATATCTATGTATTTATAATAAAGATCTGTTATGTTGCTATGCACTCGACGTACTTCAGGTATCAGGCCGGTATTATCAGCGGGTGTCGAGCTTCACGCGCACTGCGGTGCTCTTCGGCAGGTTCTGTGCCGGACTGCTGGGCCAGGTGAGCACATACTTTACTGAATAATAGAGTCATTATACTGAATAATGCAGCATTGAGACTGATAATTCGAAATTTTGATTGCATAAACTATTATTTCAAATGTAGACAGCAGCAGTTACAGCCTTTTGAACTGCAAAAAAATGTTTCACGACGCAGTTTTTTCGCTCCAATAGGTAGTATTTTGACGGGCGCAATGCTGATTTTTTTCCCGTACGTTTACTTTGAATTAATAACAGAGTTCACTTACAAGATTGTTACCTACGCACCAAACCATTGATCTTCTACTGTTATTATGGCGATCCCAAACGTACTTGTAGTAATTTTTTTCATACTGCGTTCAGTTTCAACTAGGAATTCCGTGCAGTAACATTGTTCCTGTACATCAACAACATGTTTTGTAATTGACCGCTCCGAGGCGAGGAGTTTTCATTTGTGTTCCTTTTTAACGTATTTTCTCATTTATGGAAAAAATGCACTATTGTGCTCGTCATGTCCGTCTGTCCATCCGTGATTTCACGTTTTCGTCGACGAGAAAATGCGCTCTCTGTCACTCACTGCAGTGAGTACTGAGTAATATTTTTTTTTGCTTTCTCGCAGATATTGACTTTATTTGCTGACGCAAGCGTCTTGTTGCCGTCCTCGAATCAGTTTTTATTTACGCCTTATTTAATTCATGCTTACCGTGCAATTTTGAAAGTTTTTACTAGTTACCGACACAGACGTAATATACTTATTTAAGTTGAACTGTCAACACACAATTTTAATCCGTGATGCTCAACTGTTCACATACTTTATGCTAATGAGTATGAGTTTTCCAAGCGACATTTATTATAATATTACAACGTATCAATATACATTTTTCACAAAAAATACCTAGAAAGCCCGCAGTTAAGAACTTGTGTCTAATTATCCAAATAAATGCTATATGTTAAATGAACTGGATGGACTAGCTGTATGTGCTATATAATTAATATACCTATATTTGCTATATATGTGAGACGAACTAAATGACCCATATGTGCTAAATAATTAACAAATATGCCGTATGCGAGGCAGACTAGATGGACTATATAATTATGAAGCTATGCAGGAGCATATGTTCAGTCTTAAAATGCCTAGCAAATTACGGAGCAGGCAATAAGTCCAGCAGCTATCTTAATCAATAGTCAGTCATGGAAAGATCGGGTTCCAAAGGCCGGATCCCTTGTGAATCAAGTCACGAAAAATTCAAAAATCGGCAACAGGCCATGACATTTCTATTCTATTCTATTCCATATGCTATATAATTAAGATGTCTGCTATAAGTGATCATATATGTGCAGATCCTGTACTCGACCGGCCTGATGGACGCCCACACTCTAAACTACGTGTCTTTGGGCTCGTTTGTGATCGCGTTTGGGTTTGCAGTCGCTCTGCCCCCGGTCAAACACAGCATTTATTTCCACAGAGCTGACGACGATCAACTTAAGGAAAGACCTGAATTAACATTTAATTCTGATACTGGAAATAATATTAATTCGCGCGTTAAGATAAGCGTTCAAGATTTTCAAGTAGAAACGAACGGGGTTGATAACAAAGATGCGGGCGTGATAAGTTGCGGTGACAAATCAACTGCTCTGAACGAACTGGAAAAAGTAGTTGAAAATCAGAACGATGATTTGTGTGCTGTTGAAACGTATGATGCCACAGCGAGTAGTCATCACAGCCCTACTGATGTTGAACTTATCAATCACAAAGCTGAAGAATCTCCTCCTAGCCTCGGCTATCTTCCATCTTCTACAAACTTCACTTCCAAGAAGAGCATCGAGACAACCATCGCACTTGAGCAGCCATCGCAATACACTCTTGCAGGTTTCAAGAAGGTACGGTAGTACGAATTAATCGCTCTGTTACCACGAAATAACTCTCTGTTTCTGCACTTATTTGTACAATCTTCACTTCTCCGTAATTATTATCAAATTTCCATTTGTTTTTTAATTTTAGGTACGAATTAATTAGTTGTGTTTTAAAGTTTTTAACTATTTATTTGATTTTAATTTCATCACATAAAACTATGTCTGAACATTTCTCAGCGTGACTGAGACTGTTTTTTTTAATGTGCGACTACGACTGAATATTTTATCGGCGACTGAAATTTTTATTGCGCGACTAAAACTCGGCCATTTATGGCGCAACCAAGGCAGATTATTGTAATGCATGTCTTTTTATGGAATTCCCATGACGTGCCTCGACTGTACGTGCTATATAATTAATATACATGCTATATGTGAGACGGACTAAATGTTATATATGTGCTATATAATTAACAAATATAAAAGAGTCACTAGATTGCTTTAATCGCAGATTCACTAGAAATTTAAAAGCGAAGAAAACACCACAAAAATTTAGCATATCTCTTTTGAAAACGTTTCGGAGACCAGCTCCATCGTCAGTTCGATAAATCTAGAACACAGATAAATGCAGAAAATTAGTTTGGAGTTAATAAAAAAAACACAAACAGAAGTTAAAAACCTAAATTTACAGACAAAGGGCAGAATAATAAAGTAAGTACCTATCTATTCACAATTTCTAATGGATAAGAACTATAGGCAGCATTTAAACNAGTTCTTATCCATTAGAAATTGTGAATAGATAGGTACTTACTTTATTATTCTGCCCTTTGTCTGTAAATTTAGGTTTTTAACTTCTGTTTGTGTTTTTTTTTATTAACTCCAAACTAATTTTCTGCATTTATCTGTGTTCTAGATTTATCGAACTGACGATGGAGCTGGTCTCCGAAACGTTTTCAAAAGAGATATGCTAAATTTTTGTGGTGTTTTCTTCGCTTTTAAATTTCTAATTAACAAATATACCATATGTGAGGCGCAGTAGATGGACTATATATATGCTATATAATTAACATATTTGCTATATGTGAGAATACAGCAAGTTACAGTTCATAGCTTAAGAAACGAAGACATTAATTTCAGTTAG
Organism: Hyalella azteca; assembly: GCF_000764305.2. NCBI lineage: Eukaryota > Metazoa > Arthropoda > Malacostraca > Amphipoda > Hyalellidae > Hyalella > Hyalella azteca. The sequence goes on from NW_025942634.1 coordinate 354,571, forward strand.
GCGAAAAGAACGGAAAACGACAACCGCGTTTAATAAGATATCTAACGCACGACCTAATTATAACTCTGCATTTTATGGCGCGATCAAGACAGGATATTGTATTGCATGTTTTTATGGAATTTTGATGGATGTTTCTAGCGCATTTTCTCATTTATGGAAAAAATGCACTATTGTGCTCGCCATGTCCGTCTGTCTGTCTGTCTGTCCGTCCGTCCGTGACCTCAAGTTTTCGTCGACGAGAAAATGCGTTCTCTGTCACTCCCTGCAGTGAGTACTGAGTTATATTTTTTATGTATTCTTTTCATGGATTTTTTATGTAATTTGCATGACGTGCCTGTACACGCGCAGGCCATGGGGTTGTTGTGGCTAGACATGAGGTTTGCGTACAACTTATTTCCATGACGTGTCTGTAAGTGCGCAGGCCATGGGGCTGTTGTGGCTGGACATGAGGTTCGCGTACAGCAACGAGCACCTGGTGCGCTGGTCGTGCTGGGGCGCCGCTGCCACCTGCGGATTCCTGCAGGTCATCTCGTGTACACCTGCTCTAGTGTATTTATTTATATCTCTTAATAATTATACAATAATATTATTAATATCCTTAATTAATTATCTAGACACACACTAAATACTACACTAAATTAAGTTTATACTAAAAAATCATTAAATTTTATTTTGTACTAAATTTACTTACTAAATTTTTAAGTTTACTACACTAAATTTTTACGTAGTTTATTTTTACGCAAAAATGTATTCAATTAATTGTCAGTTAATCTTTGATAAGAAAAGAGAAATTTAATCTTCTACATTAAATTTAAATGAATTATTTCATTAATACAACGAAGTCTACGTACACTCAATATGATATAATGTCGCGTATGGTCGCCTCTTGTGTTAGAGTTCATAAGCTTAAGAAATAAAGACATTAACTTCAGTTAGGCTAAAAGAACGAAAAACGCGAACCGCTTTTAATAAGTATCTAATGTTGTTTAATAATTACCTATCAGTTCATGCTGTTTAATGGACATTATGTTATCGTATAAACATTTGATTTGTTATCCTCAAACACATCTTTGGTATGACACTTTTTCGTAGTTCTTCAAAAGCCTTGATTTCGACTGTCCCACAATTGACCGTCGAACACTTATAAGCCGCTATATTTCATTAAGTACAATATAAACGGAATATTCATTTCCTGTTGCAATGATGTGTTCTAAGATAGTGTCCCTTGAGCACGGATAAGTGTATACCTTTAAGTCGCATATTTTAAAAAGAGGAATATGAAGAAATTAATTGTTTCCTGTTGTCGTAAAGTGTATTGATTCAGTATCCCTTTAAACACAGATAATTTTCCTGTAATTTAACAAGGTAATTTTGCGGTAAAGTGTATTGAGTCAATGCCCCTTTAAACACAGATAATTTTCCTGTAATTTAACAAGGTAATTTTGCGGTAAAGTGTATTGAGTCAATGCCCCTTTAAACACAGATAATTTCCCTGTAATTTAACAAGGTAATATTGCGGTAAAGTGTATTGAGTCAATGCCCCTTTAAACACAGATAATTTTCCTGTAATTTAACAAGGTAATATTGCGGCGCAGATCCTGAACTACATCCAGATGCTCTACGAGAAAGTCCTGCCGCCAGACCAACCCTTGTACAGCGGCGCTATCGACGCTCTTAGCACCGCATGCGGTCAGTTCACTCTTATTATTTACCAATATACATTTGATAATATATTATTGAAATATAATCTATTAGTATTTTCTATGATATAGAGAATAATGTGAAACTAATCCTCTCGTCGTAAGTTCTTTAATAAACATTTGACATAATGGTTTATTCTCGTCTTCACCAATAGGCATCTGATATAGGAATAACGTTGAATAAAGGATTTCACAAGAAGCCAACTCTTAAATTATCTTTCTTTCGACGCCTTTTATCTTGTGTACTCGCACCACCTCATCTTTTATCATCAGTGCTCATGCTCTAGTATACATACTCGTATGATATGAAATATTTTCTCCAGTTTTGTGAACAACGTGAAAAGTCTCCGTTTGTTTGTATGAATTATTTTGTTTCATATGAAGTTTGTTTTATAAGAAGTATGTTGTACGATATAATGAACAACATGAAAAGCCTCCGTTTGTTTTGTAATAGATTTATTGCCGACGACCTAAGACAAGGTCACATTCAAGGTCCGATAATCGGTAATTTCATAACGATTATCATTTTAAGTTATCGTGTTTTCTGATTCCTTATCATCAGTGTCCTGTTGTCTGCATATTATTTCGTCTTATCTCTAGAATTTTTTTTACCTTAACGTGCATATCTCGGCAGGAGTTGTCAAGCCAATCAAAGTCTAGACGTGTTTTCTCATTAATATTGCGTGACATTGATAGGAGACATAAGGTGACAGGCTTATGATCAGGGTACTTTTATAAATATTATCAGGTATACAGTCTTAGATAACGGACACGAGAACCGAGTGTTGCATAATATTCTCAAAATATCGTAAAAACATCATTTGAAAAATTATAAAGATTAGCGGAGTAGTTCAGATTATAGAACTTGTGTTGCCGGAAATTGGATACTGGCCCAGCGGTTAAAGTTCAGAGTACCAAAATTGGAGCAAAGATGCGCGGGTTCGATCCCACCTCTGTGCGCCAGTTTCTGGTCAGAATCGGCAAGGAGGCCGGGCGGTTTAAGCAAAGCAAAATTGGTGCAGTGAGTTGCGAGTTGAAGACCACAACAAGCTTTGAATGTTCTGCGATTTAGGAATCGGCGACAGGCCTGCGGCCTAATAAACGCTGATCGCTGCATTATTGTTATTATATTAAAATCTGGCTGAAACGCAGTAATGTTGGAGCCTTACAAAAACCAATTTCGTAAAATATTTGTTTAAAATTTCCCGTCGCGAATGCTTCACGTCATGCTTATCAGGGACTAAATTAACCTAGAAGAGGAAAACCAATTAACAATCCTCATGCTCAGATACATCGGCGATACAGTCAGTAAATTTATCATGATTGGTGTAATCTCGACCCTGCTACGTATATTTGCTTTTCTTGATATAAATTCGCTACAAAATGTTGGTCAAAATGGTTTGAACAATGTTGGGAGAATGTATAGAAGATTAGTAGAGTATATGGACAACGTTTAATTGTAACTTTATACAGGGTAATTCACTGAAACTTCCTGATTTGAAGCTGAATAAAAAAAACTATAGTAAAGGTATCACTACAATATGTATTTTATTGAAAAAGACATCACCTGAATTTTTGGATCATTTAGTTTTAACGATGACAACGGACAAATGACGGCCCCATTGTCAATGCATTCAGTTAGTCGATTTTTGAAGTTCCGTTCAACTCGCTGAAGCGTATTGACGGGTATGTTGGCGATGGCTTGGCGTATGTTCTATAAATGAGGTAGGGTCCTGGACAGTCATTGTAAACAATTTATTGAAGATGCAGTGCGGAGAATGCAGAAACGCCTCTCTCACTCTCTCTACGTTTTCGGGTGTTGTTGCTAACCCCCAGACCCTCTTGCATTCACACTTATAACACTTGCCCTAAATGTTTTCACCCACTTAACAATCGATTTCCGAGCATGAACCCGGCCTGAAGGACGAATGCGGAACCGAGTACGGAATGCTATAGTTGAATAGCAATAATTTATTGGCCACTAGTAAAGTGCCCCTCAACAACAAACGCACGCGGCTTGTGACTTGTCCTATCTATGCAAAGTGGCAATTGACTTGGCGGGACACAAAACTCCATGACTTTGCCTTGCATATATGAAATGTTCTCCGCCATTTTCAAAGAACATTTGGCTGCTTGGCGCGGAATACAAAACAAGAAGTTTCTGTGAATCACCCTGTACTTCGTGAGGTCCGAAGAAATTGTGATGTTGTCTCCCAAGACGAGGAGATCGATTCTCACGATAGTATTTACGAAAGCGCGATGGTATTAAAATAAACTTAGAAACAACTTGAATACTTATGAAGATTAGCGGCTGTAGTGAAATTTTTTCACTAGCCGACGTAAATAAACTGACTGACCGCTTAACCGACGTAAATGAGTTTCTAAGAACATCTGATGTACTTTTCTTCACGTCAATATAATGTGCTCTCTTTTGAATTGGATTCTACCTGCCTTACATCGCGGGTTTTATATCGCTTACTTACCAGCAAAAGCGATTTGTTTGCAGACTTTCGTGGAACTAAACCCGGATAACCTCAATCAAATTTGAACTCATTTTTGCATTTAAGAGCCCTGATCATATATTCGGCTTTAAGAAACATATAATAATTTGTGTGTGCGAAGAAAGTCAAGAAACGCAAGCGCACCTTTTACTTGATGAATTACACAAATCACGTGAATCGCAATCGTACATTTGATTGACATTCTCCGCAATTGATCGGTTGACTTAATTAAACAGCGATGGGCAGGGCAAACGTTAAGGGGAAATAATATTCCAAAGTTTAGCATTCTACGCAATGAAGATAAATTATTTTTGTTTGCAGGTGCTTTAGCAACGTTGTCTGTGGCGTACGTCTCCGTGGACTTCGGTGCCAAGTGGGAATGGATTTTGGGCGGCGTGGCGTTCATCCAAGGCTCGCTGCTTGTCATCATGGGCACGACAAACAGCATCTGGGTGGTGTACGCGGGCTTTACAGTCTACAGGATCTCACACGAGTTCCTCATCACCATCACTGGGTATGATGGCAATTAAATTTCATTAATGAGCTTCTAATACAGACATCTACTAGGTGGCGCGTGCTATAATCAGCATTGCCTCAATACTGTAGTTCATGCTTTATAAAGTTTCATGCTGTATCGAATTACAGTTAACAATTTTAACTTATTAATTGAAGAGGTTTAATTTTTGTGCACCAGATATCAAGTGGCGCGCGTGCTGCGGAGCGACAGCTACGGGCTGGTCGTCGGTCTGAACATGTTCGTGGCGCTCGTCATGCAGACCGTCCTCACTATCGTCGTCGTCGATGTCATGCAGATAGAGATCGGCATTCAGGTGCGTGGAAATACCGTGCGGATCATTAATTTATTCATTATTATTGGCAGATTGGATTCAATTTAATCAATATAAATTGACAAATCGATAAGGGAACTCAACTTCGTGCTAGTTTAGCACTGATAATCAATTGGAATAAGGACACTAAAATTTACTTTCACAAAAAGGCAATATAAATTAAAATTAGGATAAAAAATTTGGCATTCAGGCGCGTGAAAATTCAATGCGGATGAACGATTTAATCGATTTAAATTGGCAGATCGAAAACTCAATTTCGTGATATCTTAATGCAGGTAATCAGTTGGAATAAACACTTTAAAATGTAGCTGAAGCACTAACGATGCCGTATAAAGTATAATTAGGATAAAGAATTAGGCATTCTTGTACGTGAAAAGGCAACCAAGGTCCAATTAAAAAATGTAAACTGGAATATCGCTAAAAATTTCTTTCCAACGAAACTAATCAAAGTTAATCAATTAAAATTTGAAAAGCATTCAGGTGTGTGAAAATGCATCAAAGTTGATCATTAAAAATTAGGAAATATACATTTGGATTTTTAGTCATGATATAAAATAAAATGTATAAAAAAAATTTTTAAAGACCACGTTTTTCATGTGGACTCAAAAGTAGAAAATAATTTTTCGGCAGCTACTGAGATCTGTCTGCTTTCATTCTCTTGGTCTTTTGTATTTCAGTTAAAATATTTTACAACATCTAAAACGAAAAACGTGGGGCGCATATGTACCTGTCTCTTATACACATCTAGATGTGTATAAGAGACAGTTGTAAATCAAATTTCAAGTTATTGTAAAATCTTTTCTTCCCAGTTTTGCACTGCCTCGCTATCTTCCTACTAAGAATAAAATTTCAGGCCAATGTAATATCGCGACACTATAAGTATCCTGGATACGAGTCTCAACTGCAAAAATATGTATATTAACGGCGCCTTGCTGCAAACACACGCATAAGTACACCGACAAAATCCGACAAATACCTGTAAGATTAGCTTAGTTTATACAGTTAGTTAGTTTACATACTAATGATACAAGACAAATACTCGTTAGATTAGCTTAGTTTAAACAGTTAGTTAGTTTACATACTAATGATACAAGACAAATNTTTTAGTCCACATGAAAAACGTGGTCTTTAAAAATTTTTTTTATACATTTTATTTATCGTCATTATTCAAATGTAGTCAAATGATACTATGATAATTTAGTTTCATAACAATTTATTTTTAATCTAGATCTGTTTAAATTCGTTAAAAAATTCATTCATGCATTAAATTCACGACGTAGTAAATATCAACTATGAACAAAGGTTTTTAACCTCTGTGATGACATTGCACTGCATGCCTTCAAGTTGCTGTTTTTACTCTATTTAAAAATTATTATCATATAGTACTAGAGAGCATATAAATGATGGTGGGGAAAATGAATTACAATGAGAGCCAATGTCCCACAGCCAGTCAGCGGTGAAATTTTCCCGTTATCCAAGCTCGCCAAAAATTGCGACCTCGACTTGTTTTGTGACCTTCAATTCGACTTTTTTGTTTCATGAAATGAATATTTTTAGCACTGAATTACAGCGTCACATTATTTGAAATGACAATGGCAGCTGAGACCAATTTAACGAGGCAACATTATGCTTCTCGTGCTATCATCTCATGCTCAATGCAGCTGCACTTCTTCACAGTTTGTGATCTATGGCGTATTTTGCATTTTATTACAGTTTGTGATGTCCGGCGTAAACTGCATTTTATTTCAGTTTGTGATGTCCGGCGTAAACTGCATTTTATTTCAGTTTGTGATCTACAGGATATTTTGCATTTTATTACAGTTTGTGATGGACGGCGTATAATGCATTTCATTGCCAAATGACACAAACGGAACCGGGGCGAAAGCCCCCGTTTGTCCGCGCCACTTCGCGTTTTGTGTTTGGTACTTGCATTTGAATACTCATATTTTGCATGTTATTAGTTTGTGATCTACGGCGTATAATGCATTTCATTTCAGTTTGTGATCTACGGCGTATTTTGCATGTTATTAGTTTGTGATCTACGGCGTATAATGCATTTAATTTCAGTTTGTGATCTACGACGTATTTTGCATTTTATTACAGTTTGTGATGGACGGCTTGGACGGCAGTTTGTGATGGACGGCTGCACTTCATTTTAGTTTGTAATCAGTAAAATATACTGCATTTTCCTACAGTTTGTGATTAATAAGATAAACCGCATTTCCCTACAGTTTGTGATCAATAACATACACGGCATTTCCCTACAGTTTGACATCAATAAGATATACCGCATTTCCCAACAGTTTGTGATCACTAACATATACTGCATTTCGTCACAGTTTGTGATCAATAACATATACGGCATTTCCCTACAGTTAGTGATCAATGACATATCCGGTATTTTGCCACAGTTTGTGATCAATAACGTATACTGCAAATCCCTACAGTTTGTGATCAATAACTTATACTGCATTTAACTACAGCTTGTAATCTATGGTTTATACTGCATTTATTTACAGTTTGTGATCTACGGCGTATACTACGCTGGTCTGTCGCTGCTCTTCCTCACGCTGGCGTCCTACAGACTTGGTCGTTATGGCTGTAGTGCTGAAGATGTATCGCCTCCGCCTGCTGCAACGAACGATGCTGTCACTCTATGAACTTGGAGCAGTTACGGCTACTCTGTTTAAAAGTTGCCTCTGTTAAGTTGCTGTTGTAAATTTTGTTTTGCTGCGACTCTTTAGCTAGAATTATACAGTAGTTGCAGATCAGAGCTTAAGCAAATGTCAATGTGGCTTTGATGCTGCAGCTGATGCGTACTTAGAATCGCGGCTGCAATACGGGAGCTAATAAGTACATATATAGATGCGGGTGTAATGTTTTAGTTGTGTCGCTTGAGACCTTAGCAGCTACTATTGTTGGGTCAAATGTCCCTTAAGGGACTGTGCACCCAAAAAGGAACGTTTGTACGTAGGCTGGCAGTAATAATATTGGTCAGCCTCATTCATATTGAAATTCGTTGACCTCATGTTGATCAACATAGCTGAGCATGGTTTTATGAGAGGTGAGCGTGTTTCAAGTGACGCACGAACTGCGCTCTCTATAAGTTAGCATTGTTGAGTTTTGCATGATAAAAATTCCTTAAACGCTAATCAGTTTTGTAAATTGACTTGAAGGTTAGGGTGTAGTAAGAGCTGGCTCAGAGCAATATATTTAAATAAATTCAACGTATTATGAGATATCAAATTATTCATCAAAATGGATGCTCTGTATAAATTTTTTAACACTTTCGACCGTACATTAATTTTAGTACAAAGTCTAGCATAATTTTCTAATTCAAATATTTTTTCTGCAATTTTCTGTCTATTACCAAAGCTAGCGCAGCTACTGATCACGAATTCTTCGAAGACGAAGAATTATGAAATTTAGATGCTTGTAATGGGAATGCACAGATTTTGTTGGAAGCGTTACTGATTCAATCTGTTATCATTTAACTTTATGTGAAAGCTTGAGTTTGTTTAGCCATTTAAGAGGCATTCCAGGCTCATACTTCTCGCACCTAAATAAAATATCTGCTTCCAACTTTGTTTCGTCCAGCGCTTAAACGACAACATTAGTGACAATTTCCGAGGATTATATTCCTGTATTTTACTTCCATTATTTATCAACTTTACTTGGACCAAAGTACAGACGAATGTATTGTATATATATTGTACAAGTGTATCTAGTCTAAATAGTAATTTGTTGGTCAATTGAAACGAGTTGGAGGGTTCGACACCTGTAACCAGTCGTCGAAATTCTTGTCGATCGGCAAGGGTGGAGGGCGGTCAAGTATCGGCGATAGGTCAACATGGAATAATTAAAGCTGACATCACTTGATTGTAACATTATAATATATTTAATTATGTTACAAGTGAAATGACGAAGCAGTAAAGCAAACGACTCTCGTAATACAAAATTATAACGAAATTTATTCATTGATTTGCCTCTCGGTGGCCTGGGGCGGTAAATATAATCGGGAGCATTACTTTCAACAATAGTTACGAGTATAAAACTTTGTCAGCCAATTATTAACTGTATATCAAGCTAAACTTACCAATCATAGGCGAGAAATCTGCCGCTACGCGTTCTTAGGCCGCTATGTGTACTTAGCGAGTTTTGATAATACGCCCTCTGGAATATGCTATGTTGGCCAACTCGTTGCGGTGTGTCGTTGGTGTACCTGACAGATAGTTGGATGAAGATTCGCAGATGCATTTGTTCAGCAACAAGGCTGTGCTTAGTTTATATTATCATCTATATTCATGTTGTTAAGTAACTGATTCAACCCATAAACGTAACATTAGTAAACAATTTTTTGGCGCGTATCAACTTTCATTTTTTGCTTTCCGAGCTTCAGATCAGGCCGATGTTGTTTTGGTATTGTCGGTTAGAGCACAAATGTTATCGAGTCTACTTTCATGGACCCTAACAGACATGATAATTAATTCCCACGAAGGGAATTTTTGTGTAATTTTAATTTTTAAAACTATGTCAAATGAAGAATGTATTATATCGAATAAACTGAAATGCTGAGTGTGTTTGAATTTTCATTTTGTTCGGTTTGCCTGACTACGGTGAACTTTTGTGAGAGTAGTGCGTCAATCGCACGAAAATTATGATGTGAACTATGAACTTAGCCTGTCTAAAAAAAATTGATTGCGACTTTGTTAAATTGATTAATTGAAAAAATTGATTGTCTTTGTGTGACATAACATTGTAGTTCTAACAAAAAAAAAAAAAACACAGCCATAGGTGATATTCGTTAAAATATAACTGTTTAACAATTCCTGCATTATGCTCATTATTACGTAAAATATTTTGTGCTTTAATCATAGTAAGTTTTCATTCAATGTGAACAATTTATGTAGAGTTCCCAAAGAGCAAGAATAACAAAATCACTCAAATCTTGCGAACCAGCGGCCTCTTGAAGAGTCGCACCTAAAAGAATAATTATATATTAGATTCACTTAGAATTAGTTGAGTTTTATTCATGGTTGAACTATCTAGTTGGAATAAATGTCACGCAAAATAAAAGTGGTGCAAAAAAGTCGTTGTATTAGCGATTACAAATAAATAAATAAATCATCCTAAATCAATTGTTCAACTACCGTTTTAATTGCTTGCGTTTCGCAAGCAATGGTTCTAAACCTTGGATACACGAATAAATTGATAACGAAAACATCTCGTGATATTAAAATCCATGGTGAAAGCTCATAGTAGAAGTATTTATATCATTAGTTTTCTTGAATCGCAAATGATGCAAGAATTTTGGAGAAAAGAAAATGTCATATGCAAATTAACCATGTTCACTGAATACGTTTCGGAGAACAGCTCTATCATCAGCTCATCAACTTCAAGATTACAACTATAATCAACAGATAGATTAAAAATTACACGGCGAAGGTTAAAACTTGAATAGCCATTTAAATAGACTAAATTAAAACTAAACTAAATTAAATAGACTAAATTAAATAGACTAAATTGAAACGAAAATATAAAACAAAGAAAACCTTTCGATTAATAATTTCAAAGAAATGGGAACTCTTAGCGCAATTTAAATGAAGTTTTCGTTTAAAAAATATTCAGCTATTCCAAGATCCATCACTCTGAGGTACTGGAGGTGGGGCCCGAATCAAATAAAATTTCCTTTAAACCCAAGAACGTTGCACTGTTCAACAGAATGAGAAAAGTGAGCCAGCAAAACTCCAGAACTACTGCCGCAGTGATCGTGAAATCTCGTGTACTATTTAAACGGCTTCATTCCGACGTGATGCGCACAGCTCACAACTGTACTCATAAGTAAGAGAGGATTGTATCCGTGAAGGAATAACTTCCGTATACTTGAATAGTAAACCGATTAGGAAATTATCAGTCAACAGCAAATGCATGCACTCCGAAAAATATTTCATAACACGAATGTTCAACATCTTGGGCATAAAGTCGAACGCAGAACCAAATTAAGTATGTCAGGTGCACTAAATAATTTTCCCACTGTCAAGCTCTTGAGAGTTTGGACATAAAATAACTTTACTTGAGTAAACACAAGACTGGACGGACGAACCGTGATTATTCTACTCCGTGTTAATTTTGGTCTTCTGTCAGCTGGGGTTAGAATAACCCATTAATTGTAAAATTGGCCCAAAGACAGAAAAATTCTGTTTTGCTGTAGTTTGAGTTATTGTTCTATAGTTAATACATCACCGGATAGGCAGCACCACTGGTTTGTCGGCTTATGTTTAGGGTTAGTTCCATATATTTCGACCCCTCCAGTGCAGCTCTATCTTCACAGTGAGAAAGTCGTGAAATTTGTTTACGCAAAACTTTTACTATACTTGTAAAGAAGTTAGGTATGTAATAATATTATATATTCCATTGTTTAATTATTTTTGGTTTATTAAGGCAGTTACATATGTTATTTTAAAAATAATGCTTTATTACACGACTTTCACCCAGAATCGGGATTAATTGAGGATTTTTTTTTGGATTTGTTAACTAATTACCTGAAATAAGCTTTACATAGACTATGTCTTATTTAAAGCCTCAGATCATCAGACATAAAAACAAGCCAGACACCGCAAAACGGACTTGGATATGGCAAAAAATATCGGGCGTACGCGGTGACAAATATTGGTTAAAACAGAAACTGCCTGGAGCTGTTAAGAATCACTGATATCGCTAGCAATGAATTCCTATCAAGATAAATGGACATACCTTCATGAGCTACTCAATGGCTAAAAGAAAATTGTTCAAATCAATTAGGAATGTAATGTATTCTCAATCGTAGCTTGCACCATCAATGAAAAAAATTCACGGAGTTATTGATTCCAATGATAGTGAATCATCAGGGAATGTACCAAGCAGAACCAGCACACCTGAACTCATAATTGACGTCTTACTTTTCGCTGGTAAAACTCCCAGGGCTTCTATAGCCGCTCCTATTACCAGACCGGTTGCATGAACCACTCAGAGATAAACTTTGATATTTAAATCAGGGTTGGTTCTCTGAACACTTGATTCGTGAGGAAATATTAAATGAAATTTACGTAAATAGAAGCCGTGCAAGGTCCATTTATGGATAGCTGGTGTTATAGGTATGAGTTCTGATACAATGCATACAGGAAAGGTCATTCAGCAGAAATGTGTCGGGACATCCACGACGAGAGTGAGGCTCAAAGTGAAGTTGGAGAATATCGAGGAGAAGACAAATGAACTACCGTATACTGTTTAGTTAGATAATTAAAGCATGACAATAATAACAATTTAGAAACACGAGCAGTATTGCAGGTAATGCAAGAATAGCAACCGTTGCAGTAACAGCTACTTCAACAGAGGCGCTGAAGTGCAGGTGTTGTGGCGCTAAATCGTAAAAAAAAACAGATAATGTAATGAAGCCATTTTAGGGAATAATATTCAGCTAAGATAATAAAATTGTTTTCTTTTTCTAACGTTTATAACAATTAATGACTATGCCCAATTTTCACATTTATAAAGATTCTCGTAATTTGAATCCTGGATTTTAGTCTTTATGTCCTATAACTACAAACAAACTTCAAGCATACTTCGCATTGGGCCAGGAAAACGAGCTCAACGAGACTGCATTCTAGGTCATTCCCTAAGACACGATCGACGTACTAAGTGAAATATAAAAGCGCTAAGAAGACTTCGTGATAATTTCAGCTGATAATCGCTAATGTTTGTGGTTCACATGAGTACATTTGATTCTATAAGCCTCATGATTTCTGGTGAGAGCCTTTCAGTTTTTTTTCAGCTCAAACTCGTTTGCGTTGAAAGACAAACTACAAGTTATATTGAGACAAAACTTGTTTACTTCGTAACCTGTTCTCGTATCTATTACATGTGAAATAATTCAATTATTTGCTGCACTGAAACAATAATCTATGTAGTTCGTTAACAGAGGTTAACTTTACAATTTTAATCTAGAAAGAGTTAAAAAAATGAAACTTAACCGAGCCATGGTCAATGCCGTGAAGTTTCGAAAAGAAAAGTTTTTCTGTTTATAGTTGAAGTTATATATAGTATTTGTTATTATAAGCAGCGAGAGGAAATTTATGCATAGAATAAAATAATATAAAATATATCGAGAAGTTCGTCGCTCCTGAAAATGGACCTTAATTGTTATAATAAAGTATATTGAATGAAATTAAAAATTTGAATTTAGGTTTTAGAATCAGATTGAAAAAATAACGGTGGAAACACACAATAATTCGTTTATTAATATAATGGTGAATGTTAATTAAAATTAAATTTGCTGAATTTAAATTTGCTCGTTAGTCGGTACTGAATATTTTAATTTCTCTATTATAATTTTTTTTGCGCTATGGATATGATGTAGCGCTGCGGTTACGATTGGATAAAAGAACATTTTGATACATAAAGATACAGAGAGATGAGACGGAGAGATATCGGATAAAAAACGAAAATTTCGTTCCCGAATTTCGTGCTTTCTAGTACAGAAGCAAACAATAGAAAGGTTCTTAGGCACTTTAAAGAATGCGGTATAACCTTTTTGCTACGCCCAACGTATTGTTCTCAAACTGTCCATCATCAACTGTAGGCCTTCCTTTGATAACCGTAGCACAGCAACTTCTCGTAAGCTGGGAACCACGTGAATTCAAATTTTGATTTAAGATTTAATTTTTCACCTTGAGCCTCAGATCTTGGGATACGTCGGATTTTTTTTAAATCTCCCAAGAGGAGGCAAGTGAAACCTATTCTATTTATACTTTTTGGGGGAGTCCACCTAATCTCTATATTCAAAAAGCCTACCTAACAGGTCACGCAGGGGTGTGGCGAATAGCCTTATGCATATAGTAACGTTACTATACGACTGAAACGATAATAAGATACTACACTATTCTGATGATACTAATTAATAAACGATTGAGTATAGATTGACTGAATATGCACAGGTTATTATATTTACTATTTATAATTATATAATAAAGTACTTATAAAAATATATTTCCTTTTTATTTTACAGTAACAGTATCCTTACCGCCTCCGGTGCGCCGATCGTTTAGCTTTCCATGTTGTTAGATGCTTTTCTTTGAAATCTGAAATTATTTGTTCATATTTATATAATTCCCTATTCATAAATTTTACGAGGTAAAGAAACTGCGTCATTTTGTTGCGTCAAAGAGCACATATGAAAATTATAAATGCGTTGGTAGATAAATGTTGTAGATGTTCGCAGGTCGCTTATGCGAACAATATTTATTTCGCAGGGAGAGGATCGAGTGGGGTTGCTCTTATACGTCACGAAATTATTAATTATTGGTTATCACGATGACAATCACGATAGGATTGTTACAAAATTCATAGGGAAGTTTCCTGATGATTATTTACACAGGATCCTGCTTTAGAGGATGCAGCATCATCTTGCATAAAAACCGAGCGCGAACTTTACGTAAAAGATCAAAGGTCAAAAACAACGGCCGCGAAATGTCGCGACTGTTCTGACGGCATAAGCTTGTGAATGTATGAGCATTTGAAGTAAATACATTGTAATTTTACTGTCAATTTAGACGTTTTCGGTTTTGAAATTAGAATTGGACAACGAGACGAAAAACTTTATATTATGATTGAAAAGATATGGTTGAACGAGAAAATAAATAAATACCAATAATTTATATTAGATAATATAAGTTATTTGATTAGAAAAATTAGATTATGCTTGCAACGAATTTGAGGTAGAAGCAAAAATTTTATTATGATAAATTTATAAATGTATAAATAGACCTTTTAACTTGAAGATACATACGAATATGGTTAATTAGCTGACGAGCTAGAATTGACAACTATTTTGAATTCTTCAGTTTTTTGCAAATGAAATAACATATAAATTAAATTGGGAATTACTTACGCGAAGTAAAATCATTAATTTCCATAAATTTTGATTCTATCAACTATCTTGCTCTCTGCTCAAACATGGTTTAAAATACAAATTAAAACCTGGATGAAAACCTGGATGGAAAGCTGAATGAAAAGTGGATGGAACGTGGAGATAACCGTAGAGGAAAACCCGGAGTAAAACATGTATGAAAAGACGGATTAAAATCTGGATGAAACTGTAAATGAAAACTGAAAGTAACATTCTTTTAAGTATGACATAACATAACATAACATAACATAGTGATGTCGGCGCTAAGGAGTAGGCCTGATGTGGCCTGACGCCGATTCTTGTACTTTTCGCGACTTGTTCACAGATGATCTAAAATCGTATCATTTGACCGGATCTTTTCAGAACTGACGATAGTTTGAAATAGCTACTTGACTCCCACTGGGTTCGATATAGTGCTAGGCATTTCAAGTCTGAACATATATTTTTTCATAGCTCCATCTATAGTCTGTTCTTGAACGCGTTCATACTTGGAGCGCCAACGATGTCATCGGGGAGGCTGTTCCACATGTCGGTGAATCGCAGCGAGAAGAAATTTTGTCGCGTGGAGAAGTTGCAGCGCAGTTTTCTCAGTTTATAGCCGTGGCCCCTGGTGTTGGTTCTTGTTTCAAATTCTAGTAATCCTTCAGGGACCTTGTATAAGCCATGAGTATACTTGTATAATTCAACGAGGTCCCCACGCAGGCGTCGATAACTGAGGCTTGGAAGCTTCATAATCTTTAATCTTTCTCCATAGGACTTGCCCTTCAAACCTGGAATTATCCTTGTTACACATAATCAAGTTCCAAACTTATGACGCTATAGAGATGAAATTAAACATCTGAACTAATATAATGTTGTGTATGATAAATTTAGTCGTTTTTAATGTGACCTTTACATTACTTTTGACCTTTAGTCGTTTTACAGCATGACCATGTACAAATATTCAATCAATGGTAGATACCAGTAACGAAAATCATCGATAAGCTACGGTGCTGACTGTTGTCACATCAAAACTTTCCCTTTTTAGTTCATGAGATCCAAACATTATCGTTCCAAGAGATAGAAATTATTACCTATGCCATCAGGAAACTAAGTCTGATTGTTCTAAGCTGCTAATCTGATATTTTCACAATTTTCGCTTTCTCGTTTATCCAAACATCAGTCCAAGATACGGAAATTCGTACCTATGCCAGCAGGAAACTATATAAGTCGGATGGTTCTATGCTACTAATCTGATATTTTTCAAAATTTTCACTTTTCCGTTCATCCAAACATCAGTCCAAGAGACAGAAATTTGTACCTATGCCATCAGGAAACTAAGGCTGATAGTTCTAAGCTGCTAATCTGATATTTCTCAAAATTTTCGCTTTCTCGTTCATCCAAACATCAGTCCAGGAGACAGAAATTCGTACCTATGCCATCAGGAAACTAAATCTGATGGCTCTAAGCTGCTAATCTGATATTTTTTTCGATAGCTTGACGCGCCGGGGCAAAGATCATTGAATTCTGACGTCACGTATGGCTTTGCTTGCAATGGCTATGACGTCACGGCGACGCCTCCCGCGAGTCTGCGGGAACCGCCAAGATTTCCGACCCGCGGATCTCAGCAAGTACATATAAGGCAGAGATCATCTGAGCTGGACATCAGTGTCTCAGCGTCACTTGTCACGGTGAGGTGGGACTTTCAGTCTCGTCACACTCTGCTTGAATAGGTTACTGGTTTTTGAAGGCTGATCTGAAGGCCTGTAGACCGAGCGCGCGTTCTTTTTTTGTTAGTTATCTGGTTGAACCTTATTTTATATTTTACTTTCATTCAAATTAGTATCGGGCAATATTTTATGACAGCAAAATTAATATGATTATTTTTATATCATTCAGAATCGGTCATTAATCGCTGCTCAATAGAATACATCAATACCAAGACTTAAGTCAAGAATGTTACATTTGAGTTTAATAATTAATTTGTGTTTAATGAGAAAATGTTATTAATTTGGATACTGCACAATTACGAAATTTGAGAGCAACTTTATGGGTCCAGACGACTCTTTTTAAACAGTCGATCAAATAACACTTTTTAAATTCGAAATAATTTTGCTCTTTATTAACTGCAATCACATAAGAATTATTTTGATTCCTAAGTTGGTTGTATATTATGCACGAATTTTTTTAAACACGCCATCAATTTAAGGGCGGAAAATTGTGAACATATCTGAGCACATTCAGGAGGAGCTGCTAATTGAATTATCGTAATGACATTTAAATGGTGGCGCTTGGAGCTATTTTGGGCACTAATATAAAATGGCACAAAAATATGCCCAATTCTGGTGCCTTCAATGATATAAATATCTTGCTTGCATAGCTTGATTTTACAATCCCATATATTAATAAAAATCATATCGCTCACTTAGACTAAATTTTTTATTTCAGACATAGGTGCGAAAAGTGCATTGTGTGAAAATTGGTTTCAGAATTAAACTATTTTTAACCAGCAAAGAGGCGCAATTGTATTCTACAAAATCAAAAACACAGGTACGTAAAATTATCAATTATATTTTATAATAAAAAAAATTCTATGCCCTAAATTTTTATGGAATATTCAGTGGGTTATATATGAACCACATTTGCTAAGTGTATTAAGAAAAGAATAGAATAGAAGTGTCGGCATTGAAGAAATAGGCCCATGGCCTGTTACCGATTCTTGTACTTTTCGCGACTTGATTCACAAGTTTCATTTCTGTGTATTCAATGTTCAGGCAATAGGGGAATAATGACACAAATTGTACAATATACTTTCGTAAAGTTGAGTTTGTGCTCGGGCAAGCAAACATACGCAGGCGTATGAACCTCATCTGCTGTCAATGGTGTTGCCGAGCTGTGAGGTCATTGAGGACGCCCATAATAAAATATGAAACTATAACGGAGATAAAACTTGTCTCGTTGAAGCATCATTTAGTTTTTAGATGAAACACGTGTGTAGGCTCAGTTTCAAATTATTTCCAAGCATCATATTTTTTTACGTAACATAGAAATGAATTTTCGCGAGTGGATCTGAGAAAATTTGTATTTGAATTTTCGAAGATTGCAATCAAATTTTGGAAATTTAAACGAGTGAACTTTCATTCAATAATTAAAAAAGTGAAATGCGCATAAACTTGCAAGCTTATCATTTATAAAACAATTGCAAGTCATTGTATAATTGTTTAAGTTATAATAAATTCATCAGATCAAACAGACGAGAATGGCAGCGATGTTGTGGACACGAGCGCTTCAAGTCATCAAAGCCACGACGCTCGAGCCTGCGATGCTCGTGGACGGCGCGGCGAGCAACGCTATGATTATACTCATGGAGAACGTGCAGATGATTAAAACCTGCACCCATACGCTGGGATTCTCAGAGGAGGTCAGTGATTAAAGAGGAAGTCAGTGATTAAAAAGTGCACCCAAAAGCTAGGGTTCTCAGAGGAGGTCAGTGATTAAAGAGGAGGTCAGTGATTAAAAAGTGCACCCAAAAGCTAGGGTTCTCGGAGGAGGTCAGTGATTAAAACGTGCACCCAAAAGCTAGGGTTTTCCAGAGATCAGTGAATAAAACTTGCACCCAAACGCTAGAGTTCTCTTAGGAGATCAGTGATTAAAACGTGCATTGTATGAAAATTGTCATTGTGCATTGTGTGAAAATTGGTTTTAGAATTAAACTATTTTGCGGGACAAGCGAAGAGGCGCAGTTGTATTCTACCTAACCAAAAACCTAATAGTACGGTGATTTTTTTGTAGGTGTGTAACAACCTATCGCTCCACGAGGAGGCGAACATCTTGGTGCAGAAAGAGCTGAGCATGTTCACGTTCTACAACAGCATTATACTGTCTATTGTAGCGCTGCTATTCATACTCTTCATGGGCGCGTGGAGCGACGTGTATGGTCGGAAGGTTAGTGTGATGTTACAAATGAAGGATATTATTAAATTGATTGTTAATTTCCCTGACGATTATACGTACACTAGCTTAACACCTGGAGCAGAATTATTAACTTTTTTCGTGATAACCTCTCATGAAACTCCTGACACGTCCCATTTCTAGATTTTGAAATGTATATTCATTTGCGCGCAGGTTCAAGTAAATAACCATTCTACTTCGCGAAATATGTGTTACTGTAGTAAATATTAATATGTAGTAATATAAACATACTGACCAACATTGTTGATTAAGCCAAACTAAATGCTGATGCGTCTATGAACAGAAACTTCCACTTTTTTAATTTAATTATTTCATTGTCATAGGAAAGAATTTCGAATTTCTCCTCGCGACAAACGTTAATAGGCTCAATAGACCTAAAGACGACCTATACAGTGGCATAAATTTATTGCCAGATTTTTGCATTCAATCTTTCCATCACTGTAGAATTTACGCGTAGCAAAATGTCAAATGCTTCAACAATTCACTTTTACTTAACATTCCGCATATGGTTTCTGAAAACAAATATACATACAAATGAACACACGTAAATTATATAATGGTGATACAATCACAAATATAATGGTGATACAATCATGTATAACTCATTAATATTTCAACGGAAATATTCAAATATGAAATAGTAAATATCCAAGATAATTAAATAGCCCTTTACCAAATTATTTGCGCACCACACTGTCGCACCAGTCGTAAGCCATGAATAGCGACACAAGTTAGAATCCAAGTAAACCTAGCCTACATAGGAAATATCTCAGTAGTTGGTACTGAACAAAACAATCAATAATTCTGCGGTTGCAAGACTCTTGTGCTTGCTTTCAATCACGGAACTTACTTCGTGACTCTGCGCCTGAGTAGGCCTTCAGCTGCTTGTAAGCGAGCTTTGCTATGCGTAATCATGCACTCCTCCATGCAGCTCATTTCTTCATTACCTTGGTATTTATTTTATATTCGTAGGTAACCTCGATAATAGTTGCCCACAATTCTTTGTTGCTTCGGGCTTTCAAAATGCTGTGCTTGTTAAACACATTAATAATTACTGTAATTATATTATTAAAATTATTAACTACTGTTATTTATACTGTTAGTTATTTATTTACTGTCTTTTGACTGGTACGGCTTCCAATTTTGCTATAAACCTCTGTAAAAATCATTTAAGACGTTAAATTTAAGGTTCATGAAGCCTTACTGCATCATCATTTTACATTCTTGCGCATTATATTTAGGTCAGTCATGTGTGTACTAAATTCTCAGATTTCTCGACTTCTAAAGCGGGAATGATTCCTTTATCAAACGTGTAATCTCAACACACTTTTTTTGCGAGATAAAATTATGTACTAGGATTATATTCATGTAGACGCTGGCTAAGTGTCTAGCATTCAATCCATCTCTTCCATGTCTAGAGCATATTGCGTCTCTATTACAGACTTTCTAAATCATATAATACAATTAGAATTGGATGGACTAATGGGCTAAGGTCCATCCAATTCATGTAACGCTCGGTACCTTACATAATTGTTTAATGCACCTACTTTCAATTGGCCTTATTATTTTCCACCGACAGTTTCCTTTGGTGCTGACATTCCTGTGCCAAGTGATAAACGCAGCGGGATACCTGCTAGTACTAATGGTTCCCTCGATGCCCATCGAAATAATTTACGGCGCATCTTTGATCATGTCGTTAGGGGGCGGAAACCCTGGGCTGATGTCCATAGCTTTCAGCTATGCCAGTGATATAAGCTCTGAAGAGGACAGAACCCTTAAGATATCAACTCTCAACTCACTTTGGTATCTTGGAGGACCCATCGGCACAGCCCTGACTGGTTTTGTGCTGCGACACAGTACATATCACATGGCCCTATCAATAATGCTTGGTCTTAACACATTCGGTTTACTGTACATCATATTCTTCATCAAAGAAAGCTGTGGACCCTTCGCAAAGATTGGAAATTGTCTCAAAGAGCCAGGCAAACAGACACTCAAGAAAGAGGATGTAACTCTGTCAAGGATGGTTGTGGATTTTGTGAACTGGAGGAGAGTTGCGGAGTCTTTCCATACCCTCTTCAAAGCCAGACCTGGGTACAATCGTGCACTCCTGTTCACATCTGTCGTCTGCAATATGGCTAGAAGAGCCGCCAGAAGTAAGAAAATTTTACTTTAGCTTTCTAATTCTTAGGGGAATGTTCCATATTAAAACTCAATTAACTGAGTTTCAGACTTATGACATATTGATTAGACTTATTTTATTAGTCGTGTATCTGACAATTTATCAATTGTAATAAGCTACAGATGGGGGTAAACTCATAAGTAATCATTCGAATTTTGGTATTATTTGATTTTAAACAAATTCCCATTGGAAATTCTGAAAATATCTTAATAGTCACTTCTCTACAAGTTCGACACAAAGTAGGCTTAAATTAAACAACTCTAATTTGGCGAAGTTCATAGCGTCCAGATCACATAGAGCGAAAAATGGCAAAATTATGCAATTCCCTAAGAACTCACGACGAGAAGGTAAAAATCCCTGAGAAGTAGAAATATTTTTGCATCTCTAAATAGATAATAATCTCAAGATGATATGTTTGCAGGTTTCTTCTTGTACCTGTTCGCTCGTATCGTTCTTGGTTGGGACGCAAGTTACTACAGCTACTGGACTACTAGCAGAATCCTCATCACCGCTGTCTGTGAGTTATCATTTATTGCTGACATTTTGCCTCGTTTACCGAATTTCTTTAACATTATCTCTCTCTTTTTACTTTAAAAACAAATAGGTCTCATCGGTATTTCCATTTCTATGCAAGTTATTAGCGTGCTTTCATAAGCCAGGTCATAAGCCAGGTCATAAGCCAGGTCAATGGGTAATGTATCTGCATTCTCTGCGGATACATTACCAGCGTCGAAAATGCCATCCGTATCTGAAGTCATGGAAATATAATTATTGTCAGAGGGCTAACTTTCTACCAGGTTGATATTATGTTACATTAACCTGGTAGGGATTACAAGACAAAGTAACCAGGCAAATAACCACACCATGGTCTTGTGACGGCAGTATCCAAAGTCCTGGAAATGTTATAGTCAGAAAGCTAATTTTCTACGAGGTTAATATTATATTTCATTAACCTGGTATAGATTATAAGACACAGTAACCAGACAAATAACCACACCATGATATTGTTTGGGCAGCATCGCTGTTCCTAGTGCCGCTGCTGTCGAACCTGCTGAAAGCGAGCGACTATACGCTCGTTGCGTACGGCTCCGTATCGTCTGCCCTCGAGTTCGCTGCGTACGCTCTGGTGCTGAGTCCCGCTTACGCCTCCATCATGTGGGTCTCACCCATCCTTGGTCTACTCACCAACGCACAAATCGCACTCCGGTCCTTCCCCACGAAAATCGTCGACCCCGATGAGAAAGGTGGGTTTGGGGTCTCAATTTTTAATTATATTTTCAATTATTTAATGCTTAATTTATAAGAAGTTTACTTTCCACTGAAGTGTTGGTTGGGTTTGCAGAAGTTGATCAAAGCAATTTATAAAGAAATGTAAAAAAACTATTGATTTTGATAAAAATTTTGCCCTGCGTATTGTTAGTACAATAACAGAAATTAGCTTCAAAATTGAAAACAGAAATTGGAAAGATTATTATGTCTGCGCTACCACTAAATTTTGTATTTAACCAATAACATGTGCGTAACCAATTCACAATCGTTACTGCTTTCGCTGGGCTGTAAAACGAACTCTTAAGATGAGGCGAAAAGTTAAAAATTCGAAAAAAAATTATGCCTAAAATTTAAACGCTGATAGCAAAGCAGCCCAGCACAACATATAAGAACCGGGCTACTGACACATTAACTTGAATGAATCCAAATCAAACTCCAGCTGCTCTCGTGAAAACGCTTGGTTTCTCATCAGCATAAAAATTAAATTTTCCAACGCTATATGTATCTCAAAGCATGGAAACGAACCTCGTAATAAATAAACAAAAGCCTAAGCAAGTGGTTATGGACTTCTCGCTTCGAGTCACCGACATGTGGAACAGCCTCCCTGATAGCATCGTTGACGCTCCGAGTATGAACGCCTTCAAGAACAGACTAGACGAAGCTATGCAGGAACATTTGTTCAGTCTTAAAATGCCTAGCAAATTATGGACCAGGCAATAAGTCCAGCAGCTATCTCAATCAATCGTCAGTTATGGAAAGATCGGCTTCCAAAGGCCGGATCCCTTGTGAATCAAGTCACGAAAAGTACAAGAATCGGCAACAGGCCATGGGCCTATTTCTTCAGTGCCGACACTTCTATTTTATTTTGTTCTATGGTACAGGCCGCGTGACTGCGGCGACGGGAGCGCTGACGAGCCTCATGCCCATGGCGGGCTACGCTTGCTACACCGCCATATACAAGAGCACAGTCGCCTCCTTCCCAGGGGCGCAGTTCATCTTCGGTGCCGCCATCAACTTGGCTATTGCCATCCTATTTATGTAAGTGCACGTATTATCAGAACAGAAATTATTATAAGTAGAGAAATTATTTTGAGGAGTGGAGTTATTAGAAGAAGAGATGTTATTAAAAGATGAGAAACTATTATAAGAAGAGAAATAATTATAAGAAGGGATATTAGATATTATTATGGAAGATATTATTCTAAGAAAAAAATTATTATAAAAGGAGATATTATTATAAGGAGAGATATTATTATAAGAGAATTATTATAAAAATAAAAATTATTATAAGAAGAGATTAAAAAAAAGGAGAGAAATTATTGTAATAAAATATAACTTGGTTTCAGGAAAGATGAATTAAAGCGTTGGGGTATTTTTTCTGTTGTTTTCCTGCTATTTACCGTGCGTAGAGCGGCCTGGCAGAGAGATGATCATTAACTAAGGGGTTTTATAAATATTATTTTTCATCGCTGTAAGTTGACCTCCAATCGGAATAGAAACTTTTGAACGGGTTCCTGAAATAAGTGCTTTTAGTTAATGAGTGTTTTTTGAAGATAAGATATCTATTCATGTAGCAATAAATATAAGTTTTTTAACTACTTTTATATCTCCGGCGTACAGATGCCTATACGCGGTCAACAGGAACAAGAACACAAGCAAGGATGACGTGGAAAACATCTCCGGTAAATCCACTCTTGCAAGGAAATTGTCGAACGCGATCTTGGCTGGCTCTGTCCAAGGATCCGAACATTTTTTTATGCCGGTTGAATGTCAACCGGCATCAAAACCGGCAGTATCGAGTCAACATGAGTCCGAATGCTTGTCAATAGAAATTCCCGAAGGGCTTAAATTGAACGCTATTCTATGCAACGAGAAAGTTCATCGAATTGCATCTCGTAGTTATTCCTTAGGTACAATTAAAAGCTCAAGTGTCCAACGAGAATTAAAACGCAACAGAACTTATTCTAATCCTTTGACAGATGACGAAATAAAATTTTCTGAGAACTGAGAAGTTGTAGAATATTGAATCTGTGATCATTACCGTAGGATTAGTTAAATTATTTATTGCGTGAATTGGTAACTTTGGTTTTATACAATAAAATGTGACTGCGTTTCGATTAGATCATGAATGAAGGATTATCGTAAAAAATGTTTACTCAACTATACTTTATGTTTATTCACTTGAACGTCGTTTCGTGTATTGTGTTATGCCAGCATGTATATGTATTATGCCAGCTGTAAAAAGCGTATGTTGAGCGTCAGTGTAGGTTTGTTGACTAATTACACGTCATTAAACATGTCAAATCAAATTATTATCCTAGCTTCAGTTCTTATAGAATTGAAAGGAATAATGAGACACACAATATAAACTATAGAGACAACCGACCGGATGAGGAAGTGACGACGTAGTAATAATAATAAATAATAATAAGAATAAGGCCACAGGTTTACGTGCCTTAGCGAGAGCGACGGAGACATCCAGGAGCCAGCCATATTGTGGTCCAGATAATTAGTTAAAATTCTAAGAAATCGACGATTCTCGAAGAGAGTCTTTCTGGTCAAGCACGTGTTATCATATTTAGGGAATTTTCCCTACATGATATTCGTCCCCACTCTGCTTTATTTCGCAATAATTGCTGGAATGGAGTCGAGTAACAAGTCAACAAACTCTCGATCGTGCATCCAAGATTTTTGCGATGAAAATTAATGAAAGCAGAATGCGTCATCAAATAGAAAATAGAATAGATTGGAAAAATTATTATCAACTAAAAAACTTACACTGGCACTATGAGGTATCCAACACAGATCGGCTACTATAATTTAAAAATAAATTAATAAAAAACAGCAATACAAGTAGTTTTTGACTTTGAAAAAGTAAAAGCATTTTCGTTGATGACATTGACACGTGTTCAATATAAAATCCTTAATTAGATTAGTCATTGCGACCAAGCATTCGGGAAATTAACCATTGGAAATTTCCCAGCTTTTTTACCCAGACAGCCAAAACTGAGCTCACTGCAAAAAAATCTGACGGATAATTGACCGTAAACTCAGATTGGAACAAGGCAACGAAACTTTTTTCTTTTTGAGCATCTTTTTTTCTACTTATGACACTTGAGCCTGGAACACAAAACTCGCAGAGTGGCTATAGGGAGAATAAAGACTGATTGATTGAAATGAATTGATAACGCGTAGGAGTTATTTATGTTTTTTTCACCTTTCAAAAAGTTGAAGAGTTGAAGAGCAGGCTGATCGAGGGATTTCCGCCTCTGTGATGTGACCGCCACTAGTTAAAATTTCGCACGCGCTACGCATTTCCACGAACGTAGAGCGTGTCGATATAATACTAATACACTCTTACTATTGACCGAAGATATAATACGAACTCACAAGAACATTAAAGTACCTAACGATGACACAGGAACGACAGTCAGGCAATTAAAGTTAATCTTGCGGAAAATTACAATAGAAACAAAATATGTGGACACTGATGTACATATGAATGGTGACTCATCAAAAATTTTATGACATTCTGCGCTATCTATCAGAATTAACTGCTAGCGCAGCTAGCACGAATGAGAAAAATTTGGCCATATATTCTATATTTGGAAGTTTAGTCTTCAAGAGAAACACGGATGTGTTGCAAAACAGATACGTCAAAAAGCTTTTACATTTGAAAAAAATATGAGCTATTATAAAACTTGCTAAGAAATCATATGTGATCATGATTCGTATTTGAAACTTTCACGGTCAATAAACAAACAATATTACTTTATGGGCAACCATTATGAAATGTGCGATCTTGTTAGCTCCACAGAAAGCTGCCTATACCCTTGAAGTGTTTATTTTCCAGTAAAGACATTAAAAAATTCTGCTCCTCGGCTAACTTATTATCTACGAACTATAAACATGAAGGAAGAATTGAGAAACTTGTCCAATATTAATAAAGTCTTGATAATTTTCGTAAGCCTATATTTTAATCTGGGACAGAGGGTTATTCCCTCTGGTTATAAAAAATGGGTTATAAAAATGGTTATAAAAATGGGCAGAGCGTTATTCCCGATAGTCCTGTGCGATGAGGCTTCATCAACAAAATGTTTGTGGAAATGTTGTGTCCACTAGGATGAAATCGAGGAACTCATGCGAATGGCCAGCACAAAATTATGCAATATGACAGAACCCGTAATGATACAATTTCATAGTGGTAAAAATAAAATAAGTAAAGGAAGATTCGCGGCAGATATGCTTTTGAATGTCTCGGCCTTCAAACTCGGGCTTCGGACGCTGCGAGATCAAGGACGTTGCAGCTCGACGACTCCATTGTTTTCGTAAATATCACGTGGAATTAGGCGAAACAAACCGTAATCATTCACATTCTTAATTAAGCTTTCAGGGTATGCTAGTCTTACATTTCAAGTAGAAATATTCAAAAATAAATTTTTGGACATGAATTCCGTTTCCGTTTTTAGACAATTTCCAAGCCTAATTTCCGTTTTTAGGCCAAAATTTTCCGATTGAATGTCACTGTATTCACGGCAAAAAATTGCGTACAGATTGAGCTCATGAAACTGGGAAAACTATATTGTAAATGTTATTGAAGCTCGAATGACCCTAATTAGTACGCGACACATGTTTGATAGTTCACTTGAAAAACAAGAACACAAAAAATGCAGAGAAATAATATCCCGAATAAAGAAAATTGGTGATGATATCCAGTTTGGTGTCTGATCCGAGCTTCGCAAGACATAACAGTGGGTTTTTTTTGCTAGTCAACGCGCCTCGAGTGCTAGTGTATGAGCATAAAAACAAATATCCTCGAACGAGCGTTATGAATAAATGCTATAGATGAACGATCAAATATATTTTTTATAAATTTGTTGTTTTCGTTATTGCCACTCACTTCCAAGTTTAGCGGCAGCAGTCTCCACGGATACATCGCAGTAATGACTCGCATAGTAATGAGCAGTCATAATGATGGTGAAAAAAATCAGTAGTCATGATATTGGCAGAGGAAGAGAAGACTTTTTATGAATTCATAATTTGATTACCCGTGGGAAACTAAAAATGTACGGAATTTAAAATCGTACAGGCTATCAAGTGAAGAGATTTAATTCCGATTTCTGTGGAAAGGACTTGGAAAAAACATGCAGGAGCGCAGAACAAAGCCCAAAAATATGATATATCGTACTTGTACTCACGCGAAGACGGCGAGAAAACACAATGGCCGCTGATGATCTTGCACGGTTCTTGAATTTTTTTCGGGTGGGGCAGGAGGGGGGATTTTCTTGTGGTCTGGAATTAGCCAGCGCTAATTCCAGAGGGCACAGGGTTCGAATCAAATTTTGGTGGTGATAAGTAGAGTGAAGCGTTTGGCATTTATGTACAGATTCACTCAAATTTGTGGAATTCACTCAATTATTTGCAAATTGGATCATTATTATTAATGAATTCAATTAATATGTTTGATATTTTTCAGCAAAACCTAGCAAAAATGAACATGATATTAGGCGGCGTGTAAAGACTCACTTGTCACGTAAAAGTTAATGTTAGTTACGCCAAAGTGCATATTATTATAAAAAAGTTGGCAAGTAATAGTTTTGACAGGACCGAAGTGGTTTCGTAGACCGGACCCAAGTGGTTTCGTAGACCGGACCGAAGTGGTTTCGTAGACCGGACCCAAGTGCTTTCGTAGATCGGACCCAAGTGCTTTCGTAGACCGGACCCAAGTGGTTTCGTAGACCGGACCCAAGTGGTTTCGTAGACCGGACCGAAGTGGTTTCGTAAATAAATAAATATTATTTATTTATTTGCTACGCGATTTTAGCTCAGCTTCACTCCAAATGAACATAGATGGTCTGATGGCAGTAGATGGTCTAATGGCAATAGATGACTAATGACAAAATATGGACTAATGGCAACTAATATACCAATGACATTAGATGGACCAATGGCTGGTATTAACTAATGACAATCGATTGACTAATTGCTAGTATGAACTAATGGCAATAGATGGACTAATGGCAATAGCTTAAAAGTTGCAGCGGTCAGACACCAAGTTTTATTGATGTGAAATCCGAACGTGTCGGTGATCAGCCCCTTGTTTTTGGCCCTAGGGGAAGACAACTCAACACTGGGAAGTTTCCCGAAAAATTTAACTGTCATCATTTCCCGTCCACCTAGGCAAACGAGCCTGTCGTAACGACCAAACATTGATTACTTACGTTAAAATTGGGTCAATTGCTAAATTATAAAAAGGTAAATGAAGCTACTTCACAAGCAGAGGTTCTTCGAGTTGGGGTTCTTGCGTACAGTACTAGACTAATTTTTAATTTCCGTCAAAGGGAAGACATTTTCTGTGCGCGCGTTTGGCCGCGGTGTTGTAAAACTCGTAAATTTTTATGTCCGTCGACATTTGGCAGCGTTTCCTACATTGTCAACGAAATAAACTGCCCAAGATGACCAGAGAACTTCAACAATTTAAGCCACTTGCTCTGTCGATGGATTATATGATTCGAGTCTATCCATCATTCGATGAACAAGAAAATGTACTTGTAAATTTCAAATATTAGCTGATTAAGTTAGGTAATTACAAAAAATGAGAATGACAGAAAGCAATATTGCAGGTCTGGGTTATAGTAAATCATTTAAATGATACTATTTTAAGAACAGTGAGATGACATATGAATCATCGATCGGGTCGTCATCAAATGAAAAAATACTGAGAATGAATTCGATGAATAAATACTGAGTTAATACGTATAAAATTGCAGCAACGAAAATAGTTGAATGGATAGAAAAACTATGAACCTTGGGCACAAACGTTGTTCGCTATTTCACGTGCAGCTAAAAAAATTATACAACTCCGTGAAAACATTACCCTATTCCTGCGCAGCGTGAATAAAGTCGTAAGCAGAATTTGGTCAGCCTCACAGGCGAGCAAACGCGAAAACTACTGGATGTCCCAGACTTCCAGCTAGTACATTGTATAGGATATATTTACGATGGTATACGATCATAAAATAAAGTAACTGTCTCCACGTGAACTATTTATAGACTGAGGCAATCCGGCGGTCCTGAAGAATATGTCCTCCTGAATCCAAGGTTTCGTGATTCGTGACTCATTCACTTTAATCCGGCTTGCCTTCAAGGCCCGAAAATGTCGACATAAACAAGGCGTCACCCCCTCTCCCCCCAAAGAAATGGTACACTACCCACCTTGAACCTTGCTCGCAAGCACCGTTATTCCAGAGTCGCAATTAAATCCCTTTTTACTTGGAATAGAACATCCTTGGTATCCGAACGAGATTATATCGTTATGGTGTATGGAAATGAATTACATTCGGAAGAGAAACAGACAAAGGAGAGAGAATTTGTTCATAATTAATTTCTAAGTCAAACCGGGGATTCGTTATCAAAAGATAGGTATTAAAAATAGTAAAGATGGCGCTCACTAAACTTACTTTCATTACACTTTCTATAACGAGAAATGTATTTTCACCTTCACTATCCTTTCTTAGTTTTGCGATAGTGAATTTTTTTTCAGTCAGTCTCGTATCACGTCAGTCATCACTTCTCTCCAGTTTTCAACGCACTGATTTTGTACTGGCAATATTAAGAATTACCCTTGAATTTGATTAAGATTGCCTTAAATGCATTTCGTGCGAGAGTTCATGCCTAAATCAATAACTGTTATCCGCATTATTTTTATTTGTCTTCAGTCGAAGACACGCTATCCGGCCTTTGAATTTAACGCAGATCATTAACCTTCAGTTCTTAGCGACCTTCATGAGTGTTCGACAAGATTGGGAAAAAATTCCTTCCCACGCATGGGAGTCAAGTTTCACGACGAGTAACAGGCTTGCTTGCAAGCGCGAATATAAAAAAGAATAGTGAGTTTCACAGAAAATTTGTGATTTTATACAGGAGAGATTTCGCACAGCAGTTTTGCAAGAGAAAAATGTCAAGCAAACGGAAAACGACTGTTTCGAAGCAAACGGAAAACGACTGTTTTGTAATAGTCAACGCTTTTAAGTTTTATGTTGTTAAAATATATTGTAAATATATGTGATCGCCCTCTTTAATATCACTCATCTTGGAAAAGGAATTGATATGAGAAATGTTCAGCTAGGGCATGGATACTTGGTCGATATCAGCACTGTAATTATACAATGGTCATATACAAAACAACGGGCTCTATAACATGATGATGGGGCCACCGAAAAACTACAACGTTAGCATACTGGCCAGGAAATATTATAGTATCACGATAAGTATGACCTATAAAGAAATCTAGGAAATTTAATTTTTATTTTAGACGCGGCCTTTTATAATTATCACTTCAGGGTCTAGTTGTACAATGTACATATATGCCTCCTTGTTTATTTTCAGACATAATTTTCTATTTGTTACAGAGCATTCATAAATTTTTACAAATATTTCACCTCTAATATCAAACATTGCTATAAACAGACGGACATATGCGTCACCTTTCACATTTTTCACTGAATAAATGTTAGCAATATTATTTGGTAGCAATGTGGTATATTGCACTCGCAAAAAAGTGAGCGCTAGTATAACGCAATAATTTTACAGCGCACGGAGGCTAGTTTTGTTTCAAGTTTAAAGCGTATCTAGAAAACGATTTGTGCCTCAATTTTCTATAACGATAAATTTAGTTAAATAATGTTATAAAGTAATCGTACGGAATAGTATTAGGGGGCACAAGGGTCCATGTTAGTGCCGATTTATTGGTGACCTTTTAATATTATTTGAGATAGTTTATGTTTCATTAGGTCTTCTATTTTAAACAGACCAACCCCATTTGCTTTCAGCTAGAAGCCTGTTCCACGCGTCGGTGAAGCGAATAAGCAAGAAATGTTATCGCGTTGATGAGTTGCACTGCCTTTTTTCCAGCCTAAAATACACTTTATTGGCGGGTTTTTAAAAAGCACGATAATGATGGACCATGAATATCAAAATATGTCACGTTGTTTATGATGGAGATATGCGCAGTACTAAAGTTTTTGCATTTGTCCGAGACATCGCACAAGCGCCGTAATATGCGTTGGAATATTTGACAAGACGAGATCTTAACTCCACCACTCTGAACAAGTAGTTATCCACGGAACGATCGGTCCGAACAACTCCCGTATCGTGACGGAAAAAACTTGAGGGACAAAAAAATGCGGTTCTAGCGCGTGATGCGAATAAAATTTTTTATAATTGGACAGTGACTGAAAAAATTGGCGGATCAGAAAACTTAATAAATGCAGTTCTAGCGCGTTATGCGCACAACATTTTTTATAATGGGACGGACGGACGGAAATCGACTAAGACTGAGAATGACTGTCGCCGGCTCTTAGCGGTTAAATTTGCACCAGAAGTGGCCTCTAAACTGTAGGTCTAGTGAGAATACGGATCATCTCTGGAGAACTAACGCCGTATTAATTGTTATTGTAATCAGCGGCCTTGGCGTGTTTCGAGTTTTTAAACTTCACCTGAAATTAATTCTGTAACCTCATAAGTGCATTATTTCTATATTTCAGCCAGGGTTGGCAATGATTAAATCAAAATAATTAAATCATGTGATTAAATCACTTGATTTTTTTATAAAAAAATCATGATTTTTTTGATTTTTTCATATATTTAAAAATATTGAGTGGCAGTCTTTAATTTATATTGAGGTATTGTTATTCATGCTTTAGTATAAATGTACTATGAATGACAAATTGGTATATAAACTTGTTGCCTTTAGTGTGTATTAGGTTCCAATAAATGGAATGTTTTTGGTACAGAGGCATCAAGTGTTGCAATACATTGTACGTAGCTAGCAGCTTAGCTAATTCTTATAAGGCTATAAGTAGTCTAACTATTTGACTATTTGTTATATATTGATAACAATATACAATTTAAATATGTTAGCTAGGTTATACAGGGTGGGGCAGAACTGATTGAACAGTTTTAAGGCAAAATAAAAGAGTAATGGAGGTACATAGAGAAGAAAGTTTATATTCCTCATGATTAGCATAACAGAGCATTTAAAATACTTATGTTTTGAAAACAATATCAGGAAGATGGGGTTTGTTAGCTGCATCACATTGCTGGAGTTGTTCTCGGAAGTTTCCTACAGCACGTTCACACATATGGCGAGGTATGGCCATAACCTCTGCTGCAATAATCCGTTCCCTTAGCTGTGATAGGGTGTGAGGGCGACTTCTGAACCTCTTTCTTTTAGATGTCACCAAAGAAAGAAATCGCAAATGCTCAAATCAGGTGACCTCGCAGGCCACTGTAAATCACCCCTTAGAGACACCAGACCTACAGGAAACATGCGTTTCAAAACATTGAGTGACATTCGAGCTGTGTGAGCTGTAGCCCCATCCTGCTGGAACCACGTCTCCCAATGCTTCATTTTCAACAACGTTTTCCATCATGGGCTGTAAGAAATTTTGCAGCATAGCGATTGGAATTCACTGTTCACTCCCTCCTCTGAGAATGACTCCAACAGTGTGTTGCAGCTAATGGCCCCCATCTTCCAGATATTGTTTTCGAAACATAAGTATTCAAAATGGTATGTTATGCTAACCTCTAGGAAAATAAACTTTCTTCTTTATGTACCTCCATTACTCTATTATTTAACCTCAAAACTGCTCAATTGGTTCTGCTCCACCCTGTATATTGAGAGGTTGACATTGTATTGACCTTTTAGGCAATTAGAAAGATTTTCCACCCTAATACGAGTATTCTAATTAAAATATTTAATTTCATTCTTTAAATATGTGAATTTGAAACTAGAAACAAAACAATTACAATTATAAGACTATATATAAAATAATTAAATGCAGCGAATGGATACAAAATATTTGAATTGTGCACATGTTTATTTCAAACAGTGTTAGCTTTTCTCATAACTTAAGTCTCGTTTCAAGTCGTATGAGGTTTGTTTGGTTATCGTTCAGTTTATGTTTAGTATTGGTTTATTGGTCTGAATTAAATGGGAACAGTGCAGTCAGTCACTACTAGTCGGTGTGTATAGAGGATAGAGTCTGGTAGATTTATAGGACATAAAACTAGTAGATCTATTGATAGTGCTGTGCACTGTGCAATCAGCTACCTATCTGTTATGTTACTCTTCAATGTTTAGAAGATCTGCATTCCTGAAGTGTTTTTGTATGTTGAAGCCAGTTAAATGGTCAATATTTGGCTCATTACCTTGCTCCATACAAACTTTACAAAGCTAATGAATAGACTTATCAATAATTGTTCACCCAAAAATCCCTAAGTAGTGAACACCACCTTGGCCTGTTGGCCATTATTGAAGGCAATAAGTGCCCTTTTTAGCCATCCATTATGATCCATATACTGTTATTGTTAGTAGGCTAATTGCAACATAAAAAATAACACCTAAAAAATACAAAAAAGCTGAAAAAATCAAAAAAATCAAAAAAATCGCCAACCCTGATTTCAGCTGTAGCAATTGGTTAACTTTTTGTTTGCACACAATCCTTGTAGCTGCCAACTGGCACTTGAACTGGAGTGAAAAAACTCAAGTGTAAGAAATCCGTTTCACGGAGCAGTTAAAAATCATTCAATGAGTGAACGAATTTGTTACCTTGATTTATCTATATTTATTTAAATTACGGCACGAGATAGAAAAACATGATTTCTTAAAGAAATTTATTTCTTCATGGCCCACATTGTACCACGAATAGGATATGTTTTTAACACAACATTGCACGCGAGACCAGGAAATCAGAGACAGAAGACAACAGTTGCTCACAAAAAATAAAATACATTTGCAATATTTCGTCAATACGCACATGCTTTACACCAACAGTCAAAACCTGGAGTAAGCTAAAGGCTTCAATCTTACTTGACAAACTTACAAAAATTAACATTCATGAATCTTTAATGTAAAACAATGATTTGATATTCTACAATATTATCATGGTTCAGAATTTCATCACCGTAAGCTGAGCGCGTACAGCGTAGCAACAAAAGTTTGGATCATGCTTTTGTGAAGAATAGTTAAACAATTCAAATACTTTCACTTAATCTCATTAAGGGGAGCGTCTTGGTCCAAAATCGACAATTTAGGCTTTTCCTGTTTTTATTCTCATCTTAAAGCTGACATTCTGACCCATCCAACGGTACCAAAACCATCTCTGTACGTTGATTTGTGCGTTCACGACAGATCCCGAAAGGGAGGGGGGTGGGGGAGTTCTTTCACATTTAAGATGGGGAATAATTCACGCAGTGCACTATAAATCACTTGTCTACAGACACTCAGCTCCAGTAACCTTGCTGCAGTCGTACGGGGTGGTTATTTTGTCCGTTTTCTAAGAATTTCTCGTTTTCTTTCATTTTTTTCGAAAAATTCACATGAACAAAAAAGTCTTAGAATTGCGTTTTACATACGTGCATTAAATTTCGAAGTGATCCGTCCGTAAATAAATAAGTTTTTTTCAGACCAAGACGCTCCCCTTAAATTCGCAAATCCAGAGAGGAGTGAAAATTCAACATGCCGAAGCACAGCTAACACCACTTTGATGAATAATGATGAAGACGACAACACTGATGAAGACCAGTGATCAAGACACCACATTGATGAAGACCAGTGATCAAGACACCACATTGATGAAGACCAGTAATGAAGACACCACATTGATGAAGACCAGTGATCAAGACACCACATTGATGAAGACCCGTAATGAAGACACCACATTGATGAAGACCAGTGATCAAGACACCACATTGATGAAGACCAGTAATGAAGACACCACTTTGATGAAGACCAGTGATGAAGACACCACTTTGATGAAGACCAGTGATGAAGACACCACTTTGATGAAGACCAGTAATGAAGACACCACTTTGATGAAGACCAGTGATGAAGACACCACTTTGATGAAGACCAGTGATGAAGACACCACTTTGATGAAGACCAGTGATGAAGATGACAAAACTTCAATTAAGTACATTAAAATAAATTATAAAAAACTTACCCTGTTCACCACGAAAATATATAAATAGACATTTATTATTAGACTATTGAAAACACCCAATTCTTCAAAGCTGAACATAACACGAGTACAAATAATGTAACACAAGTAGAAAAAAATCATTGATCTTCTACTATAAAGTCCCTATTCAACTATCAGGTTTTGAAACAATGCATTTAAACTCATTAAATATTACGAAGAAGTGCACCTTATAGGAAAAGCACAAACTTTAGTCAAGAATGGTCTTTTTCTGTCAATAAAAACTTAACAAAAGTCTTAGTAACTTTCAGGACATAGATAAACTTTTAGGTTCAGACGGTAAAGCAAACCTAGATTACCTAATGTCTTTCTTTAATACTATTTTCATTTTCAACAGAAAACTTTTTAGTATTACATAAATAATTAAATAAGAACAAAAAATAGCATTAGACACTTAACGGTACAGGAGATGAAGAAAAATGAGAAAAAAAACACGGCAATTTAAGAAATAGTAAATGGTAATGAGGAACGAGGTAGAGTTCACAAAACTCGTTAACTGCATTCAGATACGTACACTTTATATGATCAAGATACACATGACAATAATGACGTCATTTTAATGCCGAAGAGAACACAATTCCCAAGTAACTGAAGAAGCAATATACCACCATGTGTGAATATAAGACAATATTTTCAAATAAAATAACTTGTGCGCAAAAAAATACCTCGAGAAAATATTCCAAGCATAAGGATAGGCTATAATATTTCATAAAAATGTACTTGTACATATCACAGTACCATTCAGGAATCTTCAAATATATTGAATAATATTGGAGCATCATTTGGCTTTATGTAATATGGCTTTTATGATATTCAAACAAGCAAACTAATTAGCGTTTCTGAAATGATATGGCACAAAAGAAAAAAATATCAATTTGTTTGCAAAGCTGCATGCACGAAAAAACAATTATCAAACATGAAAAATGAAAACTATTATGGAAGCATTTAAAATTATTCATTAGTGCAAATGATATGTAAAAATACACACATGACCTCAAGCCAATAATGAAAGTTCAAAATAGGGATAAAAAAGGTCAACAGAAACCAAGTTTAAATGAAATAAATGAATAATTTACCGCTGAAAAAATGCAGAAAAAATGGAATTATCAACAATCTTGCATACAACAGGAATGAATTAATAGTTAAAAAAACCCTGAGTTTAAGTAACATTGTTATGTGATGCGCAGACGTCATTTTAGTGCTCAACTTAGAGATTATTGACAACGCAATTGTGATATATGAAGCGTTCAGTATCCTGGGTACAGTGTCTGAAATACAGTTATGAATACAGTATCAGAATACAGTGCAGTATCATGAGTACTGTATATGAATACAGTGTAATACGGTATCATTAACGAAGTACAGCATCATGAATGCAGTGCAGTATAATCAATGCAGAGCAGTATCACGAATGCAGTATAGCATCATGAACTAAGTACAGGATATGTGCAGACGAATAATGTACAGTATCTGCATAACATGTAGTATCATAATAAAAGTACTGTGCTGTGCAGTGTACAGTACATAGTAAAGAAGGTATCTGGCATGGCAGGCAGTTCAGTTTTCAGGTCTCAACAGAGAAGTGTACAGAAAGCCATAATGTACAGATTGCCACAGCAGAAGTTTCAATTCTAAAGCATGGAATGTAGATATTCCGATGAGGAGATAAAATATAAACGTAAATACCAGTTTTAAGCGTAAAAATTCATATCTTGAACAGGTAGTAAATAAATAATTACATCAAAAGGTGACAGGTGCTGAAGAATAAATAATACTGGGGCAACGTGACCAGGAAAAAGTATTTTGATATAAAGTTGTTTGCTAGAGAATCAATGTCAATGGTCATTTCCTTTCATTTCAGTATTCATGGAAATGATTAACGCATTTGCGTATTTGCTATCATCTGGTGTTTTTCATGGTGAGAATTTCTTTCAAACTAATTTTAGTTATAAGGAGACAGACACAATATATAACGTCCTTATGGCGATCAAAATCGATGGACAAAACTAATAAAAAAAATCATGACAGAGGCATAAGTTCTGACAGCTGTAGAGTTCTTTGGGCGGTGCAAATCTTAAGTTATATTAACATCAAAAATATATATTACCTGGCACTTGAACTAGGATTGTTTCTTTTATAATTTGCATTGTGCAACACCAAAATACGCAATACAAAACAATGGGACTGTAATGACAAAGGAAATACTACACTTCCAGTAGCGTATTCGTGATATAGAAACTATCAAAATCAACGAACTGGCCAAACAGAGCAGTAATATTAAACAGCCATTTGTGGTCAATTTCTTATTGAACAACCTCTTAACGCTGTCTTTTCTAGAGGTAAGTTACGCGCATTTCTTCAACACAAAAGTCATTATCGCAAAAAATGTCATCTCTTGCTACAATCATTTGATATATAGTCACCGCTTGGATAATATCATGCTGAAAAAATCTAGATATAATAAAACGTGCTACAAAAAATTCAAACACGGGCAATGCGCGTGGTTTTTGTGAAGTGTAAGACCTATTTCCACTAAATGTATAGGCCATTTCAAGATTCACAATAAATGAAAATGTAGTGCAGCTTACAGTCTCTGGATTATTGATACTTCCTCAACGCGATGCTTCATTTATTAATAGTTTATCAGAGAGCAAATGGATGACGTTGCTGAAGACTCAACTTTACCTAATGAATATTTAACCAAAATCATCTAAGTAAATCATGTTTCTACTTAATATTTTATACCACAGCTAAACAAATTTGCTTTACTATTGCGGTCAATTTTTAATGCCATATTGGATACTACCAAAAAATAATCATTTAATCAGTCTTTCTTTTTCTGCTCAACTTGCTCGACTTCATCCCAAGGTAAACTGATGACGTTAGTGAAGATGAGGGTACCTCCGAACACGAGGGTCGTGCCCACCCAGTGGGTGAGGGTAAACGTGTTACCGAAATAGAAAATAGAGAAGATGAGGGAACTGAACTTGCGCAGCGTCAGCACCAGGGTGACGTGTAGTGAGCTGACTTGTGATGTCAGCGAGAACACTGAGCTGATACATACGTATCTGTAAACAATTTAGGTTATTGACTTGTACGGTATTTTGCTTCCAAAACTATTACAGATTACACAAAAACATTTCAATTTCATTATGATAACATTTATAATAGGTTATTAATGATGTGAAATATCTCACTGCGCAAGATACACAAAATCATCCAAACTAATTAATAAATTTGTTATTAATGTTTATTAATGAGGTGAAATGTCTCACTGCGTAAGAGTGTTGCCAGCTAAGTAGAGGTAGAGTCTAGGCACGGCCGACAGTATCGGTACTGCTGACAACGCTGGCAGGGGCGCAGACAGTGAGAAAACTTTTATGAATTTGATGATGTCATTTGCTGACAGTAGAAATCCCGGCAGTGATAATAAGTGCTGGAAAATGGGAGAAAAATAAAAATGAGTTTCCAAATTGGAATACGACAAGTGATTAGCATTAGAAACGCCTCTAGTCATATAATTGAGATATTGATGCATCATTTGAATATCAGTTGATTATGAGGCCACAAAAAAAGAGATGAAGGTAAGGTCTTCACTTTACTTGCATTTCGTTTTTCAGTAAACTGACAAAAGATCAGCTATAGTTTTATTTAGAACTTTGCGCATGAAGCTCTGTCAGAATGCAGCTACGGTACATCAATGTCAACACCTACTTGATAAATACCACATCAAGTTGTCACCTATATGATAAACACTAATACTAATATTAAGCTGTTTTGATGGCGCTAGAGATACGTGCTAGATAGATAAATATATAGTTTCTATTAAAGGACAGCGAATCAAGTGCTGTGGCGATGTTATCGGCATTGACGGTACATTGTTTCGTTTGCAATGCAACTAAAAAAGTTTTTAAATGGAGAAAAAACGCAATTTAATGTAAAAGAACAGAAATAACTGAAGAAGAATAACTGATTAAAGAACCTACAATGAAGAAGAGAGCTTCTCTTGGATGTTTTCCGTGAGTTTTGTATAGGACCTCTTGGAAGATGCCCATCCTGGCAGACATGAAGAGCGCGAATGTGAGCAGCACGATCCCCAGCACCCACGTCACGAGGTTCTCTTCGTTCTCTGTGTCTGTGGCCCCTTCTTCTTGCTGGGAAATGTACACGTCATAAGAGATAATGTTCAAGTTTTTGTAAAAGCTCATTTAAAAAAAATTAGATCAGTACTCACTGCAGTGAGTGACAGAGAGCGCATTTTCTTGTCTGTCCGTGAAATCACGGACAGACAGACGGACGGACGGACATGACGAGCACAATAGCATTTTTTTTTTATAAATGAGAAAATGCAGTAAAAATGGAATCTAAACATTAAATATTCACAATTAAGGAAAGTCCAATGATGAGCTGACTTCTATGAAGCTGTCAATAAGCTGACTCAATATTAAGCGAGTCAGCTAATTACATGGTCATAATTACGCCCATGTTAGTGACCTGTACCTGTTACTGGTGGACATTAATTGAGGGTTTGTTCAGTAAGCATAATTTGTGAATATTTTAGCAGCAATAGTGCGGGTATGAATATCAAATTTGTAACTAGTGAATATTTTAGCAGCAATAGTGTAGGTATTAATGAGAAAAATTGTAACTAGTGAATATTTTAGCAAATATTGTTGATTTGAATGAGAAATTTTGTAACTAGTGAGTATTTTAGCAGCAATAGTGTGGGTAGGAGAAAATTTGTAACTAGTGAAAATTTTAGCAGCAATAGTGTGAGTATAAATGAAAAAATTTGTAACTAGTGAATACATATTATAGCACCAATAGTGTAGATAGAAGGAACAAATTTGTAAATAGTGAAAATCTTAGCATCCATAGTGTTGACTCCAGTGAGTACTTTTAGCAATCACAAGATGCAAGTGTAGAAGCAATGCAGCACTCAGCACTCACAGCTTCCCCGGATGAGGCAATAGTGCACATGATGGTGCCTGCCGTGATGAGAACCACAGAGAAATATTTGCTGAAGGTGTAGCGTCGACCCAGCACGATCATGGCCATGATCAGGTTGGCTATAAGTCCTCCCTGTACATAGAATAATTGCGAGGAAAAATAGACGACTCAGGTCATCTATTTTCTATGAATACATTGTGCAAGAAAATAGAATAATTGCAAGGAAATATTAGTAAGGTCATCCATTTTTTATGCAAATATTGTGCAAGACAGGACATGTGAAGTTTTAAACTAATTTCCAATTTGATAGCCAAAATTTGAAATTATAATATGATGGTATATTATAATATAATTTATACAAATTGCAAATGAATAACAGAGAAAAGCAATAACATGAAAAACCATACAAAAAAATTGTTCACGCTGAAGAAAAGTGTTGATAAGTTTCACTCCATTTATGAGAGCTGTACAATTTATTTCAAGTATACATACATAGTTTTTCATAAATTCAATTTAGGAATCTAATTATCATCAAAATAATTGAGAAACAACAATATCCAATTGTGACTCAAAATGAAATTAAAATATGATCAATTAATAAATTACTTCAATATAATATATATCAGCAATCAAAATTTCAGTAAAAAGAGCATAAATTCAAATATAATCAGAAACCATCTTCCTGCAGCTAATTTTACCAATTATTTCTATAAAAATACCCTAGACATCAACTTACGCTCCTGAAAATCATGTGAAGTGGCATGGAAATTTTGAAACTGAAGGCCAAGTTGTTGCTGACATTAACGATGAAGAAGAAGAAAACCAATAAAAGATACTCTCTGAAAAAAAAAAATAATTCAATAGGTTTTATTCAAACAGGAGCTGTGTATGAATAGCTTATGGAAATGTTAGTTTTATTTTGAAAAAATCCAATTTTGACCAGATATATATACCATAAAACAGGGTGACTTGGACAATTTTGACAGTTAAGAAAAGAAAATCCTACACTAAAAAATTTCTTGCTTTGGACAAATTGTGTCAATGGCTCTTGAAGTACCATGAGATAACATACAAATGCAATAAAAATATATATTTTATATATCCACTATGTGAATATTTTGATCACAAAAACTGTAAGTGACAAAAATGAGTGATAAGTGCTACTTGCACAAAAATTAAAAATACACAAAAAAGACATGTACCTATCTATACATAGAGTATGATTTTAAAAAGAGTTAGAATCATAATATAAACTTGCATTGCTGAATTAAATGGACAGTCATTTCAATCAAAAAAAAAAAAAAAAAAAACATGTAATAGAGACAAATGAGATCAATCCCAATAAGACAATATAGTATAGATTTATAACAGAGCACTGACTTGATGGGTATAACATTCTTCTTGCGGCCAAAATCCATTGTGAAGATAAAGCCCATAACAGCTATGAAGACAAACTGGGAAAATGTGATGAGTGTCCCACTGGATGGTTCAGCTCTGAAAAAAGTGAATATTAGTTAAAAGAAAAACAAAAATAAATTCAAGAAATTTAATAAATATTCACCTGGACCATCTTAGGTTAAAACTGCAGTACGTTAGAAATAAGCTTTCATCCACAGAAGTGTGAGATTAAACTGGACAAATTTTCAAACCAGAAAAAAGGATTTCAAGATATATTGTATATGACCTACATGTGGAGTCATGTTCCTGGGCAGAGAATTGTAAGCCGAGAACGAGATTCAGTTTTATAAATTACCATAAAGCAGGGTAACCATTGATGAGGTGACTAGGACCATTTTGACTTCAAGAAAAGAATGGGCTGTACTCAAAGTTTTACCTTATAATAAAAATTGTGTTGATGGCTCTTGAAGTAAATTAGAGGATAACCTACAAATGCAATAAAGAGATACGGCTTATATCTTTATTATGTGACTACTTGTATTGCAAAAAGTACCAGCACTAAAAATGGTCCAAGTCACCACATCAATGGTCAGTCACCCTGTTTTGCTGTATTGACAACTTGTTATTTTGAATACGGTACTTTGTTATTTTGGATACTTTGTGATATAAAAAATAGAAATTGGTCTAGAAAGTCAAGTTTCAACAATACCTACCTATATTCAACATTTTACTCATCTGCATACTATGGGAAAATTGGGATTTCCACAAACTAATATGTTAGTGAAAATCCCAAAATCAGCTAATAATTAAGTAGCAAAGATAAATACAATAAAATTTACCACATATTTATGAATCCATTGATCATCTAAGAAATGAGACAAGATTTGCTAAAACAGAATAAAAAATTTTCATTTAAATGTCTATGAAATTCCTTACATTAGTGTAGTTAGGCAGAAGTTCTTCATTTATACAGGTTTGATTGAAGACCAGAGCGTACTTTTTATTTACGATTTTCTTATTGTTTTTTTCGATAAGCCGAACAAAATTTCTAGCTGGAGCTTGGAGATCAAAAAGCAGATTACCGAATGACATTTTAATAGAATGCGACGTTTCGAATATATCAATATTCATTATCAAGCAAGTGAACAGTTATTACAACGCTAAAAATTGAAATTTGGACATGACATAAGTTCATACAGAAAGTATCGTAGATACGGTTCAAAATCGAAAATTAAATTAATCCGAGAATAATTTCAACGTCCTGACGAGTCCCGCGGTTTGCAAATTGATAGCAGGAGACTCGTCCTTAATGATGAGAGCCTCCGCTATCAACAGTCTCGTAGTGTTGGGGCACCGCATGACGATGCTGGTGCAGGCCTCCAACGTGGCACGGGTGATGGTCTCGTTGTGGGCCTCCCGCATATGATTCTTCGGTCCTCCCGCTTGCAGATGGCATGTGAGTCTACGGCTCAATGTCGTGCTTGTCAAACCGATGTAATTTACATTTTGAAGAAGTCTACAACCTTCTTTCATGCAGGAAAATTTGTAAATGACATTGGTTTCTTGTAGTGGTCCGGACTTTTTACATGGATTGTTTTTCATGATTAAATTCTTGATCTTTTTGTTTTTGTAGTAAATCATAAGTTGTATTCGGTCAGTTACTGTTGTGCAGCTGATGTTATTTTGCACAATTGAATTGAGGACTCGTTCGTCAGTCCTATGACCATCGTTCATTTGGTTTTGATAGTAAATTCTGGTGACGCAACCTCTTGATGAGGAATCATCTGTTCGGTTTTGACGATGCTCTGATATTCGAAATTTCTTTGTCAATCGTTTTGTTTGCATAGCCGTTGTTGACAAGAATTTATTTGCAGGTTTGGAGTTCAGTTTTCAAGTCACGAGCAGAGGTACAGGCCTTGAACGCTCGATGTATGAAGGCGCGTATAGTGCTGATTTTGTAGCGCTGGGGACATTCGCTTTCTTGGTTCAGGACCTTTCCGACGTCTGTAGGTTTTCGATAAACTGTAGACAAACAAATTATTATCGTCTTGCACCAGGACGTCCAGAAAAGGCAACGTGCGATTTTGTCCGAATTCGTAAGTGAATGTCAAAACGGAATTGCGTTCTAAAGCCGCGCGCAGCTCCATCATGTGAACTTCGTCTCGAATGATGACGAAGATGTCGTCGACGTATCGACAGTAAAGGTCAGGTTTAATTTGTGCATCCAACAACACATGGTTTTCAAGTTCGCACATGTAGAATTCGGCAAATGTTGGACCAAGAGGACTGCCCATTGCTACACTGTTAATTTGCTGGTATATTTTGTTATCTGGGGTCCGAAAAGGCGATTCTGAAGTACAGAGGCGGAGGAGATCAAGTAGAATATTTTTAGGGATTGATGGGGCCGGCAAAGTTTCATTAGAGTAGACATGTTTGACTATTATTTCTAAAGTTTGTTCGGTTGGAACATTGGTGAATAGGCTATTGACATCAAGTGAAGCGAGTTGACCAGATGGGCGCCGATTGCGAAGGATCTCCAAGAAGTCTCCTCTAGATCTGAGTGAAAATTTCTTTGGTATGTACGGTTTTATAATAGCATCCAATTCTTGGGCTGTTCGGTAAATTGGAGAGGTAACTTGGGCAATTATGGGCCGGAGCGGATTATTCTCCTTGTGATTCTTAACATTTCCGTAGAGGTAACCAGGCAAAAAACTCCCGACGATTGGGATTAGCTTCATACAGAAAGTATCTACGATACTTTCTGTATGAACTTATGTCATGTCCAAATTTCAATTTTTAGCGTTGTAATAACTGTTCACTTGCTTGATAATGAATATTGATATATTCGAAACGTCGCATTCTATTAAAATGTCATTCGGTAATCTGCTTTTTGATCTCCAAGCTCCAGCTAGAAA
The DNA here is from genome assembly GCF_000764305.2 of Hyalella azteca. Lineage (NCBI taxonomy): Eukaryota > Metazoa > Arthropoda > Malacostraca > Amphipoda > Hyalellidae > Hyalella > Hyalella azteca. The sequence continues at coordinate 399,268 of NW_025942634.1, forward strand.
TTTTGTTCGGCTTATCGAAAAAAACAATAAGAAAATCGTAAATAAAAAGTACGCTCTGGTCTTCAATCAAACCTGTATAAATGAAGAAATTCCTTATTTATATAACTGCATCCATTGCATGATACACAAACAAAAATAGTACATTGACATGCTTTTGGCGTGATCCCAAGAAATCACCAGTAAAAGTAAAACCTAGCTTAAGATTTGTGTGGTCTACCTACTAGAAGACATCAACCTGATTTTCCATTAAGTCTTAATTATAATGAATGGCCAAACAATCTGCTAAGGTGCATGTATATTTATGTTTTATGCAAATTTGATTGAAGACCAGAGCATGCTTTTTATTAAAAATTTTCTTATTTGATTTTTCAATGAGTCAAACAATATACATATATTGCTGGCACCAGGTGATCAAAGAGCTGGTCAGCAAATGACAGTTTAATTGAATGCAACATTTCAAATATACAAATTCATTATCAAGCAGGTGAAGGTTTTGCAACACTTTAAATTGAACTTTTAGAAATGACTGTGGTCCAAATCTAATGTATTATGGATACAGTTGAAATCTAAGCCTAAAAATTACTATGAAAACAATTTCAGCATCATTCCTGCAATTTAGAGGCCACCGACCAAAAAATTAAATATATGGACACCTTTGGCCATAGTGAAAAACCAGAGATTTTTTTAGAAACAGTTCATTTTTAGTTCACTCTTTCAATCAGAATTTAAATCAAAATCCTATTTATGATAATGCTGGCATCCATGATATTTTACTGATCTACTTATGGGATTCAAAATTGAACTTGAGGAAGCATCTAAAAAACTTTGCTTAGCCACTTGACATTTTCTGGAAAAAAGGTGGGCTCTTTACTTATTTTCTATTAAAATCAAGAAAAATTATACATTTTTGCCTACAATCCTCATAAGTTGATTTTTTGTATAGACCAATTTCAGAAAATTCTGCCTGATATTATAGATTAAATTGATTTAAATTAATAAATCCAACTTTGAATGTTTCAGACTTACTTGACAAGAAGCTCCAAGAAAAACACATTGCTGCAACAGCCAATGAAAACAAATAGAATTGTAGTTGCAGCACCCATTATACTACAAGGCAAGCAAGAAATTTATAATGAATACTTTTCATCAATAAAAGGTATCAGACTAATGGAAAGCATCTGAAAGTAAACAGTAGAAATTATAGAAAAATTGTTATAAACTAGGAATGAAGTTCATTATCTATTTTTATAACAAATTTGTCAAACAAACAGGCTTTTTTACATGAAAAAGTATCACTATCAATATACATTAGAATAAACAGACAATAACATACTTTATAGTTAAGAGAAATTTGAACAAAATTTCCATAATTTCTGCTAGTATTTTCCATTCTCCAGCAGGGTTGGCAATGATTAAACCAAAATGATTAAATCATGTGATTAAATCACTTGATTTTTTATAAAAATCATGATTTTTTATTTTTTCATATATTTAAATATATTGAATGGCAGTCTTTATTTTATATAGAGGTATTGTTATTCATGGTTTAGTATAAATGTACTTTGAATGACAAATTGGTATATAAACTTGTTGCCTTAATTGTGTATTAGGTTCCAATAAATTGAATGTTTTTGGTACAGAGGCATCCAGTGTGCAATACATTGTACGTAGCTAGCAGCTTAGCTAATTCTTATAAGGCTATAAGTAGTCTTTGACTATTTGTTATATATTGATTACAATATACAATTTAAATGTGTTAGCTAGCTTATACAGGGTGGGGCAGAACTGATTGAACAATTTTGAGGTAAAATAAAAGAGTAATGGAGGTACAAAAAGAAGAAAGTTTATTTTCCTCAAGATTAGCATAACATACCATTTAAAATACTTATGTTTTGAAAACAATATCAGGAAGATGGGTTGGTTGGCTGCATCACACTGTTGGAGTCGTTCTCAGAAGTTTTCTACAGCACATTCACACACATGGCAAGGTATGGCCATAACCTCTGCTGCAATAATCCGTTCCCTTAGCTGTGGTAGGGTTTGAGGACGACTTCTGAACCCCTTTCTTTTAGATGTCCCAAAAGAAAGAAATTGCAAATGCTCAAATCAGGTGACCTCGCAGGCCACTGTAAATCACCCCTCAGAGACACCGGATGTCCGGGAAACATGAGTTTCAAAACATTGAGTGACATTCGGGCTGTGTGTGCTTTAGCCCCATCCTGCTGGAACCACCGTCTCCCAATGCTTCATTTTCAACAATGTTTTCCATCCTGGGCTGCAAGAAATTTTCAACATTGCAGCATAACAATCGGAATTCACTGTTACGGTTACTCCCTCCTCTGAGAACGACTCCAACAGTGTGTTGCAGCTAACGGCCCTCATCTTCCAGATATTGTTTTCAAAACATAAGTATTCTATATGGTATGTTATGCTAAACTCTAGGAAAATAAACTTTCTTCTTTATATACCTCCATTACTCTTTTATTTTACCTCAAAACTGCTCAATCGGTTCTGCCCCACCCTGTATATTGAGAGGTTGAGATTGTATCAACCTTTTAGGCAATTAGAAAATTTTTTTCCCACCCTAATATGAGTATTCTTATTCAAATATTTAATTTCAATCTTTAAATATGTGAATTTAAAACTAGAAACAAAAGAATTACAATTATAAGAATATATATAAAATAATTAAATGCAGTGAATGGATATAAAATATTTGAATTGTGCACATCTTTATTTCAAAGTGTTAGCTTTTCTCATAACTTAAGTCAAGTTTCAAGTTGTTTGAGAATTATTTAGTTATCGTTCAGTTTATGTTTAGTAGGTATTGGTTTATTGGTCTGAATTAAATGGGAACAGTGCAGTCAGTCACTACTAGTCCATGTGTATAGAGGGTAGAGTCTGGTAGATTTATAGGACATAAAACTAGTAGATCTATTGATAGTGCTGTGCACTGTGCTATCAGCTACCTATCTGTTATGTGACTCTTCAATGTTTAGAAGATCTGCATTCCTGAAGTGTTTTTGTATATTGAAGCCAGTTAATTGGTCAATATTTAGCTCATTACATTGCTCCATACAAACTTTACAAAGCTAATGAATAGACTTATCAATAATTGTTTACCCAAAAATCTCTAAGTGGTAAACACCAACTTGGCCTGTTGTCAATTATTGAAGGCAATAAGTGCCCTTTTTAGCCATCCATTAGGATTCATATGGTACTGTTATTGTTAGTAGGCTAATTGCAACATAAAATATAACACTTCAAAAAGACAAAAAAGTTGAAAAAATTAAAAAAATCCAATAAATCAAATAAATCAAAAAATCATGAAAAAATCATTGATTTTTAATTTTTTTGATGTAAAAAAAAATAAAAAAAAATCACCAACCCTGCAAAAGAATAGACATAAAATAATAGAGGAAGGGATAACAGTAGAGTATATTGCAGGCATGGCACATATTTCCCCCCTCCCACATGCAGGAGGATGGACACACGTGCAGCCACGGGAAGGAAACTCATAAAACTGCTCTCCCATTAATCTAATTAATTCTACACAAAATAATTTATTGTCCTTATTCAATTAATCCACATAATAACCATCAGTAAAGTCAGGCTTCTAATGCATTTCAACTACCCAAGGTTAGTAACTAGGTAATGCCCTACACTGTGCCTCACAAGAGTATCCTGATACTATGCAAAGGTCCAGCCTGGGTGGGACAGCCTGGAGCTTTCCCACTGCCAAAGCAGCAACAAAATAGGATTTATTTTATTAATCAATAAGTGTCAAACAAGGAACTCCTGTGGGCAGGGTTGTGAAGGAATTAGGGGGTCGTGATATGAAAGATTGGAATCAGCAGCATTCCTTACATGAAGCAGACAGAACAAAAATACCTAGGAAAGCTGCTGAGAATGCTGCTGGTTGCCAGGGACTGCAAAAATGGCAATCTAAGAGGGAAATATGAATTGATCTAGGTTAGTTCCCACATATGTTAGTGTTAATTAGTCTACGGAAGTAACTACATTCACCATTATGTTAATAGATGAATGGTTATCAGATTGAGTTTATTACATGCGAGGAGCAGAGGAATGAGGCTAGAGCTTCAACAATTGCTGTGTTGGCAGCAGGAAGGGGCCTCCTCCCAGGAGATTTTTCAAGTTGGGGGTGACATTAAGTTCTGCCAGCATATGTAACATTTGAGTGCGGGCCACAGAATGATTTGTGCATTCAAAATTAAGGTGGTAGATGGTTTCAACAGAACCACAGGAGCAGAGTGGATTAGGAGCCAGGCCAAAATGAGCCAGGTGCCCAAATGAGCCCAAATCAGACACCAGCATGACCTGTTCGTGTGTTAGCTACAGCTGTCTCAATTGCCCGATTTGGGTGTGAGGCCCACGGCCAAGTGCCTAGATTGATTGTCCTTAACCTGAGCATTGAAGAGCCCCTTTTCAGATCTCCTCATTTCCTGATGCCACTTATGTGCACCAACTAACAGAGATCGCATCATCTATCGATCTCACCAACTCCTCCTTGCTCGGGGTGGTCAATGTACGATATGGGAGGGTGCGTGCTTCTCGGGCAGCAAGATCTGCTGCTTTGCTTCCAAGTATTCCACAGTGGCTGGGAATAAACTGGAGCATCATTGCATGGGAAGAGTTCAGTGACAACAGTTTGGCTTGAATCTTAAAAACCAGCAGCAAGTAGTGTTCAGGTTTCCTATCTTTAATCAGAAACAGTGAACTTCGTGAATCAGTAAAAATAACAAATTTTCCATCCAAAAGAAGGTTATTTTGGGCCCAAGTGAGAGCCTCCTGTATAGCATATAGTTCTGATTCCAATACTTGTACTTCTGGGCGGAGTGTCCAGTTGAGAGAAACTCCCCTGGATGGGACTACCACAGCAGCAGATGTGGAGCATGTGGGTTCATCTACTCGTGACCCTTCTGTGTAGGCAGCCACACAGTTTGCATACTTATTTTGGGAAAGATCATGAAACATTTGCGTGATGGTAGCAGGTGAGAGGGATGACTTTGGGATGCTGTTAAAATTGGGTCAACATTGATAATTGTCAACATTGAAGCATGTTTTATTTAATAATTGTCAACATTGAACCATGGAGGCAGAGGTGAAATCAAGGGGGATGCAATGAAGCATGGACAAGGGAGGCCAATGCTGCAGAATATTGCCCTGGTATGGGGAACAAAGGAGCAGGGCACATTTTCTGGACAGAAATGCCTGGCAAGGATGAGCTCGTTGGTGGCTGGGCACTTAGGGAGCTGCCATAGCCTGGAATAATATCTGCACATTAATTGATCTCTATGGATTTCAAGGGGGGGGGGAATATTTGTTTCAATTTCTAAGGTAGTGATTGGAGTAGTTTTTCTACAGCCTGTAGCAATTCTGAGGCTACTGTTTTGGAGCACGTTCAGTTTGGATAGGTGCAATTGTGCTGCTGATGCATAGAATAGAGAGACATAATCAAGCTTGCTACGGAGTAAGACCTTGTAGAGCTTTATAAGTGTCTGACGATCAGCACCCCAATGCCTGTGGGATATGGATTTCAGAAGATTGAGTACTGGCAGTCTGGCAAGCATGAAGTTTTCAGCATCTCTATGTGAGGCCTCCATCTGAGGCAAGGCGCATCCAGCACAACACCAAGGTACCTGTGTTGATGAACAAATTCTAGATTGTGTCCATTGGCTTGGATGGGAAGAGTGTGAACTTTTTTGGTGGTGAAGCACATAATTTTTTTTTTCCTGATTTAATTTTAAGCCCATCTGAGTGCCCAGTCTACAAATGAATCAATTTGTGCTTGAAGTAAATTAGTGGCTACTTGGATGTTTGGGTGACTAACAAAAAATGTGATGTCATCAGCATACTAAGCAACTGAGACTCCATGAATGGAATGCATGTTGTTCATCATCACATTGAACAAAGTTGGGGAAAGTATTGCACCTTGTGATTTGATAGATCTAGAGGAGGAGTATTCTCCTTCAAAGAAGACTTTAAAGGTCCTTTCACTCAAATAGGCGTGAAACCATCTCAAAAGTGAGCCTTGTACTCCACAGCAACTTAGTTTATAAAGGAGGCCTGCAAGCCACACCCTATCAAAAGCACTGCTAAGATCTACAAAAAAGACCAGCAATGCAGACCTTGTGTGGAGAGCACGATGGATAGCAGCTTCCAGTCTGGCTACCTGATCAATCGCCAACATACGGAAGCAAAATCCCCCTTGGGAAGGGCGCCGCAGGGCCTGCTTCTGCTCAAGGAAGTGAGATGTTTGTTTATCATCAACTCCATTAGCTTTCCAATACACAACAGAAGGGAAATAGGTCTGTAGGAGGAAGTGCATGTGAGTGGTTTGCCAGGTTTAGGTATGGGGATGACCACTGCTTCCTTCCAAATTTGTGGAACAGTGCCAGTTTCCAGATTTTGATTGAAAATCCCTATCGGCCAGATGCGGAAATCTAGAGGGAGATGAATAAGGTGTTGGTTGTGCACCTAATCAGAGCCAGGGGACGTGCTCCTCAGCGAATGTATGCAAGAATCCGGGTCGCCTGCCGAAGACCACTACTGCCCTGGATGTAATGGACTATCATGATTCCTGCCTTCCGGAACATAGCCTTCAACACTTCAAGCCGTCCGTATCTAGGCCGTGGGTCGAACCAGCCCTTGGTCGAACGGCCCCTTGTCGAAGGACAATAAATTTTGGAACAGAACTATGCTAACTGAAACCTAACCTCAGATGCAGTGAATGTAAAATTACGTAATTTAACGATGCCCCGGAAGTCATATTCGATCCGCGACCTGGTGGTGCATGGCAGGTGGTGGTCAAGGCCAGAAGAGGACAAAGCCGAGTGGTGCACGGCAGATTGGTGTAGGTCTGGAGAGATCCAAGGCGTTCAATTCAGGGCTTATTGGTGCACAAAATTGGTGGTGCATGGCTGCACTCCCCAAGAATCCATTTCGTGCAGCTGAAATGGAGCATTTAGGGGGGAATTAACTTCCTCGTTTAGGGCTATTGCTAGTGGAAGGGTTACAAATCTTGGATAAGGAGCTGCCACAGGCAATGATAGCACTTCTTCATAATGGGAGGCTAGTGCATTAGCTTTAGATAGGAAATCAGAAATTATTGAGGAGTCTGACAAAATGAAGGGCTGTGTTTTCTTTGGAAAGGTGTTTGTAGTCGCTTCATTTTACGTCATATTTCAGAAATGGGGGTATCTGAGGTTATGGAGCTGCAGTACTTAGTCCAGGAAGCTTTTTTAGCAAGCTTGACCTTCCTCTTGACCACTGCCTTGCAGAACTTGAAGTTAATTAAGTTTGCTTGAGATGGGATTGCAATCAGGGCACACTTAGCAGCTTGTTTGGCCTCCACTGCATCAGCACACGCTTGTTTCCACCAGGGTTTGTTAAAGCATGGAGTGATGATCTGTTTTGTCTTAGGAAAAGACTGCAAGCTTGCTGAAATTATTGCACAAGTAATGTTGTGAGGGCTTGCCACTTTGTTGTTGTCTGGATGTATGCCTTGCTGAGTGAAAGCAGCAGACCAGACAGCCCAAGACCCATCACCAAACATCCAGGAGGGACGAGTCTGGTATCACACAGTGGAGGCTTCAATTCTAATGTAGGTGACCACTGAATAGTGGTCACTACCCATGTCATCCTCAGTGTAAATTGTTGATAAAGGGACAAGGTCAGCTGCTATGAAGGTTAGATCCAGTGTTGAGGAGTTGTGACAAATGCTGAAGTAGGTAGGCAGAGATGGTGGGGTTAGTAGAGCTATGGATTGTTTTGCAAGAACTGACTCAAATAAATTTCGACCTGTTGCATTAGCTACCTTGCCAGGCTCCCAAAGGGGGTTATGAGCATTGAAGTCACCAACAGTGACACAAGAGGGTGTCAGTTGATCAAAGTAGTGTGTGAATTCTTGGTGGGACACAGTTTCATTTGGGTTGTAGATGTTGAGAACCAACATGGGTTTATTTCCTTGCAGAAAAAGTTAGCCCTAAAAATTCTAGTTTACCTTGGTTAAAGGGATTTATTGCAAGACCAGTAAAAGGAACATTGCTGCGGATAAGGATAGCAAGGCCACCACCTGCATGGTTGGCATTTCTATGCTTGTAAATGGCTGTATAGTTTTTAAAGCAGGGTTCATATGAGGCAAGCCAAGTCTCTGTCAGGCAAACAATGTGTGGCTTAGTAGTGTAAAGGTGTAGTTTGAAATTGCTCAGCTTGTTTCGGAGGCTGTGACAGTTCTACTGAAGTACTTTTATTTCGTTTTGGATGGACACTTTGAAGATTGTGTAATACGTGCATTTTTAGTTGTTGGGGTTGACTTAATCTTACCTTCCAATGGGTGGTGATAGCTACTTTCCCTCAAGGCCCTTGGGTCTGTTCCTGGGCTTTTACCATATACAGCTGCAGTCACACAATGTAGAGGAGCTCTTAACTCTTTTATGCCTGGCGTCCTACATGTAGGTCAGCTAACCATCAAAAGTTTTTTGTTACTTACAGATGATAGATAACTAAAATACAAATTGTTGCCGATTGCATGTTATTCAGTACTCTTTCCCAAAACTAGTTTCAGTTGCAGAGTTGAGATTGCACACAGAGGTTGTCACACAGGAGCGCTCAAATTGTGTACATTCATTAGTTCACCTGAAAAAGCATGGCATCACCAAAAAAGTAAGTTATGCCAAATGTAGGAATAACTGTTCTGTGTCGTGAGGTGCATATTCTTTTAGTATAATAGCCTGTTATTAGATAGAAAATAGGGATATATCAAAATATTCAACACATGAGGCATGAGGTAATACCAAACAACGGTGTCCTACGTGTAGGTCGCTAGGCATTGAACGAACCTAGTTGTCACAGGAAGCTTTGTTCAGTACAACCATTTATTGGAAAAACCTTCTGAATTTTTATGCTTTATATCGTAATGTACATATTTTTTCATGCATATTGATGTATAGATGTACTATTTGGAATCATTGTTTAGTTGCAGAGGGTCATTCATGGGTACATTGTGTGGAATTTTGTTTTGTCAGATAACTGGCTTCTTTCTAAAATGTCTAACTTGCACTCTCAACACACTGCCGAATTTAGACTAATTCAGACTTTAGTTCATAAACTCATAATGTCTCTGTTTTGAAGTTATTCACTAAGAGTTAAATTTTACAATGTTACAATAAGACTTACAACTAGTGTGAGTCTTGTATCAGCCTTGAAAGAGATGGGACTGAAGGGAACTGGCACAGTCTGAGAAAATAGAACCGAGAAGTGTCCTCTCATTGATGTCAAAGAGATAAATAAAAAACCACGAGGCTTCAATGATTTCAGAGTCGACGAAAAATACAATATCATAATCGGTCAATGGAATGACAACAGTGTGGTATCTCTATGTTCAAATGCTGTTGGAATTTACCCCCAAACCTAGACGCGCTTTTCAAGGCAGACAAGACAACGGATCCAAGTAGAGCAGCCAGTAATCGTAAAATTCTACAAGTCAATGGGTGGTGTAGATAGAATGGATGAGAACATATCAAAGTACAGAGTGTCAATAAGAGGTAAAAAATGGTACTCGTCCATTGTGTCATATCTCATTGATGTTTCTATGAACAATGCGTGGCTTCTTCATAGAAGGAATAAAGATGCTGAGAAGCTCGATCTGCTAGCATTTCGTAGACGAGTTGTGTCTTATTATCTTGAGCACTACGCAAAACCTCCACAGCCAGGTTGCAAAGGCCATCCTGCTGATATAGGAACAGAGCAACAGTTTGACAACGTCAATCATTTTGTCATTCCTCAAGACAAGCGGATGCGCTGTGCACACTCACCAGAAGACTACAACTAGGTGTGAAAAGTGTGATAAAGGATTACACGTCAAGTGCTTCAAAAACTTCCACAAAAAGTAGATGTACTGTAGAGTCTTTCTGTTGTAGAGCTTAATCAATTTTGTGCCATTTTTGTTCCATAATGCCTAGCATCCTATATGTAGGACACCTTATATTTTATTATTTCCAACTGATTTTAATGAATAACCTGGATAAATTACTTAGTTGTGTCTCAATGAAGCCATTTTATCAGGTTTTTCCTTGTTCAAGCTTTTTTTCTTACCTTCGGCATAAATGGGTTAACACAGGTGATGGCTGAATCGTGGCTTTGGACATTTCTTCTTCTGCTATGACAAGGGGATGTTTCAAAAGGGGAACCTCATCCATTGATGTTGCCTCCATCCCTGGGTATTTCCCATTTGTTGCTAGTCCTACAACATGAACGGGCTCCCAGCACAGGCGATGGCTGAAACAGGGCTTCAGTCACCGCCTCATCTGCTGAGCTGAGGGGGAGATCCAATAGTGGTACCTCATCCAAGCTATGGTAGGGTCCATGACTAGATTTCTGAGCAGAATCCAGCTCTGTCTGGAGGCCTGTTCAAGGTGGAGGGTATCTCTGGTGAGTTTGGTCGCAACAGAAAGAAAGTCAGTATTGTCATTTGGTTTACACAAGGACAGCAACTTGGAGAGTATTTCAATAAAGTACCATAGTTCACTGGGACATTTTGTAGGGATGGCCCTATCTGCACATCTGAGGTCTGTGTACCCACAGAACAGGTGGCAGGACCAGTGACTTTGCTCCTGAGTTTTACATGTTGATATGCAAGGGTGGAGGAGGTGTTGAGTGTCCTTGAGGCTGACAAACCTGGCTGCTGAATTGAGTTTTGTGGAGCAGAAGCTTTGACCAGTTTTAAGGCATCTCTGTAAGACATTTTAGAGCAAGTTTTTTCCACCTGCTTTGCCTGTTTCATCTGAGGGCAGCCACCATAGTTGGCTGTGTGTGGACCACCACAGTTACAGCAGCGTGGGCTCCTGTTGTGAACTTGTGGTGGCAATCCTTTACGCTATGGGCGCCATTACAAGCTACACATTGTGGAGGGCCTTTGCAGCTAGTGGCATTGTGCCCAAAGTTTTGACACTTGTAGCACTGCCATGGGTCAGCTACAAAAGGGTTAAATTTGAACCGCTGATATCCGACATAGAGGTATGCAGGTAAAGTCCAGTCTGTAGAGTATGACACAATATAGGCCAAGGATGCCATTTTTCTGCCCTAAAGACGCCAAGGCACCATCTGAACGGACGGTGGATGCTAATGTTTGCGGCGAACGGACGGCGATGACGCCAAAACTGATTGCCCATGGTCTGGAAGGTGTTGCATGGGCGCCGGAAGTTCACCATGTACACCACCAGTACGCCAAGGAAGAAAGTTGCCAGTATGTTTGCTAGAAAAACGAAAGTGCATCGCTGACTGATGCCTGATGATCGCGTGCATTTGCACAATCAATGCGGCTGGTGCACGATGATTGACATAGATGCCCGCGCTTCACAATCAATGATCGACATAGACACCCACACTTTATGATCAATAACCAACATGGATGCACTCATTTCACGATCGATGTGGCCAACACTCACACTTTGCGAATGATGCAGCATGATTGAAATGGATGCACGCATTTTACGATCAATGTGGCTGATGCCCAATGATCAATACTGAAGCTTGCGCTTCGCGATCGATGCGGCATGATCGATACGGATGCACGCATTTTACGATCAATGTGGCCAATGCCCAATGATCGATTCTGACACTCAAGCTTCAAGAACAATGTGGCATGATTGACATGGATGCACGCATTTTACGATCAATGTGGCCGATGCACAATGATTGATTCCGACGTTCATGATTCACAAACAATGCGGCAAGATTGACATGGATGCAAGCATCCTACGATTGATGTGGCTAATGCCCAATGATCAATTCCGACACTCACGATTTGCGAACGATGCGGCACAATTGACATGAATGCAAGCATTCTACGATCAATGTGGCCAATGCCCAATGATTGATTCTGATGCTCATGTTTCATGAACGATGTGGCATGTTTGACATGGATGCACGTATTTCATGATCGATATGGCCAATGCCCCATGATTGATTCCAACGTTTGCAATTGTTGCAGCATGATTGACATGGATGCACGCATTTTACGATCAATGTGGCCTATGCCCCATGATCAATTCCGACATTGAAGAGGAGCAGACTGCCCCTCTTAGCTTTCTTATTAAACTTCCAGTCTCTTGCATAACTTTCATTGCTAGGCCTATGATTTATCATGACATTTTAGATCATGCAACCTTTTATTGCTTTCTTTTATAGCAGTGGTTCCCAAAGTGGGCGATATCGCCACCCTAGGGGCGGTGGAAAGATTTTGGGGGGCGTTAAGGAAAAAGAGGGCGGTAGGGGGGCGATAGGGGGGTGGTAGTCCGAAGTCAATGTCAGAAGTTCGAACGTTTGTTAGACGATTTGTACACAACACTTGCAGCACATGACTCCCAGCGATGGTTTTTATCCGTTTTTTTTTTAACCTAGCTCTCCTCTCTGACAAATTAACGGCCGGACTCGAGGCCGGTCCCACAGCCAATTTTCAAATTCAATGATCGAGGAATATCTCTCAAAATAATGAACTTAACTCGATGAAACTTGGTACACGTATTCATTAGGACCTAACGGTAATGTTTTGCTTGTGAAAATTGTTTGAATTTTGCCATCGTTTGTTCTTGCCATATTTATATGGCAATACGGGCCAAAATCACAGTGATCAAGTAATTTCTTCCAAACTACTGAACAGATTCGAACAAAATTTTGAATTTACAGTCCTAACTAAAAATTTTTTCGATTGTGCCTTCGTTCGAGAGTTTTTTTCTTCATTTCACCTTCATTCGTGATTTAAACAGCAATTCGTGCTTAAATTCGCAGTAATCAAGAAATTTTTTCCAAACTACTGAACAGATTTGAACGAAACTTAGTATTTAAANTGAGTATCATCACCTAATCCTGAACTTCTTGAAGACTGCCAAATTCATGATTATACATCCATATGTTTATTGTACTAAATTGACATTGTCCTATAACTGATTATATAACTAAAGCATTGGCCTAGTGGTTCAACTCATTGGCCATTCTAGACCATTTCTCAAGGCCTTATAGTTATCATAGCTGATTGCGGAGTGTTAGGACATATGCCTGTTGTCAACGTGGTTGAGTTGAACTGTGATTTGATTTACTGTGCCAGGAGTAACCTAATGTGACTAGTCCAGTGCCCAACTATTTGGGTAATTAATATCAAGATTGTTAGGTTAGTTCTGTTGCACTGGTGTTTGGTGATATTAGTTGCTAGTCTGCTCCAGTTGGGGCCAGTTATTTATCCATGCCTCATTACGATTTGACATTCTTGAGGATCATGTTAAGTTTAGGATATACCTGGTTGTTTTTTAGTTAAGAGTAGTATATGAGTGTTCTGTTGTTTGCTTTGATTTGAACCAAACTTGGTCCAAATACTTGTTAGTCAAGTAACCATTTGCAGTAAAATATACATTTCATAGACTAAAAAGTCCTATGACCATGCAGGCTAGAAGCCATGTCTTGTGTTCTTGTTTAGGAACCTTAACTCCTATGTTCTGTCCCATTCCTGGTGTCATATTTTTGCTTACTAGGGGACATGGTGAGTATTCTGCAATTTTCTGGTGCACATGAGGTTTCTGGTTCTCTGGGTGGTGCTCCCACTGGTATCCCTACTGGTCAGTGACTCTTGGCTTCCCTGCTACTAGACGGGTGAGTACCCAGGGGTGTGTGTGCCTGGGGTGATTGCCTGTGCATGTTTGGGGGAGTCTTAAAGACCACCACTACATTGCCTTCAAGCAGTACGTCATTGGTGTGTGTATCAGGTAATGTGTACTGATGGTGCACCACTTACTCCCATAAATTAAACTAATAACCACCATTTCCTCTTTACAGAGTTCTGTCTGTATCACCGGTGTCTACTGTAACTCATGTTTAGTTGGGTATCTGATGGTATATGGTGCGTTAATAGGTTCTCAGGTGTCATAGGCTGGGATGTGCTTTTCCGATGCGGTAGTTTGTAGATCATTTGTACCAGTCGTGCTGTGAAATCATCCTAGCCAAGTACCATATTTCTATAACCAAAACTTTCCCCATAGGGTGGCCTAAATCAACCTGAGAAGGATATGTTTTGCTACCTGGGGGAAGATCCAATACCAGCTGTTATAGTTTAGGTCCTTAGTTCTAAGTATACTGTTGTTTGGGAACAATTTGTTTCATTGCCCAAATTTGTTCTCAGGGTTGGAGGAAAGGCTTATATGAGTATTACATCTTGGGGTGATTGCATTAATCTTCACATAGCTTTTGTGAACCCCTGTTGACCGGACCGCAACAACGTTCACGATTCACAATTTATGCGGCATGATTGACATGGATGCACGCAATTTACGATCAATGTGGCCGATGCCTCACGATCGATTCAGATGTTCACGATTCGCGAATGATGTGCATGATTGACATGCATGCATGTGTGATGGTATGAATATTGTGATTTTTTTTTATGACTAAGGAATGTGTGAGCATATTTTTATTTCGTGACTGAAACTAGGAATCTCCTTTGTTGTGATATCATCTGTCTGTAGCGTTGCGTGCAATCGCCTGCTAGACGCCATGCGTCGTCTGCTAGCCTTGACACGTTTAGACTTACTCTATGACATGTTAATCGTAAAATATTACTTGACTAAGATTTATTCGCTTTAATGTGCCATTATTGTGTCAAAAGACTTTATCTTTTGCGATAATCGTAATGATTTACAGTTGTACTGAACTAAGATAAGAGTTGTTAATACCAATAGACGATACAATCGTTAATTAAAGATGCTACGTCGCCATCTTGCGTAAGGAAGCTAGACTTCTTAGAGGTAGATGTTTTATAAGAAGTCAATTATAACTTATAGTCGTGTCATCCAAATGTTAAACTCTTTATTAATATGATTTTTTTTGTGATAGTACGTTTCATTATATTTGATAATGCTTAGTCAATATTCATTTGTCTAGTCTATTGACGAACTGGTATCAACTCAGGCGATCGCGAGTAATTATCCTCGAGTTATTCTATCTTAAATCAACTTTCACTTATCATTATTTATACCATTTGCTGTACGTTTTTTGATTTGGCAGTGTATTAGGGCTAGAACCCCTGATCTCTGCGGTTTGTTGTCGGCATCTCGGTGCGGTTAGTTCCCGTACCATTTGCTATCCGTTTGTGATTCCGCGGTGTATTAGGGCTAGAACCCCTAGTCTCTGCGGCTGGTCGTGGCATCTCGGTGCGGTTAGTTCCCGTGCCATTTGCTATCCATTTTGTTATTCGCAAGCTGTGTATTAGGGCTCATACAGTGTGGTTTTTTGCCTGTTTGTACCCCTGAAATGTCAAACCTTTTTCCGCGAACTTTTGGATTAAGAAGAATAACAAATTGTGCGCCTTGTATGAAGAAACTTGTATTTGCCTGAAGATTTCCAGTATACTACGAAAACGTCATCGTGTTCATTACTCCTTTCTACAACGCAAGGGAATTTAGAGCCGGACCAAAGAGCGACTCTTTAGCCCTTGTGTTTAGGATCAGAACGAAAGTCTATACCAAGTCGGCACGCTACCCGTAAATATTTCAACTTCGCGGCGGTGTTTCTGGTTACACATGCAAGCATTCTATGATCGATGTGGCCAATGCCCAATGATCAATTCCAACACTCATGATACGCGAATGATGCGGCATGATTGACATGAATGCAAGCATTCTACGATTGATGTGGCCTATGCCCAATGATCGATTCCGACGCTCACGCTGTAGCCAGTTGGTTATTTCAGTATTTTTCATCGCAAACCAAATCTGTTATTCATTTGTTCACTCAATGTATATGTTCTAATTCAATAGCAAACATTTCTCTTTATTTTTTCAGGCATGGGGAAAAATTCCAATAATTATATTATTCATGCATGTGCTTGATCAGCAACATTGTAAAGTTCTAATAGAAGCAGGCAGATTGATGTCCAATGCTCTGACAACTGCAATTGCCTTGGTGAGTGCTTGTTAGAATCAATATTGTATTAAGCTTTTAAAACCAGGTATGTTAGTGTTCATTCAGCTAAATAATTGATTTACCTTATTCTTGCTTATGTTTATACTTTGCACATACATTTATCCAATTCTGGCAATGCTTGCTTTTAATCTAAAGAATGTTAATGGCACAATAGTGAGTTGTTTTTATGATTTTACTCCAATTGCTTCACTATAACAATCTTCTAATTTCAAAGCTTGCTATTTTATTATGCGAATACCAAACTGGTTTCAATTTATGTATGTTTCACCCAATAAGTTGCCATTATTACCACAGTTGCAATTATGCCCATTTACCTTGGTTCACTTCAATCTCCTGTGCGTTCTCTTGCATTACTCGTGCGTGCTCATGTTATAAATTTATTCAAACTAAGTTGAACTTACTGCTTGCTGCTTGATTGTTTTGTCAATGCTACGGGTTTTGGCTTTGATTAACTGCTGTGAGTGAGGTTCTTTTATTTGATTTTACTTTTATTGATTATATGTTTTATCTTTTACAGCTCAAATACCTCACTCATGCTCCCAATGTCTGGTTACATTTCATTCCATTTGCAACTGCATCTGTAATCACTGCCCATACTTTAACAATACATCCATATCCAGAAGAAAACTTTCATTCACCTAAATTGTTGCCAGAGACTAAATAACCCGACATAAGCATTCCATAGCGCCGGCAACAATGCTTTGCAAACGATGGGGCATGATTGACATGGATGCACGTATTTTATGATTGATGTGGCCAATGCCCCATAATTGATTCCGACATTCGTGATTTGTGATTGATGCGGCATGATTGACATGGATGCATGCAAATTAAGATTGATGTGGCCGATGCCCCATGAGCGATTCTGACATTCACGATTCGCGATAGATGCAGCATGATTGACATGGATGCACGCATTTTACAATCGATGTGGCCGATGCCTCATGATCGATTCCAACGTTCACGATGTGCATGATTGACATGAATGCAAGCTTTCACTGATTGATGCGACCGAGGCCCAATTATTGATTCTGATGCTTGCGCTTCACAATTGATGCAGCCAATGCCCAATAATCAACACTTACACACCCACTTTATGACCAATGAAGTCAATGCCTGACGATGGACACACATGCACGCTTTTTGCAATCAATGTAGCCGATCCATAATGATCAATTCTGATGCTCACGCTTTACAGTCGATGTAACCAATCCCTGATGATGAACACTGATGCATGCGCATTACAATCAATGTGGCATAAAACAACACATACCACAATACTACACATTATAACATAACAGAATATATTTTAACAAAACGTAACATCACATGTTATAACACAAGATAACAGTAAAGAACACATTGTAACCACATTACATAACACATCATAATGTAACACAACATATCATAACAGAAAACATTGTAACAGAACATATCATGATATAAAAAATTGTAACACAACATAATCATAAGATAAGATAGTATTACAGGACATTATAACAACACATTTTAACACAACATAACACAGCACAGAAAATAACATAACAGAACATAATATAACATAACAGATTATGCTGTGTTATGATGCATTGGTTTATATTAGGATTTGTTATAAGTGTTGTGATGTGTTATAATGTGTTATGTTATACTGTGCCATGATATAATGTGTGATATTTTTTTTGTTATGTTGTGTAGTGTAATAATGAGTTCTGTAGTGACATGTATTATAATGGTTTATGTTTTGTTTTATGTGTTGTCTTATGTTATGATGTGTTGTGTTATTATGTATTCTGTTATATTATGTTGTGTTGTTATGTGTCCTGTTTTATTATCTTATGTTATATTATAATCTTTGGTGTTACATTGTGATGTGTAATAATGTGTTAGGTTTAGGGATAATGTCTTAAACAATGTCCTTCTGTTATATGTTTTGGTGTTATTTTTTGTATTGTTCTATATTATGTTACAATGTATAGTGTTATATCACGATGTTTTATATTATGTTATAATGTAAAGTGTTATGTTATTACAATATATTGTAATGTGTTATATTATAGTATGTTATATTATGTTGTTACAATTTGTTCTGTTATGTTGTGTTACAGTATGTTGGGTTATGTTAGGATGTATTATAATGCACTTGGTTATGATATGTTGTGCTATAATGTGTGGTTTTATCACTTTTATGTTATGATGTGTTGTTATAATAATATTTGTTGAAGCGCCTTCATCATCACGCATCAGTCACATCGATCGCAAAGCACATGCGTCAGTCATCGGGCATTGGCAAATTGATTGTTAAGCGCGTGTCTGTGTCGATCCATCCGGCGTAGACCGCATTGATTGCGCAGCATGAGCGCCAGAATCGATCATTGGGCATCGGCCACATCGTAAAATGCATGCATCCGCGTTGATCATCAGGCATTGACTACATTGGTTGTAAAGTAGGTGTGTAGGTGTTGATCATCAGGCATTAGCCGCATTGATCATGAAGCGTGAGTCAGAATCAATCATTGGGCATCAGCCATATTGATAGTAAAATGCGTTCATCCATGTCTATCATGCCTCATTGTTTGCGAATCATGAACATCAGAATCGACCATGGGCATCGGCCACATAGATCGTAAAATGCGTGCATTCATGTCAATCATGCTGCATCATTCGCGAAGCGAAAGCGTTGGCCACATTGAACATAAAATGCATGCATCCTTGTCAATCATGCCGCATCATTCGCGAAGCAAAAGCATCGGCCACATTGATCGTAAAATGCGTGCATCCATGTCTATCATGCCTCATTGTTTGCGAATCATGAACATCAGAATCGACCATGGGCATCGGCCACATAGATCGTAAAATGCGTGCATCCATGTCAATCATGCTGCATTGTTTGCAAAGCGAGAGCGTTGGCCACATCAATCGTACAATGCGTGCATCCATGTCAATCATGCCCCATTGTTTGCGAATCATGAACATCGGAATTGATCACGGCATTGGCCACATAGATTGTAAAATGCGTGCATTCATGTCAGTCATGCTGCATCATTCGCAAAGCAAGAGCGTCGGCCATATCAATTGTAAAATGCGTGAATCCATGTCAATCATGCCGCATCATTCGTGAAGCAAAAGCGTCGGCCACATTGATTGTAAAATGCATGCATCCATGTCAATAATGCCCCATTGTTTGTGAATCGTGAACATCGTAATCGATCATGGGCATCGGCCACATAGGTCATAAATTGCATGCATCCATGTCAATCATGCTGCATCGTTAGCAAAGCGAGAACGTCGGCCACATCAATCGTAATAAGCATGCATCCATGTCAATCATGCCACATCGTTTGCGAAGCGTGAAGGTCAGAATTGATCATTGGGCATCGCCACATCAATTATAAAATGCGTGCATCCATGTTAATCATGCCACATTGTTCACAATGTGCGAGCATCAGAAATTCAGAATCAATCATTGGGCATCGGTCACATCGATCGTAAAATGAGATCATCCAGGTCAATCATCCCGCATTGTTCGTGAAGCGTGAGCATCGAAATTGATCATTGGGCATCAGTCACATTGATTGTAAATTTGTAAAATGCATGCATCCACATCGATCATGCTGCTTTGTTCGCGTAGCGTCAGAATCGATCATTGGGCATCGGCCACATCGATCGTAGACTAAAATGCGTGCATCCAGGTCAATCATGCCGCATAGTTTGCAAATCGTTTTCCTTTCACTCAGTATTTTCTCTGCGCTCACATCCTTGTGCTGTGCCCTGATTCCTTGAGAGCAGCTGTTAGTTCCTCATCAGATATGTCCTCTCCAAATGGCCCAATGACTCCAGAAAATATTATCTGGTTCAAAGGAAGAGGACACTTCACAGTGATTTTCATACTCCATGAACTAAGTTTAGTTACGCATAGTTGGCATAGAAGTTGAGCCAGATCATTAGACATTAGGGGCATCCTCTTACTGTCTTTCACAGCCACCACAAGCCACAAGGAGGAAGGAGCTGGCGTCTGGAGTTCTTAGTAAAGTGGCAAATGCCCACTTGACCAAATGCTGATTTAGCCAGAGCTGTGCTAATAGCAATATCATTAGAAAAAAATTTACTCAATGGGCATTGGGCAAGCACCAGGGGCCAGGGCCATCAGGATCTGCAACAGCCAACAGGTTCTATGATAATTACTTTATTGTTGGAGTCAGGACAGGATGATTTGGGATTGGCATGGATGCGTGTTGCTGAGATTCAAATTGATCATTGGCATTCAGAAGGTTGTTGTTATAGCTTTCCAGATTCCAGAATCCAGCCTAGATAGGAAGCCCTCAAATGTATCTGATCTGTGTCATTAACATGTAAGTCGTCCATGTCATGTACCTCAACCTCTGCACTAGGTACTAGGTAGGACAGTGTCATTGAGGCTGAGAGGCGGCATTTGACAGGTCGGCATTGCACTAATGCACTTGCAGAGAGATTATGCTTATTTTTTTTATAATTTGATTTGAAGGCTTCGGGTATGCAGGTAGCACACCTCCCAGCCTGAGCACAACTGGGGGTTTTGGACACTTCACTTGACTTCTAGATTTCTTTACCTCCTAGCTAGCACTTTCACAGCCAGTGTGGCAGTAAATTGCGAAAAGAAAATTAAAATTAGGCTTTTTTTATTCACAGCCTGGTCACCACATTGCAGCTAAGCAGATATTGACCAAGGAGATGGATGGCAGCAGTGCATTTCCTCATTGGGGCATCACCACCTCCAAGAGCTGAGGACAGCTCCCAGGGAAGAGACAGGCCCTCCAGTCTTGAGCGGAATTCTCTTCGTTGGTTGATGAACAGCGTGCAGTGCAGGATGAGGTGTCTGATTGTGCCCTCTACATTACATTCTGGACAATTACTGGAGTTGGCAAGTTGAATCTGGCCAGATGAGCGTTAACAATAACACCAGCATGCCCCAGGCGCAGACGTGACAGCGCATTTAACAGAACGTGGTAGTGATCCATAGTCCACATAGGATATCTCAGGTCCCAAGCTTCTTCAGAAGGTCCCCTTTCCTGTTTCTTGCACGTTGGCTGACCATTGGCGTGCCCACTCTTTAACGGTGAGTGACTTCAAGGTGCAGATCCACTCCTCGAAGCACAGTTGAGATCTTGCTGTGCGGTCGTTAGAATGTGCAAGGTTTGCTACCCTATCCGCCACCTCATTCCCACGGATCCCGATGTGTCCTCTGATCCAGCAAATTGCCACTTTTTCTAGTCCCTTGACAATCATCAACTCCTGTATCTTGAAGACAATTTCACGATATGAGTGCCCAGAAGAGTAGGATAAAAGCTGCAAAGCAGACCTTGAATCTGATAAAATCAAAACCGGCTCCTCCCTCATCGATACATCCTCAGTGGCCAGCTGCATGGCTTTGTATATTGCAAACAGTTCAGCACCAAGGACTGTGTGCTCTCTTCTAAGTAACCAGCCAGTTGCCAATTGGGCTGACGGAACAAAAAGTCCAGCCGAAACTGACCCACCATCTGATTTGGATCCACCTGTATAAATTTGAACATGTTTTGGATAGTGTTCTAAGAGAAAATCAGAGAAGCAGTTCTGGATAAGTTGATGTGGCATATTAATCAAGAAATTGTCTTGTATGTTAAGAAGTATGTTTG